>NW_006399939.1:589904-635381 GCF_000299155.1 Elephantulus edwardii | reverse complement strand
ACACAGTCAAATGCCTCCAATAGCATTGTTTTTTTAATAGTCCTTTGGTTTTATTTTCTGAGCTATAGGCATAATTGTATAGGCATAATTATATAGGCATAATTTTTTCAAATGGTCCTCTTGATGATGTCCTTCAAAATAACTTGACAAATGGCTTACTTCACGTCTCTTGATTATAGTATTAAATGTCACTATCAGTGATTAACTGGTTGAAAATTGTAGAGCAGATTAAGTAGTATTTGTGAATATTTCTCAATCCCTGAGAATCATAATCATCTTAGAAAGATGTTAGCCTTTCATCATAAGTCTCTGGAAAGTAGTCGAGTTCGTTCATTGTTAACTGGGCAAGGGACAGTGTCATAGAGTGTTAACTGGGCAAGGGACAGTGTCATAGAGTGTTAATCCTTGCAAATTGGCTTCCACTCACAAAGAAATTTTCTGAAAATCATGAATATAAGTCAGGAAAAAGCCAAAGAAAGAAAATGACATGGACCATTCAGCTGCAGTAGTGATCAAATGAAGTGCATAACCTCTGTCCTCAGGGTTCCAATGGAGTTTCTGTATTACATCACTGCCAAAATTACCAGTGTACAGGAGTGATGAGCAAGTCAGCATGCTAAGTGCACTTACTACCAGATAACCAGCAGTAGTCTGATCCAGAAGACTTGTTTGCCATGAATTCTAGGTTGCATGTGGTAGGAAAGGATAGTCTGAACATATACAGTGAGCCCAGTCCAAAGGTGAGGATCGCTCCAACTACATGTACAACAAAATGGGCTGTTTTCTGGAGCATGAACTTGCTTATGTTGTTGTTGTTGTTATGTGCTGTCGAGTCGCCTGCGACTCATAGCGACCCCATGTACAACAGCCCTAAACTCCACTCTGTCCTGTGCCAATCGCACTGTCTCTGACACTCCCATACCAATTATCCCAGTCACTGAATCAATCCACCTCATAGAGGGCCTTCCTCTCCTGCGCTGTCCCTCCACCCTCCCAAGCATGATGTCCCTCTCCAAGGACCGGTCTCTCCTCACAACATGTCCAAAGTATGTTAGACGGAGCCTCAGAATCCTTGCCTCCAAGGAGCCACCCGGTTTAACCCTTTCCAGGACAAATCTGTTTTCCTAGCAGTCCATGGTATTCTCAATACTCTTGTCCAGCACCACAGCTCAAAGGCATCAATTCTCCTTCTATCCTCCTTGGTCATTGTCCAACTCTCTGAAGCATAACAGGTGACTGTGAAGACCATGGCCTGTATCAGACGCACCTTAGTCTCCAAAGAGATACCGTTGCTCTTCAGCACTTTGGAGAGGTCCCTAACAGCAGACTTTCCCATGGCAATGCGCCTTTTAATTTCCTGGCTGCTGGTGCCAAGACTGTTGACTATGGAGCCAAGCAAATAATGCACATAAATGGTAGCAATGGATAAAACTGAAGTGACATTTAACATTACTCCAAACAAGCATTTTTCTGGAGCTATTGAACCAGTGTCACTTATGTAAGGCAAAGCGGGGTCAACGTGATGCAGTGTTATTGCAGTGATGTATGAAAAGATGAAAGCAGCAGCAGTCCAAATTACAAGAGCTGAAGGAAGGGAACTGAGGCCTTGCTGAAACCACCACATCTCAAAACGTTTTTCTGAAGTAGAAAAATCTGTTTTATGAGTTTACGAAGTGTCAGTCTTCTGGCCTGCCCAAAACTGCACTGCTATACATCAGAGAGCAGACTCTGGGCCAGCAGTTTAACTTCCCATGTACAACACCACCAGAGTTCCCTTGAGATTGCTGTTAGATGTTGAGTTGCAACTAATTCATAGCTGACTCTTCGGCAGGTTTTCAGAGGCAGTAAATTACAAAGGAGAAGACTGCCCATCTTTACCCTGTGCAGTAGTTGGTGGATTCAAACCTTTTGACTTTGGGGTGGCAGTGTAGCTCCTTACCACTGGACCACCAGAACCTTGGCCGAGCGTCCCATCCACCGACAACCGCGGACTTCAGACCCCGCCTGCAGGATTGAGAAGGGGCGGTGCCCAGGAAGAGCGCTCCGAACTGCCGGGCCAGCCCCTGGGCGCGCTCACCGCCCAAGGAGCGTGCTCGCGCTGCTGCTGGTTCCGATCCTGTCTCCTCCAATAGCATTTTTGTTCATTTCATTTTCAGTGTATTTATAAGGCATTCTCTTAGTGATTATGAAAATTATAATTAAATATTAACTTCCTAACAATCTAATATAAATACTTAGCTTTAATCATCTAACTGTAGCTCTATTCTCCTATGTTGCATAAATTACATTTTTATATGCTGCATGTCCATTTACATATATTTTTCTGCATTTTTCTTAATTCTCAGATGTTTAACCAATCTTGTATTCTAAGGACAATCTCACTTGGTTATAATAGATAATATTTTTATGTGTTATTGTATAATATCTGATACTACTTTGTTGACCGTAACAAAGGAATATGGGTCTGTATTCTTATGATGTGTTTGTGTCACTTTGGTATCAAAGCAATGCTGTTGTTATTGAGTACCACTGAGTTGGAACTGACCCACTGCTGATCCTCCACTGAGTTTTCAGAGGCAGTTAAATCGCATGGGAAGAGACTGCCCATTCTTCTCCCATGGAGAAGTTGATGGCCTCAAACCATGAGCCTTTGGGATTGCAGGGCAGCTTTTTGACACTAAGCCACCAAAGTGCCCTTATCAAAGCAATATTGGACTTACAAAAAAGACTGGCTAACATTTTCTTCTTTGTTTTCAAATTATGTGAAGAATTGGGATCCCACCTTTGTTTCAGAGAATTCAACAGACAAGCCTGCATGCGAGTTTTCTTTGGAGGAAAATTTTCAATTATTAATTAAAGTTGTTACATCCTACTCCATTTTGGTGATTTGCCTCTTTCTAGAAACTTGTCTATTTCATTTAAGTTGCCTAATTTGTTGGTATAAAGTTGGCCAGCAATATGTTACCATTCTTTTGATTTCTGTAGGGTTGGTGTCTGCTTTTTCATTCCTGATGGTAATAGTTTGTGTCTTTTAGTCTTGCTAAACTTTTGTAAATTTCCAGATATTTCTAAAGAAATAACTTTTGTTTACACTATTTTGTTTTCTATGTCACTGACTCCCATTCCTTATTCTTTCCTCTTGCTTGCTGGAGTTTAGTTTGCTCTTATTTTATTTAGGGAAAAGTTTAGGAAGTTCAAATTTTTCTTCTATTCAAGTTTCAGTGCAATGAGTTTCTCTTTATAAGTGGTTTTTCTGACTCTGGGTTTGTAATTATGAGGCCAGCCACAATCCTGCAAAGGGACTGAGCACTTTACTATGAAAATAATATGCATAAAACTTTTGTGTGAATTGGTTATTATTCAGACAAACTAGGTGATGGTGACCTACTTGGAGGACTTGTCACTTGGGTTATTCTGTGGATGACCAATTCCACAGAAGTTGAGAGGGAATGTCACAGCCATCAAGACGAGCTGGGAAGGGAGCTCTGCTGGCCTAGTGGCAGGAAGCTGCACTGCAATCGCAGAGGCGTCCAGTTCGAATCCACCAGATGCTCTGCTGGAGAAGGAGGGACCGTCTCCTCCTGTACCAGTCAGATCAAATTTGGTGGTCGGTACACCCACAAAAAAGCAAAAAAGCTGAGAACCTTCAAGAAGTAGGAGAAAGAAAGGGCAGATAACTACAGCAGGCTTGACACAGGTCAAGAGTGAAGCACTTTTTGCCTTTGGGCAGGAAGCTTGCAGGTAGAATTGGGTGCCTCCAAGCAGTTAATGTAGAAACTAAAGGAACGTGGTACTTGCCCAAAAAAGGCTGATGGCAGAAGCCAGGCATGAGCACAAACTCAGCTTGGTTAGAAGCTGTCCTGACTGGCTTCACACTATATACTTAGTTGTTCCTGTTACTTATCAGTTAAATCCTGACCCAAAGTAATAGTTGTGACATAATCATGAGTATGGCAACTGCAATGAATTATTTGGACCCAACAGTAAAGAAGTGAGTGTTATGGGGAAGCCAGCTGGTATTAGAATCAGGGAAGAAAGCATGAGCATGGAAGTACCTCCACCTTACAGGAATTAGTTTTGGGCTGATGTGATTTTTTACTATTCTCTGCTAGAGGATCTCCGATGCTACGAGATCACACACACATAGGCATTAAATTTCCTCCTGTGTGATTTGCACCCTCTGAAAACTCAATGGAGGATCAATTATGAGTCAGTTTTAACACCATGACAATGAGTTGTTCATTGTTAAGTCAACTCACAAAAAGAATATAGACTGTTAAAAATGTTAACCTAAAAAAAAATTATTGATGGATTGTAACCATCCTCTGCTACCAGAAGGGGAAAAAGCAAACAAAAACCTAAAGGAAAAAAAAAAAGAAGTCAACAAGAGGATGCTACACTATTACAATTTTAAAGTTGACTGGTTATCCCACTTAACGTGATCTGACATTTTTGCATCATTTTTATTATAGAAAAGACCCTTACAACTTTGTCAAAATTATCCACTTGCTTTCCAGTGTAATGACAATACCTGAATCTAATTCGTATACAACTGTGCCTTTTTCCTCTCCTACAACTTCTGGCATCTTTTCATTCCCCGTAGGTTCATAGAAATATTCTGGATAAGGTGGCACCCATTCTGAAAAAGAAATACAGTTTAATAAAATGCATAAAACAGGAAATAGAAAAGGCACTTTATGATTAATTGATAAATTGAAAATAATAATTATTAAAAATGGATACACTGGTTGCATCACACAAAATTATCACTAAAAGTTTCTAATTTCCCATAAATTATGTCTCATCTTCCCCACCTAACACTATAATGAAACTCTTAACAAAAATCACATAAATAAAATACTTAACTTTAAACAGAAGACTGAATTATGAAAGCAAGAAAAAAAAGAATAACCATATGCCAAGAGAAGAGGCCCACAGCTGCTCACAAAAGCTCTTTAAAAATCTAGGCCTGAGCTTCCTCAAAGAAACTATGTTAATTGTTTCAGAAGCAATGTGGAGGCAATGGAGAACTGGGAAACAAGTACGGAAAGAGAGTGAAACAAAGTAAAGTAGATAAATAACTATAGACCTTAGTTAATGCTCATTAGCAATGAATTCCAAGAGAGTTCTCATATGGGGTGTGGCAATTTTAAGTACCACAGACACTGACATAATTCAGTAAAATATTAATTTTTTTCTTAAAGAGAACAGGGAACAGAGCAATGAGGCTTTGAAAAATTAATTTTTAAAAATATGGTATTTTTTCCTTGATGTTGGTATGTGCCATTGAGTCACCTGTGACTCATAGAGACCCTATGTACAACAGCCCTAAACCCTGTTCTGTCTTGTGCCAATTTCACTGTCTTCAACACACCTACCCCCCCCCCATTTTCCCAGTCACTGAATCAATTAATCTTATAGAGGGTCTTCCTCTCCTGCACTGTCCCTCCACCCTCCCTCCCAAGCATGACTTCCTTCTCTAAAGACTGGTCCCTCCTTGCAACATGTCCAAAGTATGTCAGGCAAAGCTTCAGAATCCTTGCCTCCAAGGAGTATCCTGGTTTAATCCTCTCCAGGATGAACCTGTTCAATCGCTCTCTTAGCAGTCCATAGTCATTGTCTAGCTCTCTGATGCATAGGACCTGAAGTGCTTGCTGCAGAAGGTCAAGACTGCAGCCTTCAATATGGATTGAGGCTCAATATAAAGAAGACAAAGATTCTTACCACTGGGCCAATTGGCAGCATCAGGATGGATGGTGACGAGATTGAGATTGTTAACAGCTTTAGTTTGCTTAGCTCCATGGTCAACACTCTTGGCATCAGCAGCCAGGAGATTAAAAGACGTATTGCAATGGGAAAGTCTGCTGTTAGGAACCTCTCCAAAGGACTAAGTATTGTTTCATTTTTTTTAAAAAAAATTGCTTTCCTCTTCTCATGGCAAACTCATTGCCACTGAATCATTTTCTCAACTCAGAGAGATCCAACAGGACAGTGCAGACTTGCTCCACAGTGCAAAGTCAACATGCCCAACACATTTTCAAACATCTCAAAAATTGTTCTGTCCCCACTGAACTCCCTGTGTATTTCAGCCTCATCGTTTTTATAACATATGCTTCATAATTCAACACAGTATGTTCTCGGTCTCACTTGTCTCTGACTCAACTGGATAATTTCTAACTCAACCTTTAGGTCTCATATCACATAACAATTTATCATGGAAATCCTCTCTGATCTTTCAGATTAAGTAGGTATCCCGAGAGACACCAAGTTCTATGCAATTGCCTGGTTGTATCTTGACTTTCACTACTAGTCTTTGAGCCCTGTATGATTTGATCTTGTTCTCTTCTTTATATCTAGTACCAAAGTACTATATTTAGCACATGATGGAGTTAGTAAAAAAAATTCAGTTATTTATTCAGCACAGTCTACAGTCGAGTTTGCTGGACATAAATGTCCCAGTAATTAGAAAAATTCCCACTTTTCAATGCAACTCATACTTACAAACATTTCATTAAATGAATGCTAAGGATTGCACTTATCCTAAGAGCTCATCCATTCGATAGCAATGTTGTACGTATGTAGCCTAGCAGTAAGAAGCTGTTCTGCAATCCCAAAGGCACATGGTTCAAATCGGCCAGATGCTTTGCAGGAGGATGAGCAATCTCTCCCGGTGTGATTTATAGCCTCTGAAAACTCTCTGGAGGGTTAGTTATTAGCTGGTTCCAATTCAACAGCATTGTCATTAAAAAATAGCTCTGGTGGCAGATCTGTAGGGAGTTGTGCTGCTAATACAAAAGCCTCACTTCCCTTGTGGTTTGAATCCATGAGTGGCTCCAGGAAAGAAAGATGGGCAATCCCCTCCCATGTGATTTAGTTTCAGAAAACCAATGGAGAAACAGGTTCTGAATTAAAAATAGTCAATATTATGTTATAAACCTGAGTGACATAGATGGTCTTCACCAATTATACAAGGGCTGAAGAAAACATTACTCTTAACAAATTCATCTAAGCATATAAGACTGAGATAGAAAACAGAGGTAAATATTTACATATCTTAGTCTTGAGGAAATCCTCACATTTCAATAAACTCTGAAGCATTCCTGTTTACACACTGGTCTCCTGATTTTGGTGACTGGACATAAGTTTCTAAGAGCTTACTCATGTTAAGATTTGCTAATGTTCACTGAGGCCGTCCTGCCTTATCTTTTAGGATACGGAAGAGTCAGAAAAGCCAGAATACCACATGGAATTCACATTACCAATGTGATGAACATTTTCTTTGATGACCTCACATTCTACTGGCCATCTTGGCGCCAGCACTGGCCCACTGCTAGACAAGTGTGCAAAGAGATCGCGGGGTTCCCGAAGCCGTGGGTTGACATCACTCAGATCATCATACAGAAGCTGCTTACTCTTCAGAAGTGATGAATTCTGCATAAGAGAATCTGTCAAAGGGGAAGGGAATGAGTACAGCTTCTTCAGCTGTAATAACTAAGTCAACCTTAAGCATTGTACTCAAATATTAGCAAAGAAGTTCAATCCCAGGACATGTTCCTTTCTCCTTCAAGAGGGAAAGCAGTCTAGATTCACAGGTTCAAAGTTATAAAATGTTAAATTATAATCCATCCTATTGTTGTAATGTGCCATTGAGTTGCTCGCAACTCATAGCGACCCTATGTACCAAAGCCCTGAACCCTGTTCTGTCCTGTGACAGCCTTATTGTCTCTGACACACCTACCCCCATTACCTCAGTCACTGTGTCATTCAACTCATCGAATATCTTCCTCTCCTGCACTGTCCCTCCACCCTTCCAAGCATGACGTTCCTCTCCAAAGACTGGTCCCTCCTTCCAACATGCCCAAAGTGTGTTAGACGAAGCTTCAGAATCCTTGCCTCCTATAAGATATCTAAATATAAAGCTTTAGAATGTGCTAAAAAATCTTTATTTTTAAAGTTAATTGTGATTTTTAGGCGCTGCTGAGTTGAGAATGACTCATCGTAACCTCATAAATAGCCAATCTGAACCCAGCCCTCTCCTGTCCCATCCTCATCATCACAGGTCCAAGACAGTTCAAAAGTGTGTTAAAAATGCATAAAGTTACTATTATAAAGGAAGAGACAGTTCTTGGGAAAAGACACCATACTGGAAAGGTAGAGAAGGTCAAGAGAGGATGATCTTCATTGAGATAGACTGACACAGTGACTGCAACAATAAGACTTGAGCTAGACAGACATTGTGAGGCTTGTGCAGGATAGGGCTAGGTTCAGATTGTTCTTCAAAAGGTCTCTATGAATCATAGTCAAAACTCCACAGCACCTAACAACAAAAACAATATAATATGTTTTATTATTTTTTAAAAACTAGAATCAGAACTTTTAATGAACCTATTAATATTTCAGTTAAAGGCACATAAAGTTATTAATGACATTTGAATAATTACAAATCAGACTTCAGGTTAATAAGGAGAGATAGAAAACAAAGAAAATGGGAAAGGGTAGCACAGAAGGGACAGATGACAGGGAAGACGGGCTCTATGGAAAAAAAAACTGTGAAGAAAACGGAGGGGGAAGTTTTCAGGGAGAAAGAAAAAGAAAGGGAAGGGTGGGAAGGAAATGAGGGAGAGAAGCAAATGCTCCATCCAGGTCCCTGGGTGCCTTCAGATGTGAGGTGCAGGCTGACTGATTCACTCTGCTGCTGGATGAAGACAGAGTGAGAAGAGGAAATCAAAACTCCATGCGTTTGAATATTCTGGTCTGGAACATGCGATATAACTTTCATAGCTTTCAGAGGAAGGTATGCCAACAAACCTTTTAAAAGATGGCATAGTTGTTCAAACTTATTCAAAATTTAAGAATAAAATAAAAACTACAAGAGATACTAGGGTGTTTGTTTTTTTTCATGTGAAAGTTAGGAAAAACCTCTGCCTATTTTCACCTATCCTGGCAAAGATCTAAGTAAACAGGCATTTTTAGAACCTGCTGGCCACTGGGCAAATTGCTGCAACCTTTATGGTTTTAAATTTAAAAGGTACATGTTCTTTGAGCCAACAAAGCCACTAAGAACTGATCTGAGATTTTCCTCACAAAAGTTGGTCACAGTATTTATATGAAAATGCTTACTGCATTATGTATTCAAAATAACAAAACAAGGAAACTACCATCATCAAAGTAGAAATAACTCAGCAAAAAATTCACTGCCATCAAGTCAACCTGATTCACAGTTAGAATAAATAGAACAGCCAAAAGGTTTCCAAAGCTGTAAAGTTTCAGGGAAGCAGGCTGTCTCATATTTTTCCCTCAGAGTAACAAGTGAGTTTGAACCATTGACCTTTTGTTAGTAGTTGAATGACTTACTCATGGCACTATCAGGGCTCCTAACAATCAAAACAAAAACAACCCCTAACACACAGGGGCTGAGTAGATTTCAACTTCTTTGGACACTCCATGGGAGTTTCTGAGACTGTGAATCTTACTGGGAAGAGACTGACTCACTATCCTTCTTTGGATCGACTGGTGGACTTGAACTGCTGATTTATTGGTAAGTAGGCCAAAACATAATTCCCTATGCCACCAGAACTCCTTAAGTTACTGGTAAGCTAAAAGTCAAACCCTTCAAGTTGATTCCAAATCACAGTGGCCTTCTATTAGATTTTCAAGCCTGTAAATCTTTATGTGAAGAGCTATCTAGTAGGTCGATTCTATTGTTATTAAGTGCTGTTGAGTCGAGTAAGATCCACAGCAATCTTATGAACAATAAATCTGAACTCTGTCCTGTACCATCCTCATCTCTGTCATTCTGACATACACGAGTCCATTACAACAGTCACTGACTGTGTTAATCTATCTCATTGAGGGTCTTCTTCTCTTTCCAAGGATAATGTCTCTCTCCAAGGAACAGCCTTTCCTATCACTATGCCTAAAGTATCTGAGATGAAGCTTTGCCATCCTTGCCTCTAAAAAGCACCTTAACTGTACTTTCTACAAGACATATCTGTTCTTTCTTTTGGCAGTTCAGGGGATAGTCAGTACTCCTCTCCAACATCATAGCTCAAAGGCATCAATTCTTCTGTCCTCCTTATACACTGTCCAGGTCTCAGATGCATAGCAAGTGACCAAGAATACCTTGGTCTGAATCAGGTGCATCTTAATCCTCAAAGTTACATCACTGTTCCTCAATAATTTAGAGAGGTCCCTGACTGCAGGCTTGCCCAGTGTAATACATCTCCTGATTTCCTGAGTGTACCAAGGGTGTTGATTTTATAGCCAAGTAACTTGAGGAAGTTAATGACAGTTTCAAACATTTCTCCATTTATCATGATGTTGCCTATCAGTTCAGTGGTGAGAATTTCTGTTTTCTGGATGTAATGTGATTCATATTGAAGGCTGTAGTCTTTGATCTTCTGTAGCAAAAGCTTCAAGTCCACTTTTGGCAAGCAAGGCTGGGTTATCTACGTAACTTAGGTTGTTGCCGAGTCTTCCTCCAATTCTGATGCCATCTTGTTCTTCGTAGAATCCGGCTTCTTGAGTGATTTACTCAGCATACACAGTCAATAGTTCTGGAGAGAGGACATAACCCTCATGTACACCTCTCCTGATTTTAAACCAAATAGTGTTCCCTTGCTCTGTTCGGAAAACAGCTTCTTGATCAAGGTATAGGTTTCATAGTAGCACAATCAAGTGTTCTGGGATTCCCATTCTTTTTAAGGTTAGCCATAATTTATTGTGATCCACATGCCTTTTAGTCAATAAAGCATATACAACTTATACTTTACTCAATGGGGGAGTTAAAATAATTATGATACATTAATGAAATGGGATCTTTGATTGCAAAAGTTGGTAGAAATCTTCTATTTCCTTCTCTTTAGTTCTGGTTGTTGGTGCATATATTTGAATGATGCTTGTATTCACCGGACTTCCTTGTATGCATATGGCTATCATCCTGTCACTCACAACATTATATTTCAAGACGGATCTAGAAATTACTTTTTTAACTATGAAAGCAATCCCATTTTTCCTCACCTTTTCATCTCCAACATAGATCATAGGATTGTCTGACTCAAAACGTTCCATGACAGTCCATTTCATTTCACCAATACCTAGTATGTCATATTTATGCATTCTATTTCATTCTTTTTTTTTCCTTTTATTGGGAAAAACATACTGGGGGCACAAGGAGGTGAGGGTTGGGGGCAGAAGGGTGAGGATGGGCCAGGATGCAGTTGCAGAGCTGCACAGTTTGGTCAGTGGGGGGAGGAGGTGAAGGAAATGATGAGGGTCCAGTGGGGACCAGATGCTACAGAGGAATGACAAGCATTTTCCAATAGTAATTAAACCAACTGTCTTATTGATTTGGGAACTGGATGCCGACTCTCTGGCTTCTTTATGCTGAACAGGGGCGTAGATGTAAAGGGGGGAAGGGAGGACGCTTTATCTCCTTACTGGTGGTCTTGGGTTACAGCTGCTTGCCTTCTTGCTCTGTTAGAAGATATTTTCCTGTCATTTGCTCCCCTCTGGACTGCAGAGTGTTTTCCCAGGTGGGTCCAGTGGGAATGGCTGGTTTAACCCAGAGGCTCCATCCTCCTTTGCTTCCTTAGCTGTCAGTTGTATTTCCTTTTTGTCACTGGCACTGGGTTCAGGGTCAATTCTGGACTAAAACTCAGTGTTAAGGTTACCTATAGGAAAGGGAGCAAACCTAGAGAGAACAAACTTGTGAGTTACAAATAGAAGGGCTTTGAGGGTGTTGCTTTCAGGTTTACTGGGGGGGGGGGGGGGGCAAAAGGGGGCCAAAAAACATTCTCTGGATCCCCTAGGCATTTTTTTTTCCCCCCCTTCTCCACCCAGGGGTCAGAAGGCATAATCTGGGGACTGAGGAGCTCATCCTGAGGGCCACAACGGCTTGCCCCGAGCCAGGGGCCGAGGGCAGACTGCCCTGGGCAGGCAGCTGCGATGGCTTGCCCCGAGCCAGGGGCTGAGGGCACCCCGTTCCGAGCAGGGCAACACCCCCCAGGAGCTGGCTGGTATACTCCCCCTCCAACTGCCCCTAACCCCAGTCTGGTCCCCTCGCCTGACTAAGGACTCTGTGGTCAGGGATAGTGTCTCCAATTCCAGCACTGCCACTTTTACCCCCCATAAGTGGTCATACTATATTTTGAAGTAGGTGTCACTGCCCTCCCCCTTTAAATAAGATAAAGGGAACCTGAGAATTGTGAACAGACTCCCCCCAGGTCTAACCATCTTTTGGCAGAAGCATTCAAAAGAACAAAATATGTGGTGCATTTAGGATGTCAGTCCTCTTGTCCATGCTGCCACTGTTAAGGTCATCAGACTCACAGTGACTTTCAGCCATCCACTGTATAGGTAGGAAACCCAAACCTGCAGATGGCGGGCATGCATCCCATCCTCCACCTCCTACGCAGGTGGCCAGTGGGGAGTGTGCCCCCCCACAAGCGCGGGCAGCCGGTGCGCGGCCCCCCTCAGTGCAGCCGGCTGCTTGGGGTGTGCCCCCCACCCCACTGCACAGGCGCTCAGCGGCTGCACGGCCCCTCTTGTGCAGGCAGCCTGCGGGCGCCCGCTTCCCCCACTGCCGCCATCCTGGCTCCAAGAATTCTCTCCAGAACCAGACCACCTTGCGGCAGTGTGGTGGCTTCACTGTACCAGTCTTGAGGAGGACCGGTGCCCAGCATCCATCCTGGGTGAGGGAATCCATTCGTTCCGGCTGTGGAAGCCTCATGGAGCTGCAGCGGCCGTGCAGTGCAGCGAGGGCTCTGCAGGAGGAGGTTGGGAGCCACGAGACTCACCCATTTCTCCTTGGGAATCCTTGCATTCCTGTTGTTGAGCCTCGATCTTCACTGAGGGCCAGTCATCAACTGTTTAAGTGTTCGTCTGTAGAGGGCCATAATGGCCCCGCTTTAAGTGGTTCGCTGCTCCCACAGCTCACTATGCTGTCTCTGCCTCCGCCACCATCTTGGGTCTCCCTAATTTCATTCTTAACAATATCCAATTTTCCTACATTCACAGTTCTCACATTCCATGTTTCAGTTACTAATGTCTACTTACAATTGTTTCTCCTCCTTTGTGTTTCCATACCTTTTCAATCTATATGCAGAACAGATTATCCAGGAGGCTGGGCTCTATGAGGAGAAATGTGGCATCAAGATTGGAAGAAAACTTATCAACAATATGTGTTATGTAGATGACACAACCCTGCTTGCTGAAACTGAGGGGGACCTGAAGTGCTTTTTTGCAATATGGATTGAAGTTCAACACCAAGGAAACAAAGATTCTCACCAAAGGGTCAATTGGCAGCATCATGATAGATGGTGAAAAGAATGAAATTGTTCACAGCTTTAGTTTGCTTGATTCCACAATCAACACTCTTGGTACCAAACAGCCAGGAAATTAAGACAAGTTGCACTGGGAAAAGTCTGCTGTCAGAGACCTCTTCAAGTACTAAAGAGCAAGAAAGCCAGTCAGGAGACTTAGGTGCACCTAATATAGACCATAGTCTTTACAATTGTTTGCTATGCATCAGAAAATGTGACAATGACTAGGGATGATAGAAGGAGAACTGATGCCTTTGAGCTATGGTACTGGAGAAGAGTATTGAATATACCATGGACTGCCAGAGAAAAAACAGAATGATCTTAGAGAGGGTGAGACCAGGCTGCTCTTTGGTGGTAAGTATTCTGAAGCTTTGCCTGACATACTTAGGACATGTTTCAAGGAGGGACCAGACCTTGGAGAGGGATTTCATTCTTGGGAGGGTGAAGGGACAGCACAAGACAGGAAGACCCTCGATGAGATGGATTGATGCTGTGATTGGGGTAATCGGGATGGGTGTGTAAGAGACAGTAAGATTGGCACAGGCTAGAGCAGGGTTTAGGGCTTTTGTATATAGAGTCGCTGTGAGTCACAGGTGACTTGATGGCACATAACAATAACAACAACATACAGATGTATAAAGATCTACTTTGCTTCCCTTTTCTTCTGAAAGGAATTAAAAAGTATAGTTAGTGAAAAAAAATTCATTGTCTATTTTCTCCTTTTTTCCCTTAACCAACTGAATTCTCTAGCCTTATGAATATTCTTTCTTTAAAACAAACATATTGTGACTCATTCTTATTTCCTTTGCACTTCTCTAGCAAAATCTTGAATGCTTTTTTTACAGTTAAGTATCTTTACCACTCCAGGGATCAAAGATCAATAAAAGGAAGCAAAGATGTCAGATTATCCATTACACTCAGACTGAAATTAATTAATACCGTTGTTGCTACTGTTTTGCAGTACGGGACCTGGAAGATTCACACACACACATGAGAGATTGTTACTCACATGGAAGCTTCTCCTTTTGCAGGGAGTCTAGTATCAAGTTTTCTCTTTTCCCAAATGCAGCCTTCAACAGGTATCGAGAGTTATTCTTCCAGACATGCTGATGTGTTGCAGAGTTTGGTAAACTGCTTCTCTGAGCTAAGAACGAGTAGTATAATTCAGGTTGTTGCCAGGCTGGTTAACATCTCAATCAGTCAATACTGAGAATTAAAACTGTCACTATTTCTACATCCCCCCCCCCTTTATTCTCAGGATGTTCTACTTTTTATAAAGAGCTTTCACATTCCAATTTAGGGATGTGTAACAGAATTACCCCCATTTCACAGGTGAGAGTGAGATGTCCTGAAAAACAATGGACACAATTTCTTCAAACTGGTTTTATTTTGAGGGATGTAATTATGGAAATTTATTCTCCACGTTTGTTTGAGGACCACTTTGATTCACAATACGGTTGTTGCATACCATGGAGTTGTACTTACCCATAGCTGGTCCTCCAGCAGGTTTTCAGAGACAGTAAATTGCCCAGGAGGATCGTTCTCCCATAGTGAAGCTGGTGGATTCGACCCACTTACCTTTGTGTTGGCAGAGCAATCCCTTACCACCAAGCCACCAGAGGGTGCTATGGTGGCCGAGTGGTAAAAAGCTGCAGCGCAAACTCGTCCTCTGCACGGGAGTGGGATTAACTGCCTCTGAAAACCTGCTGGAGGGTCAGCTAAGGGTCATTAACTTAACGTCAAAGCAGCAGCAGCCACCAGAGCGCCCTAGTCTACTATTAGCATCATAAAATTCCGATTCCAAACTCCAGCATCAGGAGATTCCAATTCAACGACACTTAAGGCAGGAACTGAATGAAGGTCAATCATTTCATCCACGTACGCGACAAGACTGCCTACTCTTATTCAATGAATGAAACCACTCACTTGAGCAACCCAGGGAAATGAGACTTGGATAAAGAGCTGTTGTTTTACCTTTAAAGTAGCCGTAATATCGGAGGTGAACGCACATAAAATCTTCATAAGGATCAGAAAGGCTCTGGGAAAGGAAATGCCACCTTAATATTACGACTAAAGGACTTTGAAATACTGAACTCTTAAAAAAAGCCACACAAGTACCGTTGCACAGGACAATACACCTGAGGGTTTCTGTAAAAAAACCAAGTGAAAGAGACATATGCAAATCATTCTCCCTCGGGGACCAAGACTTCCCACTCGGGAAAGGCGCCCGCAGAACCGCCCTTCCCGTCTGGTAAGGGGTTCCCGGGGAGCTCCCCGGAGGGGTGGGCACCGACCTCATGCTTGCGCCCCGTGTCCAGTGCCGGGAACATCTTACTCCTGCATGGTACGCTGAAGCCCAGCTCGCCTCCGACCGCAGCCCGGGCTGAAACCTCCAAAAGGGCAGCCGCTTACTCAGAAGCTACAACCCAGAAGCGGGCATCTGCAGACACGGCCGCCCCAGCCGCCCCCGCTGCCCGCCCCTTCACTTCGGCTCCGCGGTGTTAGGACAGACAGACAGTCCGCAGGCCAACGGCCCGCCGGCCGCCGCGGGCCCACCTGCAAGTCCTCCCGCCGCTTGTCCCGCAGGCGCCCGGCCTCCCGCCCGCCCCCATGCCTCCCTCTCCCGGGAAGATGCCGCCACCGGGACAACGCAGCTGCCCGAGAAAATGGGGGCGGTGTGGGGACCCCCTAGAGACAGATGCAGAAGGGCCCGAGGGTTGGGACGGCGGGCCCTGGAAGCTGGAATTGGGAGCTCGGAGCTTTCTGATCGCGGGAAGATGAAAGGCAAAGTTTCCTGAGGGGTCTGGGGTGGACGCGGACACAGGTTTCTTTGGAGGAGAAAGCTACCGGGGGCGAGGACAATGCGTCCAAGCAGCATGGAGGGGGGCGCAGCTCCTCGAGCGATAGGGGAGCTGGGGAGAGGTGCCAGGACACCGCACCTAGAAGACGCCCGCCGCGCTCACGCACCGCCTCTTTTCGCGGAGGCCCGTAGCCTAGCAACCGCGCGGGGGGGGGAGCGGAAGGGGGACCGAGTGCTTCCGGGGGAACTCTGCGGGGGCGGGACACCCGGCTCCCGTTAACTACAAAACCTTTCTGTTGATGCTGTGGCTTTTGTTAGGTGACGTAGGAGCAGACTAAAAGAAAGATTGACATTTCGACGATTTCATCTTAATGGGATCCACAGTCCAGACTCATGGTAGCAGCAATCAAAAGATGTATTGCTGGGAATGTCTGCTGTCAAGAACCTCCCCAAAAGGAAGTAAAGATGTCATTTTGAAGACAATTCCTGATGCAAGTCATGGTGTTTTCAATTGCTTCCTATTTATGTCGGATAGACAATGAGTAAGGATGACAGGAAAAATACGGATACCCTTTAATTGTGGTGTGGAAGAGCACTGAATACAGCATGGACTGCCAAAAAACAAACAAATGTGTCTTTGGAGTAAGTGCAACCAGGGTGCTCCTTAGATAGCTAAAGGTCACATATACTATGGGTATGTCCAGAGGACATCAAGTCCTTGAAAAAGGACATCATGCTGCTAAAGGCACAGGATCACAGAGAGGAAGACCCTCAACAAGATGTATTGATTCTTAACAGTAGACATAACCCCAAATCGTGATCAGTTGTTCATAGGTTCAGTACAATTTGACAAAATCTTAAATTTTAAATTGGGGAAACCTCATGCCAGTAGAAAAAGATCTATACTTCCTCAAAAAGTTATCCACATTCTATCATTTCCAGAATTTAAGTAGGTCAAATATTAAACTAATGCTTTAAATAGGCACAAGCTCCAGAAACTTAGGGCACACAGTACCATCTGAAAGGAGCAACCTGTTTTCACCCTCCCAACCAAATCCTATTGCTCTTTTGCTAGAACGCTGCTCTTCACTGCTTACATATATACCTCACATTGCATGCTAAGAAAAATTTGAAAAACAATTAAGTTCTGGTTACATGATATGTAGAGCTAATAGGCTCCCAAGAAAAACAGATAACCAATGAGAAGTATAAAAAAATTTATTAATGCATATATACAAATTTACAATGCCAGAAACTGGAGAAAAAGAAATAGCTTAAAACACAATTTGCCTTTTCTTCAGTTTAAAGTGACTTTTACCTGATTGTGATACAATAGAAAGTTCAGAAGAGTAAACAGCTTTTTAAATACTGGATTTTTATGGAGAATACAGTCCCACATAGAAAAGGAAATGGATTTTGGAACAGGGTAATACAATGTAGATACATACACTGAGTGGCTCTTAGAACATTTACAGCCACATACTTGAGAGGGAAATTCTCAAAATCAAGGGCATGGACACTTGCTGGTGCTGCTGCCTGTATTAAAATGGAACGACGCCACCTCTTTATTCTGTGAAATGACTCGCTGTTTTAGAATTTGTGAGGAAAAGTGTGACCATCTGTCAGGTAAGGCTGACAAGAGCCCAGCACTTTGGGGGTAACATTACTGGAGAAGAGGTCAGAAAAAGATCCCACTGTCCTAGTTGAACTAGGTGGAATACAGAGCTGCCTTAATTGCACTTGTTCTGAAGTTGAAGTTAATGAGAGTGCCACACGAAGAACTCCGTCACGGTTTGTCAGTGAGTCTCTTACAGAGTTGTCATACTTAGGAGCCACACTAAGTAAGACTGAAAAAATTCATAATCCCAACGTGCCAAGCTTCTCAGCATGAGAATAAGGCAGCTAGGTCAAAGTATTTTCAATCATCTTATTCTTCAGTAAAACAAAAAATTGCATTTCACAAATAAAATGCTTGCTCTTTATCCAGGGAATTTAGATGTTTTCCCCAGTAACATTTACAGTTTGACAACAGTAAAACTGGGTAAGACTCTGAACTGGACACAAAACAAATACTAAAAAAAATTTTTTTAAAAAGTTCCATCTTTTATAAAAAAAATTAAGTGTTTGGAGCCATTTTTCTCCTCTTCAGTCTTGCTCGCCAATCTTCAGGAAGGGCTTCAAAATTAGCATTTCTTTCTGCCATTCCACTGTAAAAATAAAAACAAATTGCAGATTACTGGAAAGAAATTAAAATCTTGTCTATGTTTGCTCATAAAAATAAACAATCTTAAAATTTAAAAATCTTCCTTTCTCTATATAGTTTGAAACAACTTGCTATTTCTTCATTGTATGTGTTAACCATTACTCATCAATTCTCTACTAAAAATTACTAATATGAAACAAAAATGAAATTTATCAATATATTACTTCTTATAGTGTTGCCTGAAATAGTGCATAACTTTCAAAGGAAGTAAATAAGTTGCAAACAATTTTTTTAATAAAGTTGTGATTGTATCTCAGGTTTATGCAGGACAACTCATGAGCCATAAGGGGTCCATTCTACTATTTTCTTGGATAGTCACCAGGATCAGGAAGGGAGGAAGAGGAGAAAGTAAACACTAGTGAACAGATGACAGGTAAGACAGATAAAGAGAAAGGCAATCAATGTACAGTAATATGATAACACAATAATCACTAAAGAAAAGGAAACCGAGACAGAGTTGTAGAAGATTAATGGAAAAAGAGAATTAGAGAAGAAAGTGTGTCACTACATTGTATTTATAAATGTTACAAAACAATGCCTAGGGGAGCTCTGGTGGCCTAGTGGCAAGAAGCTGCACTGCAGTCCCAGAGGTGCATGGTTCAAATCCACCAGAAGCTCTGCCGAGGAAGGAGGGACAATTTACTCCTGTACCAGTTGGATCCGATTTGACAGTACACGCGCAAAAATAATAAAATTTAAAATAAATAAATAAAAAATCATTAAATTTAAAACAAAAAACCAATGCCTGAATGGTTGAAATAAATTTGCTTTGTAAATCTCTATTATTTTTTACTGTATTTTAACGAAGATTTACAAAGTAAATTTAATTCAACCGTTTATACATTGTTTTGTAACATTATTTATAAAGAATGCATCCATAACACATAAAAAGATGTACATTAGCACTGGGCTTTAATAGCCAAAAATTCTTAACCCACCAATTCACTGGCTGTTCTGGGGGAGAAAATTGTGGTAGTATGCCTCTATAAAGATTTAGAGTAGCAAAGACAAAAAGCTATGAATTTATGAATATGATCACTCTAAATGAACCATCACCACAATCCACTCTCATCTGTTTACCTGACCAGCTGCTGCTGTTTCCACTCTTCAATTCGCTTCTGAGCTGTTGATTCCCGGTCCTCTTCACTGGAACTCGAGTTCTCCTCTTCATCTAACTCACGCTGGATACTCTGCCACTTCTTTACCAGAGATGGCATCTTCGTTTTACTTTTCTTTGCCTGTAAGAACAAATAAAGTTAGGAGGGGAATTTAACATACAACAGAAAGAGAGTAGAAGAATTCATTCATTAGGGTCTTTATTGGTCCCAAGGACTAAGTGCATTTTAAAATGACGAGAACAGAAAATAAAATTTTACTCTACATTATTAGCTAGAAGTTTTTACCAGCAAACTGTAAACCAAAAAATTTAATAAGAACTATACTTTGCTAATGACGACATTCAGATGGCTAACAAGCACTTGAAGAAATGTTCAAAATCCCTAGCACTTAGAGATGCAAATCAAAAGTATGAGAAATCAAAACCATCTCACGCCAGCAACAACAGCAAAGTTCAACAGGGCAACAAAAAATGCTGGCAAAGCTGTGGCTATATTGGAATCCTTATTCACTGCTGGTGGGAGTGTAAAATGGTACAAGCGCTATGGAAGGGGGTCTGGTGCTTTCTCAGAAAGTTAGGAATAGAAATACCATTTGACCCAGCAATTCCACTACTGGGAATACCCTAAACAAAACAGAGCCACAACGCAAATAGATGTATGCACATCTATGTTTACGGCTACATTATTCACAATAGCAAAAAGATGGAATCAACCCATATCTCCATCAAAACAGAAAAGACGAGAAAGCTACAGTACATTAATATAATGGAATTTATGCAGCACTGAAAAATAATGAACTTATAAAACATTACACAACATGGAAGAGCCTAGAGGACGTTATGCTGAGTGAAATACCTCAGTCACAAAAGGACATATATTGCAAAATATCACTACTGTAAAACAGGACAGACAGTGGTGAGAGGGTGGGTTTGCAGAAAGGATGGGAAAGAGTGCCTAGCTAATGAACACTGAATTATACAAGATGAGGGGGCAAGAAAAGTGCAACAATGAATGAATGTAAATCCAAAGTCTCTAAATTTTCATTAAAATTTAAAAAAGGATAAAAAAAAGGTAAGGGAAAGAACTGTCTGAAAGGAATATATTATTAGACATTATGTATGACAACAATCTGGAACAAGGGGTGCACTGCAGAGTGGGCTGGGGGAAGAGAGAAGAAAATGCACAACAATGAATAAGAAAAAAATTCAAAGGAGTGAAAAGGGAGAAATGATGTAAGGGCAGATGAATGAAAAAACATCATACAGCTGAGTATTACTCAACCACCATCAAAATTAGAGTATGGAATTTAAAACAAAACTAGAATTATGGCAGTTAAAAAGTAACAAACATTTTCTCTAGTTGATTCTATGAAATATAAAATCTCCTCAGAATTAGTATTTTTTTTCCCCCTGTTGCAAAAAACTTATTGTTTCCATTTGGTCCAAGGCGTACTTTAGGGGCTTCTGGGTGGGTTAAGATTCTAGCCTAGGTTAGGAAAGACAAGCTTGCTTGCTGCTGATGGCAGGGGAACATAGAGGTCCCCCCTATCTCCTGGTTGTGCTTGAGGGTGAGTGGCTTGAAGACATACTTGCCCAGCCCAGCCCGGGAGCCACCCAGTCTTCTAACGTTGGTCAGATGGTCACCATCTTCTTCAGCAGTTTCACTTCCTCATCCAGAATGTCACAGAGATGGGGTCAGTGTTGGCAGAACTCCAGTGACAGGAAGGAACTGCTGTACTAATTTTGTCAGATTCACTATTGAATCTCACTCCTTATGAGAGTATTTATTATGCATTCAAATTGTAGCTGTCAAATTACATAAAATAAGGGAGCTGTTTTATTAGTCAATCATAAGATCAATATTTATCCTCATGTTGCTGAAGAGTAGCTGAGTGTGAACTTGAGGACTCCATCAGTGAGTATTGTTAAATAGGGTGAGTAGGAGCTCAAATGGAAGACATGACTGTTTATGATGACTGGAGATCAAGGTTTAAGTCACTAAGATTTCTTGAGTAAGATCCAAAAAAATCTGAGGAAATAAATTTAACATTTTCAGTCTTTCACACTTCTTGGTTCCCTGCCCAGAATAACACCTCAGAAAAAGACTGAAAACAATTGCTGACCACTCTTGAAAAGATTACAATGAAAGTCTTTTTATAGTGTGGGTGAAAAATGTGGAATACTCAAAATCATAAAAACAGACCAGGCCTACTGGTCTGACAGATGACTGAAATCCCAGAGAACACAGTCCTTATACTACTCCGTTCAACACTAGAACTAAACTCAGTTCCATGATTCAACTGTCAGCCAAATCACAGGTTTATAAGGTGAAGAACAGAGATTGAAGTCCTCAAACAAAATCTCAAAAGAACAATCTGTGCAAGGATAAAGCTTAGAAAGTGTAAGGGACAGGAAAGGATGAATGGAAAGGACAAACACAGGAGGGAAGTGGGCAGTGTTGAGAGATTATGGGAATTATAATTAAGGTCATGAAACATAATCCACATGAATTGCTAAACTGAAAATCAATCTGTTCTAGAAACTTTCATAAAAACCATAGTAAAAAGGTAAAAAAACCTCCCCCAAACCCCTGAAAACATATACTGTTTGTTAGTACTCTCAAACTTTGAAGGCATGAAGGATGTGTTTTATGCTCTTTAAAAACCAGCTTGGTTAACAAAAAAAAGTATATGCTGCATGAAATGCAGTATTATGAAGCTACAAAAGAGACTGAAGTACCCTTGAAAACATGCTAAATAAGCCACACAGACTAATTCACCTAGGAAGTAATTCTACCTCTACCAAATATTCCAGAATAGGTGTTGAAAGCAGACTGGTAATATCCAAGGTATGATAAGGGGGAAATGGAGATCAACTGCTTAATAAGTACAGGGTTTTCTTCTGGAAAAGATGAAAATGGCTTGGAACTAGAGGGGATGGTGGTTGTACAACAGTGTGAATATACTTAATTACACAGAATAAAATGACCACATTTTGTTAATGTGAAATGTGCTTCAACCTTTAAGGATACAAATGAACCAAATCGTCACCAGAACTACTGTACCTTCTCTTTCTTTCCTTTCTTGGTCTTCTCCGGTGGTGGCACTTTGGGAGCTGGTGGTGGTGGTGTTGATGGCAGGGGAGGAGGTGGTGGTAGTTCTAGAATGGTGGTGGTTGGCACAGCACCCCGGGACTGGACTGGCTGCAGAGTGGCAGCAGTCACTCCAATGGGAACAGAACAGTCAGCATAGCTCATAAGTGCTGATGGTGTTGCAAGTCCTAGGTAACTCGATTGTAGGCTCATGGTCCTGGTTTGTTGCCCCAGTCCCACTGCTGGAAGGCTAACTGTTACTGCCGGGAGTCCAATCCCTGTGGTCTGGTTAGTGATCACTGCTGCCTGCTGACCTAATGGAGCAAACATAAAAAGGACACTATTAAAAAAGAGTACTGTGACAAGACTGAAAACAAGGAAACAGGAAACGCAGTTTATATTAGCAACAACAACAAAAAAAAAGCCTTTAGTAAAAAAAGGGTCACATTTTGCTAGTGGCACATTACTAATTTCTGAATATAACAGCATAAAGATACTTACATATCTAAATTATTTTTGCATTTAATGTAGTAAACAAGATCCAGAAGCATATACATCAAACTTTTAAAGACCGGTTTTTAGAATGGAAAAAAATGGATGTAAATAGTCACGGTAACTAAAAGCCTTGAACATTTCTCGATGGCATCTAATAATCCAGCAGAAAACAATCATCTCACCGGGCACTTCAGTAAGGAGACTCACCTCTTGCTACAGGCGCCTGGCTGTAGATGACAGGAGAACTGCCAATGGTAGCTGATCTCTGAACTGCAGTGCTTATTTCTGTAGCTTTTCTCTTTACGCCTTTAGTGGAAGGAGAACTAGAAGTGCTAGAATCAGCTGGACTCTGAAACACAAAGAACCTGGTTAATGGCTGAAGCCATGGAAAAACATCATCACCTACTATAAATTATGTGTCAACTTGTCCCAATCACCCAAACTCTGCAGAATGTCACTTAAATTTCACTTACCTGGGAAGTTACAGCTGTGGCTGGTGGTGAAGGTTTCAAAGGTGAGTCCTCCTCTGTTCCTGGAGCAGGAGGCTCCTCACTTCCCTCATCTTCCATCTCCACCTCCTGTATCTCACCATCTTCTGCGGGAGGAGGTGGCGGAGGTGGCGGAGGGGGAGGAGGTGGTGGTGGTGGTGGTGGCGGTGGCGGTGGCGGAGGTGGCGGAGGAGAGTCTGGAGGTGGAGGAGGGGGTGGTGGCACTTCCAAAGGTAATGGAGGTTGAAGTACAGGCGCATCTGACTGAAGAAGGGTCCAGAATGGAGTAAGTGGCATCAGCGATGATGAAGACGACACTTGGCCAGCAAAGGACTCTTTACAAAGAGAACCTATGAAAAACAGATAGTTGTCAGGAAAAGAGCAAAACAAAACCAATATGACTTGTACTGATAAAAGTTTTCAACTGATTGGTGATCTATCACTAGAATAAGAACCCAGTACAGTGTGCAAAGTGGTACAAATTAATAAGCCTTCCCTTCAGTCATCTATTTTATATCAGTGGCACTGAAATATTAAAGTATCCTAATTCAGAAAGGGATCTCACAGAAACATAAATTTACTAACCAAATCAGTTCCCTTCATGTATTACACTAGTCTTGTTCTTTAGGCACAGACTTGAGTGAATGAAACTGATCAATTCAATGAAAAATGTAAGAATTCATCTAAATCTGTACTTGGAGATGATTATCTTTATATACTTAGTTTCAACAACACAACTAGAAGGCAAGACTCTAAAGTCTTTTTACTTTTAAAGAGGTGAGTGGTGTGTACTTGACAACAGATTCCATGTTAATGAACTGGTTAAGTGATTAAGAACAAATTGGGTAAGTATTCATCCAAAACCCACATAAATTCTATCCATTTTAATTCATTAAATTACCTAAAAATCACTGAGGTACTAAAAATTTGCAGGGTGCTACTGTCAACCTGATCACTTTGCCATACCTCTGTGTTAATTATACTTATCTGCCAAATGACACCATCTCTTATCTGGGGGTAATTTTAATTTTGTAATGGAAAAAAGGAAACTGAAGGGGACAGATCTTCAAGGTAAATGCTTATTTAAAGCACTTTTTAAAAGTGTTTAAGGAAGCCAGTATAAAATAAAACTATTTAAAAAAAGGCATTTGAATAGACAGAGGAATGGAAATAGTTGCCAGTATTAATCTGCAGGGTCACTGTTCCTCAAATGTTACAAAAGTCATAGCTAACTGCTGTCCTTTCTCTGTCAGGAACAGTTTGAGAGATTAGAGAAAGTAGGAGGATATACTTACTTGTAGCCTTCCCCATCCCTCTTTATCGTCAATAGGGAAGTTTCACAATATCTGGGATTATTAGAATTATATCCCAGGAATGCTGAAGGGAATTTTCTCCCTAAAATCATAGAATTTAGGAGTAGAAGAGACATGAGAAATCATCTAGTTGAATTCCCTCACTGAAAACGTAACGAAACCCAGGAGAGGGAAGAGACATGTCAAGCTAAAGCGATAGCACAGGACTGACTTCATCCAGTGCTTTCTATTATATCAAGGTGTCCTGCTGAAAGAGTAGGATTACAAGACTTTTAGAATTTCAGTCAAATAAATCTCATCTCTCATGGAGAAGAGACACAGATGCAATCCCCTGTTCAATTTCATGTCACAGCGGTAGGTTCAAGAGTTAGATTATAAAAAGTTCCTAAGCAAGGAGGTCTTTGCAACACTAAGGTCAGATTCTACAGTATTAGCATTCAAATAAAGGTAAGGCCAAGGTGATTAAGCCATTTGGTTTTTCCGAGTTCCTTTACTTTTTTTTAAGAGGGCTCTGTTGGCCTAGTGGTAAGGAGTTGGGCTGCCAAAGGTAGGTAGTTCAAATCCACCAGCTGCTCAAGTAGATAGAGATGGGCATCTCCAATCTGGAATATGTACACCTTCAGTAAACTCACTGAAGGATCAGCTATGCCTTGGTTCCAACTTGAAATGAGTTACTTTTTAATCGAACAGGTGAATGGTAATATATTTTGGAAGTTGCCACTTCAATTATCTTGAGGTGTTACTGCTAAGTAAAGTACAATAAAAATTTGTATCAGAAAACAAATACTGTTTTTCAGCTGATTTTTTTGTTTGTTTGTTTTTATTTTTTTGTGCATGTACCGTCAAATCAGATCTGACTGGTACAGGAGGAAACTGTCCCTCCTTCTCTGCCAGAGCATCTGGTGGATTCGAACCATGTACCTTTGGGATTGCAGTACAGCTTCTTGCCACTAGGCCACCAGAGCTCCCCTTCAGCTGATTTTTTAAAAAAAGTCTGAATAGAATATTCACCATAGATGATATATTGAGAGTGTATAAAAATTATTTCAGGATTAAAGTAATAAGCCTGGGAGATTAAGTTTACATTAAATTTCCTTCTACTAAACCAATCTTGACATACCAAGTGTAGGAGTGTGATTTTATACATAAATAGTTTTCACCTCTAGTGTAGTTCTGATACATTTATGATGCTCATGTACCCCCATTTTGCAGAGGAACACATGGAATCCTAGTATGGTCATGGTGATTAATGTGGTTTACAAATCTCTAGCAAAGCTAATCAGAATTACAGCCAGTATTTTAATTACACAAATCCAAATTATCTATAGAAACACCACAAAGCCTAGTACCATATTGTTTAAAGTACAATGGCTTTAAGAGAAATAAACAATTTAAAAGAAAACACTGAACTACTTGTTTTGTAACATGCTACATTTGATGCTGGCAGTAACTCTCCACTAGGTTTCAAAGGGTGTAAATATTTACACAAGATTCTTTCTCCTTCAGCACCCAAGACAAGTCTTTTTCCATGAGTGAACTCAAAACTGACATTTTGGTTAGCAGCCAGGCTCTTTATGCACTGTTCACCAAGAGTCCTTAATAGTTTCACAGACAAAACAAACAGAAATGGTAGCTATTGAAACTAACAAAATCCCAATAAGGCATGTTAAGATATTTTGAGATACTATCCATCGTTTGAGACTTAAGAGTCCCTGAGTGATGGATGGTATAAATAATTCATATACTTGACTGTTGATGGCTTACAGAACGGTGTTAACCCAGATAGTTTTCAAAAGTAGGGCATGGCAATCTCTCAAGCAAGTAAATTTTTCTCTTGGAAAAATAAATCCTGATTTAACTTCGTGCATCTCATAATGTAGTAATTTTTAAAAATTTCTTTAGCCACTTGAGACAGCCAAGAGCATAGATGTATATGAACTCTTTAGGTTTAAAATTTGTGATCAAAGGGGAGCTCTGGTGGCCTAGTAGTAAGGAGGTGCAACTATAATCCCAGAGGAGCACGGTTCGAATCCACCAGATGCTCTGCCGAGGAAGGAGGGACAATCTCCTCCTGTACCAGTCAGATCTGATTTGACGGTACACTTCACACAAAAACAAATAAATAAGTAAAATTTGTGATCAAATATTTCACTCTAATATGCCTATGATCTTGGTCTAAGATTTGGGTTTTATCACGTGGTTCTAGGAAGTCTCCATACACAGAGTTTAAGAATACGTAGGTTCGTGTATCAGTGACTTTTTCCTATAGCACTAGTCTTGTCTTCACCAAATGGGAATGGCTTGAGGTTCCTGTGACTAAACAGTACCAACACCACATGTCAACAATAAAGGAAGAAAATACTTAGCCTGAGGCTAAATATGAATATGATTATTAACTCAAATGTTAAATACTTAACATTTAGTACTCACAGAACCATAAGAACATAGTGAAGAGTTATTAATTCCAGAACTTTAGAATTTAGGCTAGAGAGTAAAATTGTATCACTCTACACTGATCATCTGACAGTGATCAGGGATGGCATCTCCCTACAAAAATACTATTAATTCTCCTCATTTCACTTATCCACTAAAACCCGTATATAAACAACAATGCAACTTTAGTATCAGACACATCATAACTAAGAAACTATTCAAAAGAAAATCTTATGAACAGAAGTGAAATACTGTGATGTAGAATGCTTTTTTATTTTAAAAGATTTTTTTTGGGGGTCTTTTTTATTATAGTAGCTTACAAAAATTCTAATGTACTGTTTTCAAGAACAGGTTCTTCTAATTTCCCTCACCCCCAACTCACCAAATTGTACAATTCCATGATTAATCCTCCTTCCCCTGCACATCCTCATCCCTCTGCTTCCACATCCCCCCTCCCCCAAATCCTTATACTCATTCTTCAATGGTTTACTATTTGTCCTTGTGGGACTGTTCACTCAGCATAATGCTCTCCAGTCCCTCCCAAGTTGGGTACTAATTTACAAAATGCTTTTAACAGTCCTAAAATTATCATAGTACCTGTGATTTTTCATTTAGGGTGATCTGATAAAGATTCAGAGGTCATTTAAGAATTAGCATTTGGTAATTTACCAGTTTCATCTGACAAACTACCAGAATCTGCTAAAACGAGAAGAAATCAAAGGAACATTTCTAAGAGGAGGAAAAATGAATTCAACTCTTTACTCCCCATATTAATCAAGAAATTTCCTTCTCTTTGGTTAGCAATGCTATGAACTGTATCATCAAACTCTAAATTTCTTCTTTTAATCATCAAACACCCATTACTTTTTTAAGTATTCCATTGATTTTTTCTTTTAAATACTATCAACATTGACTGTGTGAACTGTTAATGTATTTTTCTTATTTCATGAAAGATGAACTTAAGGAGAAAATACTGGCCATTCTGTTTATTCACAAATACTTATATAAATCTTTGTAAAAGTTGGACATTTTAGAAATACTTATATAAAATCCACAGTGTGACTATTAAGTCATGGTGGTTCTGAAGAGCAATCAAATCTTTACAGAGCAACTGAGAACAATGAAAGTGCATTTTAAACAATATGGTACTAGTTTTGTGGTGTTTCTAGAGATCATCCTGATTTATGAAGTTGTAAGGAGATTGCAATAGCAAATCCTTCAAAAAGTGCTCTTTTAAAACACTAACGAATTTCATTTTATGATACCACATAGACATTGACTTACTTCTAATTCTGTGGCATTAATTAAGACTCCAGTTTTTTGGAAATCAATAGCCTGATAGTGGTTGCAGGGTAACTTTAAGTAAAAATATACTGGCTCACCATTTCACCTTTGCAGAGTCTGGTATGTGGATATGGAGAGCATGCCGATTTTAATCAGACACTTTTTATGTAGAATGCATGTAAATTTACATCAAGGTAGCTTTTCTCAATTAGAAACTGTTTTGCTTAAGAGCTTCTCTTAGAAATTAACAAAATCTTGTGTTTGCAATTAGCAAAGGGTGAACTTTCCTACCTGTGGAATTCTCAGAGGATTCGGCAGAATCAGTGCCAGTTTTGTCTTTCAAAATTTGTTTAGGAAGAGTTTCGTCTCTATTTTCTTGTGGTTGGCGTTCTTCATCCTCCTCTTCACCATCTGGAAATTCCCACTGAGACTCGCCGGACTGTTCGTTTACATAGAAATATCGTCTATGATCCCTAAATTACAAGAAAGAAAACACATGTTTTAAAACCCGTTCTCCCACAGAGACACTCCA
Organism: Elephantulus edwardii; assembly: GCF_000299155.1. Taxonomy (NCBI): domain Eukaryota; kingdom Metazoa; phylum Chordata; class Mammalia; order Macroscelidea; family Macroscelididae; genus Elephantulus; species Elephantulus edwardii. The sequence goes on along the minus strand of NW_006399939.1, from coordinate 606,243 downwards.
TTTGGTCCTGTCCCGGGACAGCAGTCTGCTCTCACAGGGACGAACCTCTTCTTAATGGACTGCTATTCACAAAGGCAACAAAGAGCTTTGACAATTGAGGATGGACAGCCAACGAAACTCAAAGCTATTTGCACTGCCAGCAGCTCTGTGAATACAGCCCTGAGCCCTCAACAACAGATGACTTAGAAAACACCTCAGTTTTGTTTTTTGTTGCCAATACAGGGTTTCAAGTTTCATGACTGAAAGGACTCAATCGCCCAGAACACTAATTTCCCTTCCAAAGAAGAGAACAACGAAGTTTTTGAAAGGTGACTCTTCCCCTCTTGGACCGTGGAATTCACATGTCATACTCTTGGTATCAAACACAGTGAAAGCTAAAGAGAGGGAGAGGATCTGGGAGCTGAAAAATAAAAGAGCAAAGATTTCAAATAATGAAAAAAAAAAATCAGAAAAGCCAAATATAAAAAGAAATGGTTTCGTCTGACCTGCTGGTCGAAGATAGAATCTTGTTCCTCACTCACATCTTCAGCCACGAAGCTTTCCTTAACTTCTCCGAGGTTAATCAGGAGGAGTTGCTTCCAGAGGTCCTGTAAAGCGCACAGAGCTCTCGCATGCGCTTAACCCCCAAGCCCGCCCTACTCCGTGCAACACTCTGGAGTGAACGCCAGCTTTGTCCAATCTTGGGAAAAAATCCGTTACATGGAACACTGTAAACATTGCTATCTGTTTCTCCAATGCGTGGATGATCAGACTTTGCAAGTGTTTGTGGTGCTCTGCCTGCTAAGCACCGCTAATAAATAGCTGCTCTCAGTCTCCAGACAGGCTGTTACGTCGTCAGGTGATGGTGATCACAAATCATGTCTGAGATGTCAAAGGCGAAAGGTGAAAAGGGGAGAAGAGTGCGTACCTGTCCCAGTGGCAGGACCAGCCTTTAGGAGTGGCGTTTATTTCATACTGTTTTAGTTGTTCTGCTGCATCCTGGAGCTTTCGTTTAAGGTAGATTCCATTAAGAGCACCTTCCCGCCAGTCTGCAATCCGAGTCTGGAGTGAAGAAGACACACAGTCAAAAAAAGGGAAAACTAAGTCAGTTTCTGAGTTCTTACTCTGTCAAGTGACACAGATTAAAGGACACGATTCTGACACAGAATAAGACCAAATAGGAAAAAGAAATGTCATTTAATTTTATAAAACAATTTTACTTGTTTTGGAGAGTTGTGAAGAATACTGGGACTGGGCCCCAGCACATTTTGACACTGCTAACAATTCTGGTAGTAATGTTTTCACTCTTTTAGACTACATTACCATTAGGTTCCATAGTATTTTGTAAATTACACAGATGACTATAAACAGAACTCAAAACCTTTCCTTTAAAATAGGTATATAATGCTTTAGACCCTTAAAAAGTTCTTCGAAAATTTGTGGCCCTATGTGGCCATTATGAATAGACTATTTTGTTTGGTAATCCCTTACTGGTTCTAGTTTTCATTGTAGTAGCCTTCATACATCACAAACTCTCCATACTCATCTTCACATTTTGCCCTGGCTAATGTGGAAAACGTTCTGGTGGCTATCGTTTGGCTGCTAGCAGAGAATGCAAGCAGAGAAGACTTATAGCCGCAGAAACCCACTGGGTCGTCACCATGAGCTGGTACAGAACCAATGGCAGTATGTTTGGTTTATCTCTTGGGTTGGTGTCTCCTTATGTGCACCAAGATTAAAAATTTACATTTAGAATCAAAACCCCCAAAAAAACCAAAACCAAAAACAAAAAAAAAGAATCAAAACCCAAGAAAGAGCTCTTGCTTGCTCGCCTATGCGTGTGCCCGCTTTCCTCCCTGTTCCATCCCCCCCAACCCCCACCCCAGCATTCAAACATTGTCTGTTTATTAAAAAACTGGCTAAATTACCTCAGTCTGTAAGAGTAGCACATGAAAGTTGGAGATGGACTGTCTATTAATGCCTAGGAATTCAAATTTACTGGTAAGGGTGTTTGCCAGTTCTCCAATCTGAAACTGTAAAGCAAGGGGGAAAAAGTCAGTAACATTTTCTGCATTATATCAAATTTTCAATTGTTACAGATACCGGAAATAAAAGCCTGTCCACAAATAACCTTCCTTTTGGTTGTGTATGAGGTGTCCCTGGTTCAAGGCCACACAATAGCACAGACAAGAACCAAGCCTGGCAATCTGCTTCTGTAGATATCACAGCTGACCCTACAAATAGCTTTTCTCATATAGCTACATCTAAGCACTTAACATTGAAGACAATGGTTGAAGTAATTATCCAGTTTCTACTGTTGTTATTACAAGAGTTGTTATTAGAGTCAAAGGCAACACATAGCAATCCTATGAACAAAGGATCTGAACCCTGTTCCATCCTTTGCCATTCGCACACTTCCTGAAACACAAGAGCCCACAGCAGCAGTCACTGTGTCAATGCACCTTGTTGAAGGTCTTCCTCTCTTTAGCTGACCATCCATCCTTCCCAGTATCATATCCTTCTCCAACGAGTACCCCTCTTAGCAACATGCCCAAAGTACATGAGGTGAAGCCTCATCATTCTTGCCTCCAAAGAGCACTTTGACTGCACCCTCTCCAAGGCATACTCGTTTGTTCTCCTGGCCATCCATGGGATGTTCAGTGCTCTTATTCAACACCACAGCTCAAAGGCATCAATTCTTTTCGTGTCATCCTTATTCACTGTCCAGCTCTCACATGCACAGCAAGTGATTGGAAAACCATGGCCTTAATCAGATGCACCTTAGTTCTTTAAACTGACATCATTACTCCTTAATAATTTGGAGAGATCCCCAAATTGCAGATTTCCCCAGTGCAATTAATCTCTTTATTTCCTAACTGCTGTTTACCAAGGGTGTTAATTGTGGATCCAAGCAAGATGAGGTTGCTGAGTTCTAATTTCTTCTTCATCCATTATGATGCTGCCTGTCAGTCCACTGGTTAAGAATCTTGTTTTCTTGACATGGAGATGTAATCCATATTGAAGAATGCATTCCTTGATCTTTTGCAACAAGGGCTTTAAGTCCTCCTCACATTCTGCAAGCAAGGTTGTGTCATCTGCAGAACGCTGGTTATTGATGAGTCTACCCCTCCAATCCTGATGCCAGCTTCGTAGATAATTTTCTCGGCATACGGATTGTATAGGTATGGAAAGAGAATATAAACCTACTGCACTCCCTTCTCAATTGTACACCATGCAGTGTTCCCCTGCTGTGTTGGCACAACAGCCTCTTGGTCCAGGTATTACAAGTTTCACATGAGCACAATTAAGTGCTCTGGGATTGCCATTCTTCTCAATGTCAGCCACACCTTGTTATGATCCACACAGTCAAATACCTTTACACAGTCAATAAAGCACAAGTAGACATTCATCTGATATTCCCTCCTTTCACCCAGGATCCAGCTGACACCAGTTCCCACTACATAGTGTGTAAAAGCTAGTGAATAGGTGAGCAAGGTTTTCAAAAAGATTGCAAGGTTATCTGATGTTCAAAGGCTTCCTAGGAGTTGACCTGATGGCATCTAACATCATCACTGTGGGAAGAGAGACTTTAACAAGAGGAAGGGAAGAGAATCTATAAACCCAAAACTCCAAGGCATGCTGGCAACTACAGAAAGATGAAAGAGACAAAAAAGGACCAAGTAGGCAAAAATTTACTTGGTGCAACTCTTCCCACGAAATTTGTTATAAAATGAGCTGCTCCTATGATTTGGAAGTTCTGAAGAGACTAAAAAACACACATTTCATTCCTGTGTGAATTTACAATTACTTTGTCATTTTCTAAATTACTGACTTCCAATGAAAAAATAATGTGACATAAATTAATTATAATCCAGCATTTAGAATTTTACATCATTTCTCTCCATTAAATCAGTCTTATAATTCCTTTTTTCACCTTCAGTATTAACTTTTCCACCTAAGCAAGTAAATTATTTACATTTAGAGACATCAAAGATTACTTTTCATACTTGCTAACAGGAAAGCAAAAAGTAGTTTAACGACTGGTCCTTTTTTTAGGAGTAAGTACTCTGTCAAACCTCAAAAATACACATACTTTTAAATCCTGTTCTTCTGCCACCTTAGGTGTTACTTGTACTTTAGTCTTCTCTGGAGATTCTTCTATGTCCATCTCTTTGTCTGAAGTCTCACTTGTTTTTTCTGAATTCTCTGCACCAATGGCTGCAAAAGAAATATCAGAAATTAAATGGTAACACTGATAGCCAAGAGTTCTAGGGAGAACTGGTGGCAGAGTCCTCTGTGGGAGGAAAAGCAAGAGGGGGAGAGGGAGAGAGGAGAGGAACAGTGTGAGAGCGCATGAGCCCTACAGACATCTCTTCCAACAGCTGCAAAGTTAACCTGACAAAGATCAGCTTTGTCAGCTTCTTTTTCCCCTACCTACAAATTCTACTTATCTCTGTATAAATCAAACCTGTATTAGAAATCATGAATACATAGATACACACCTATAAAGGAGGAAGAGATGTAATTAAGATAGGAGAGAGAAAAAAAGACTTCAAGGATTGATGATACGGGAAAAGAGAACTTTCAGAATTTTACTTTGATCATTAAAAGAAAGATTTCAATGTTGGCATTTGTTATCTGTGAAATTGTTTTTTAAAACTATGACTCTTAAATTTATTTTGTGCTAAGTGTACTCAAGTAATGTTTGGTGTTCAAATCCTATTAACTTTTCCACTGTAAATTCAGGTCAAATTGAAATTAATAGAACAGTTTTTGTTAGAACTTTCTGATATAGACTAGGAAAATGCAGCAGGAGCTCTTGCTCTGCTATGTTAGCATGAACAATGCTAACTTTATTCTTTCTAACAGGATCAAACTGTTTACAGGAGGCTGAAAAATTTACATGTAGAACGTAGAGGAGTCTGAGTTTCGCCTTACTTGCCTAGCAGAGAAGAGAAGCAGCAAACTCCCTGTCCTTACACAGATTAAAAAGGATAAAATTACTATCTTCCTGTCCTATCTTTCAACCGTGAAGTTTTAGAAAAGCATAAATTACCAATTTCGCCGTTTTCTGGAGTATCTTGGCCAGTTTTGCTAGAACTCCGACTGGTGGACTCTGGACTGGTAGCTCGAACAAACAACTTCCACTTTCCTTTTTTAGAGGCAAGTCGACGCATTCCATCTTGAGATGCTGGCTGGCTGCTATCAGAACGTGGACTAGACCCTGACACGCTCCCTTCTCCTTCTTCCAAGGCTCTCAACTCCGCCTACAAGAAACAATACAGTAATGTCAGTTTCATTAGCTACTTACCAACTTTTAAGTGCTTATGTGAGAAAACAAGAATGGCAGCCACAGGGGAGCTCTGGTGGCCTAGTGGCAAGAAGCTGCGCTGCACTGCAATCCCAGAGATGCACGGTTCAAATCCACCAGATGCTCTGCCGGGGAAGGAGGGACAATCTCCTCCTGTACCAGTCAGATCTGATTTGACAGTACACACACACAAAAATAATAATAATAATTTAAAAAAAAAAAAAAGGAATGGCAGCCATGACTGTGTTTTGAAAATTAAACCTGTTAAGGGTAGGCCAGATTTGATACATTTTTCTTTACAGCTGAGTATTATGCTCCATAATTAGTTGCTAAATGTTAAGTAGCCTGGTGGTAAGGAGCTGTACTGCTTAACTGAAGGAACCATGAGTCCATCAGCTGCTTCGGAGTTAGAAAAATGAGCAATCTTCTTCCACATGATTAAAACTCACTGAAGGGTTCTCAGAGGCAATTGTGAGTCAGTTCTGACTCGATGGTATGTACATGCTACTCCCTGGATAATGCAAATAGTTTACCCTTGACTACCCAATGTATAGTCATTATTACATACATAAAGCTTGTCCTAATATGCTCTCTTACAACTAAGACTCATCTGACAGGGCAGTGGTAAAATATAAGACTCTAGTAAATGATGTAATACCAACTGGTATATTTCAACAAACAGATGCAGCCCTGATTTTCTGATTGGTCTATGCCAAGAAATTTGGAAGACAGCTACACGGCCAACTGACTGGAAGAGATCTAAAAAAATGTGATCTAACAGAATATAAAAAATTAGCAAACAAATATCACTATTATGTTCAAATAAAATCTCAGTAAAGATTTTAAAACGTCTAAAACAGTACATCAACGGAGAAAAGCCAAAGAGTAAAACTAGGTTCAAAAGAGGCCATGGTATGAGGGATATCAACACTGATTTCAAATGGGCAACACTAACCAGGACAAGGGAAAATTATGGTTTGATGTCCTGATAGAAACTTTTACTCTCCCTCTCTGAAAACAAGGGTCATGTGTAAGTAAAGTCTCTTTATTAGCAGACTCACAAACAATGCTGTGCTGCTCAAACATGTGGCTGGCTATATTGCTTTGAACGTGTGCTTTTATCCTGGTAATAATCTATCTCCTGCACCACTCTCTCAGAGCTTACTTCTCTTCTGAGTCTCCTATTCCTTTTCCATTCTAGGGACTGGAATTTTACATTCCAGTCCATCTCAGTTTTTCTTTGACTGTAAGAACTTGGAACACTGGCTCAACCGTAGTTCTGACATCTGTTAAAACTCTGCCTTCTTATAAGAAAACCAATATACGAAGAAAATTTCCACCTTCTACTGAAGGGTCCCTTAACGGCAATAGCACACAAAAGGATAAGAAAAGAAAATCTTGGTCACTGTGCTAGTGAATCCCAATTATGAACAATCAGACTGAGGGGACAAAATGCACTGGAACTTTTAGTAAATTTTCAAAAACGTACTTTTTTCCTTTCTAAAACCAGCTCCAACTCAAGGGTATCTTGCTCTTCTTCCTCCTCACTTTCTCCAGACTGAACCACACTACAAATATCCTCTTGAGAAGGGTCTTCTATAGGGTCAATAATAATTTCTTGGGGCTTCATTATTGTTGCTGTTTCTTCCACTGGTGTACTTGCTTCCTTAACTTCTGAAACAGGTTCTACTTCTTTACAAATGACTTTTCGTCTCCATCTTTCCTCTTCCTCTTTTACTCCCTCAGGCAGTAAAGGGGCAAGCAGGGATGCTGCCACTCCTTTCTTCTCCTCCTCATTATTTGAGAGTGCCTGGATTCCTTCATTTACTTCCTAAAAAGAAGAAAATCAGTTCATTGCACTTCTTTCTTAGTCATGTTTATATTCACTATAGACTTTATTCTTCATTTGTGGAATGCATTCATGCCATCAGGGAATTCTGGTAGCCTAGTGGGTAAGAAGCTGGACCAGGTAACCACCAATCCAAACTGATGTAGTTTGAGTCAACTAGCTGCTTTGTAAGAGAAAGACGGGCAGTGTCCTTACCCGTGATTTACTGCTTCTAAAAACCCAATGGAGAGTCAGCTCCAACTCAAAGGCACACCAAAATAACTACTCACACCATCTACTCCTCATGTGTTAGTATGTATAGTTGGTATCCTATTCCTTACAACACTGTTACAGGAGACTGTGACTGAACTATGGACTGTAGCAGATAAAAAGTTCAAAGTGTTATTGTTTAAATAGTACACTCACCCCTCATATTAAAAAATGTCAAAAGTCAGAGTAGTAAACAACAAAACAATTTTAAAAAGCTGTGTCAGCTGAAGACATGACTGGATAAATCTTCACCTTCTTGTTTTCTTAATTGAGATAATAATGTCGTTAAGTTAGTGAAGGTGATTTAAAGGCATGTGAAGTATTTCCAAAACGGAAATATGAATATATAGTTTCCATTTCTGGGGAGCTCTGGTGGCCTAGTGGCAAAAAGCTGCACTGCAATCCCAGAGGAGCATGGTTCGAATTCACCAGATGCTCTGCCGGGAAAGGAGGGACAATCTCCTCCTGTACCAGTCAGATCTGCACACACACAAATAATAAAATAAAAAAAAAACACCTTAAAAAAGTTTCCATTTCTTTTAACACAGTAACAATTGTGGGTATTAAACTATTTTGAAAACTGCATATAAGAGGAAACCTTAATTTGCACTGCTGTTAGGTGCCTTGAAGTTGACTGTGACTCATAGAGAACCTGTATCTTTCCTGTGCTGTGCCATCTTCACGATCTCTGACCCGCACTGTTAGAGCCACTGTCATCCATCTGGGGCAGTGGGGGTGGGGAGATCCTTCCTCTTTCTCTTGACACTCCATCTTTCCCATTATGTCTGGCCCCTCTTGACTACATGCCCAAAGAATGTGAGAAGTTGCACTAAGTCATTCCCCCTAAAACACCCCACGTGGGCTTGTTATAAACAAACACAAGGTAAACTGGAACACTAACCTTTTTAATCTCTCGCTTGGTTACGAGTGGACCACTTTTACTACTGGAAACAGATACTGTCTTCTCCTTAGTCATTATGTCTGTGTTTATCAATAAAGTAGCTTCAGCACTTGATGCAGAACTAAAAAGAGATAAAGACAGAAAGAAAAAAGATAAACATTTTAAGCAAAACACAAGAATCTTAATCTCCTCAGAAACAGATTTTAAAGTTCATACTTACCTGGGCTGGTAATGCTGTACTCCCTGTACTTGTGTAGCAAGATACTGAGGTAATTCCCAAGTGACTTCATTTGTTTGGGTGTTCCAGTAGTAGTAGCACCCTGTATTCTCATCCCAGACTTCCTGCCAATCTCCCATCTCAATTCCAACTAGAAGAAAAGAAAAGTAATTTTGAGATGCTCATTTGACTTTATACCTAGAGTCAGTCCTATGGTACAAAAACCTAAGACAGTTTTCTCAATCTTTTTTTTTCTTTTTTTTTTTCTTCTTAGTTTTCTCAATCTTGACAATATTAAAATGTGGAGTCAGAGAATTCTTTGTTGTGGAGGGCTGTGTACAGTATGAGCAGCTTCCCCAGCTTCTATCTGGCATACACTGAGAACAGAGAACAATCTCCTAGCTGTGACAACCAAAACTGTCTCCAGACACTGCCAACTCATCTGAGGAGCAATCTCTATTCAACTGAGGAGTGATGCAGTAAGAATGACTTTCTCAATACACATTTTGTAAGTCGCCTTTGCTACATGGTTTTTATAAAAAAGCAGTGTGCTACTTCACTGATGCCTTTGCTTCGACCCCAAGTATTTTATCTTATAATTCTCACCAATCATAAGCTGCTCCTTGTCAAAAGAGTAAGCATTTACCTTTCAAAAACAAAGCAAAGGATTTCACCTCTTAAGAATCTTACACTTCCTGGAACATCATTAGCAACTGTACTTTATTTCAAAAGCAAAACACTTCACGAATTTGCCAGTCATCCTCATGCAGGGGCCATGCTAATCTTCTCTGTATCACTGCAATTTTACTATGTGTGCTGTCAAAGCGAGCACAATAACAAACTTCAGATCTAACTTTTAAAGTGAAAGAATCAAACTAACCTCCTGCCAGTGAACACTGGGTATCATACTGCCACCTCGACATCTGGGCTGGGTCTGTTCCATTGGACGCAGTGGAAGAAAGGGCAGATGTTGAGGGCTCCTTGGGCTCTGGACGAGGTGGAGTTGGAGGGGGAATAGAAACACCAGGCTGAGGAGCTGTTATAGCATCAATCTCCTTTAAAATGAAAAGAACAAATGCATTCAGTACAACAAAACCAGCAAATTTAGTAGATGATGATGAGAGAGAGAGAGAACAGGGTATTAAAGTAGGAAGAATGAAAGAAACAGAAAGAGGGAAATAATGTGAAAAGGATGCTAATCACTTGAGAGACCTAGATCCTCAACAAGGGCAAGCCCAAAGAAAAACACTGCTCACCGCTAGGAAATTGGCCAATGTACTGTCAATATCAGCTGACTGGTTTCCATTTGTCTCTTTTGATTGTGTTGTTTTTTCCCAAGTATCACTTTCATCATCATCACTGTCAGCATATGCACCAAGTAAGCAAAGACCTCCTAAAAACAAAAAAGGAATATAGTAACAAAATCAGTATGATTTAGGAAATATTTTAAAAATATGCAGCATGATTCTTTAGTCAAAGAGTTCACATTTAATCCATATCCTCCTAATCATTTAGTCAATCTCTTAAAAAAATAGCACATAAGACTGTCATACATTTTAGGAATCTGAATGATAAGCAGTTTGACTAGCTTCTACTCTAAAGGTTGGTGATTTTCACATAATCAACAGCTATGAAGATGTTGCTGGTTCAGAACTGACCCATAGGCGACCCTTTAGTGAGTTTCCAGAGTCAGTAAATCACACTTGAAGAGACTACCCATCCTTCTCCCATGAAGCAGCTAGTGGATTCAAACCACGCGACTTCAGGATTGCAGCACAGCTTATTACTAGGCTACCAGAGCTCACGCTATGAACACAGTCCTAGTGAAGTGCATTCATAAAGATTATAGCCAGAAAGACAGTATGAAGTAGTTACTTTAGGCAAAACATGAGGTCACAGTGAGTTTAGGGCCCAACTTGACAGAAGCTAAAAATATATTAAACGTTTTATAATTTGGTGATTAACATATTAATTTCAAACAGCTAAAGTTACTTAGGTCTGACATTTGAAACAGAGATTATTTCTAAAACAGGAAATGAGAGGAATTAAAATAGAGCTCAAAAAACAGGTATAACTACCCATCAAGCCCAGACTGTAGTGGGCTCTAAGCAAGGTGCAGACCTGACCATGGGGACCTCTGAATCAGGATGATTGTGGACGGAAAGGTGAAAATGAATCACACTATCTACTAAAGGTTCCTGGAGAAGAAAGACCAACTGACTGGCTCTATCACTGGGTTTATCAGAACAAGGACCAAGCGAATAAATGAATCTGGTACCAGCATATGTTACAAAGAAATCTCATTTATTTGGCTACCACTGCAGATGTAACCCAACTGATGCAAAAATCAATGGACTAATCTTTCAGCTGGCTGCTATGAGGACTAATTCATGTAGAATACTTCCTAAAAAAATGCGTAAGGTTATTACCAAATCAGCTGCGTAAAACATGAATGAGGTCTCTGTGGTACCTTTGACAATGCTATTATATATGGGCAAGTGACTATGTGCCTCCAGTTTGTAGCCAAAGAATCTGGGACTGCGCTTTTCAGGTTGTTTTGAAATTAAGTTTGCCTTTTCTTAACAAGGAGAGGGAGAGAAAAAGAAATTATACCCAACTATCAATGTATTTTTCAAACTCATCCTTAATGCTAAGCCATTTTCCTCTGGATCATCTGTAGTTACACTAATGCTATAATCACACGTGCATACATATGCATGTATACATAAGCAGGAATCTTCTAAGCTTACTTTTATTATTATAAAGTATTCTAGCTAATTGTTTCAGCTACAAATAATACAAACTTAATTTACAGTGACTGGTAGACTCTTAAGTTTTCAATAAATATTTGAAAGGAAAAAAATCAATTCAACAGGAAGTCAATCGAGTTTTCTGTCCTTTATTACATAAGGAACTAATGAGTCCATCTAAAAGTAAACCTAAGTGGTCTCATTCATTATGTAAGAATCTACTTTGAATTCTCAGTCAAGTCCTGCTTTATTTTTTGGTATATAGGCAAAAACTCCAACATGAAATCATTACTTTTCATTTTCCAAATATTCTTTTAAATTGATTAGAATGCTTTTCAAATAGACATTTCTTTATCGGACAGTATTTCCATTTTTTCAAATATTTTTTTCTTTCTTGTTTTTGGATACATATGTCAGTAAGTAAAAAGACAAATACTGCTTAATGCCACTGTTGATGAGGTAGAGAACTATTTATAAAAGGGATATATGATTAGGTATTACTGGAGTCCAGAATGAAGGCAGCATAGGAGAGTGGACTTGGGGGGAGGGATTGCATAACAATGCAAGAAATTTTTTTACTTTTCCAAGGGAAGAGCGAATTTGGGTGGGTGCACAGAGTGAAAAGTGGAACAATGAATGAAAGGAAATTCAAAGTCTCTGCAAACTTTCATTAAAATGAATTTAAAAAGAAGAAAAAAAGAACAACATAATTACAAAAAAAAATTCTGTATGGGGAGTGGGAAATCCCCTACTTTTTTTAGTACTTAATACTGATAGTGCAGTTTTCAGGACAAAAGAAATATGTATTTTGGTAATAAAAACATTTTTAAATTTTTTTTAATAATAAAAACATTTTTGTTTAAAGAAAATCATAGATATAATTCAAAGTCACAATTATAATTGGGTTAATCCTATATTCTTTCTTAAAATGTTCCAATTTGGTGAGCAACATTAAACCTAGGACCTACCAAGGCAGAAATTTTTCTTTCATTTACTGTTATACTCTCAATATAAGAATATCTGGTATATCCCCTGAAACCCACAGCGTCCCTTTCCAGCAAGAAGTAGCTAAGAGAATACGCCATCCCCTTTTCCTTATGAATCAGAGTGAAGTCTCTCTCAGGGAGGAGTGATAGGGAATGGAAAAGGACACACTGACAAAGGAGATTAATCAGAACTGGCTTTGACAAGCACTGTGACAACTGGACAATTAAAACAGACTTTCAAGGGGGGGGGGAAAGAAGATCGAACTGGGGATGAGGGTGGAGAAAACAGTGCAACAATGAATGAATGAAAACCCAAAATCTCTGTAAATGTTCATTAAAATTAATAAAATTTAATTTAAAAAAAAGTATCTGGTATATCAAAGAGGTGCAGGAAATTTTGTCAGAATGACTGAACTGTCCCATACAGCCCCTCTGCAGGAAAAAAATTTGTACATGTTTTTCAACTGCATACTCAGGATTATGAGCTCTATTTTAGGTGAAGGAGGTTCAGTGTACTTATTAACTGAAAGTCATGAGTGAATGCTAGCGTAGTAATGTGAACCTAGGTCTGCCTACAAAACCACTGCTATACATAACACCTCTTGAGGACAAAGGAAGATTTTTAAAGAATAATTTTTAGGTCCACAAAAATTTGCTAGGCAGCTTGTTAAAGGAATATAAGCACAGGTAAGACACAGGTTCAGAAAGTCTTAAGGACTAGCCAGCTAGTTAGTGCGTGGGCCAGAAAACGAATCAAGAAGGGAGCTCTGATGGCCTAGGGGCAAGAAGCTGTACTGCAAACCCAGAGGTACATCGTTCAAATCCACCAGATGCTCTGCCAGAGGAGGGAAAATATCCCTCCTCTACCAGTCAGATCTGATTTGACGGTACACAAAAAAAAAAAAAAAAAAAAAAAAAAGACATGTTAGCAGTACTGAAGTAATCAATAAAACAATCTATACAAATCCAATTTTATATTAAGGAAAATTACTCAAGACATCTAAGAAGATACATTTCAAGAACAGGTGATTTTAAAAGAAGAAGAAAAAAAACAAAAACCCCTACCTGTTGCTTTAACAGCTGTGGGTCTGGCAGTCATGACTGGTTTTGAAGGATTCTGAACAACTTTGGGAACCTTCACCACCACTTCCTGTTGTTCATCTGGATCTAAAAACAAGCAAAGAAAACTCATCAGACTACGGTCAAAACAACAATCATCCTGATGAGATCTTTCAAAGTCTTGTTATTGCTGCTATGTGCTGTCAGACTCCACCCATAGCTGAGCGTCTAGAGGATTTTTAGAAACAGTATATCGGAGACTTTCTCTAGCAGAGACGCTTGTGGATTTGAACTGCTTAACTTTGAGCTGGCAGCGCAAATCCTTACCGTTAAGCCCTGTCAATTTGAAAAAATAGGATGACCCAAATAAATGGAAGCTGATAACCGTATCAAGATTTCCTAGCACTACACTAGTAACCAGAGCCTAATCCAGGCCATACAGTCTTCTCAATTGCCTGCTATGCATTTAAGACAAGGACCAAGGATGAGAGAAGAATCACAGATCCCTTTGTGTTGTGGTGCTGGATAAGAGTATCAAAAATACCACGGATGCCAAGAGAACAAGAGTCTGTCTTGGAGAGGGTAAAACCATTTTGTTTGCTTGTTGGAGTCAAGGATTTTGAAGTTCCGTCTCACATTCTTGGGACAGGTTGCCAGGAGGGACTAGTCCTAGGAGGACCTCAGGCTCGGAAGGGTGGAGGGTCAGAGCAGAAGTGGACCCCGGATGAGATGGACTGACAGTGACTGTGCAGCAATGGAGTCAGGTGTGTCAGGAGAAGTGAGGCTGGCTCAGGTCAGGGCAAGGTTCAGAACCACTGTTCACAGTGTCCCTATGAACCACTGTTGACAGCACATAACAACAAGTAAGAAAACATCAGAGCTCCCTAAACAGCCTATACACAGTGTAAAAGCCCCCAAAACAAGCATATCCATCAACCTCTGGACATTCTTGACACGGAGAAAAACAAAAATAAAAGGAATTTGGGGGTAGTAGGGAATTTGCTAGACAACTTTTTCTTTCTTGGGCGGTGGGGAGAACGACGCCAGAACAGAAAAACACATCTGTTGGCTCTACGCGGTGAATATGCACCTTTTACATTCTCTTGGAAATCCCTCAAAATGAAAGACAAACCAAACCATACACACGCAAAAAAGAAACTTCTCTTTTCCAGGATCCCAAGAGGCCTTTTTAACCAGCATCACCCTAGTGTCTTCCGCGCTGCAGAAAACTGTCACGTGATTTGTATAGACCTAAAATGATGGCGGCTTGTCCCGCGTCCAGCCCGGCGCAGCGGGGTCCGGTCACCCTGCACCCAGGCGCTCGGGGGTCCGGGGGCGAGTCACGCCAACGCACCCCCAAGTTCTACTCCAGCCCTGGGGACGTGGCGAGCACGCCGGCTCGGGGGCAGCTACGCTTTGCCGAGCACGATAAACTTCTACAAAGTCGCTTTCAGTTTCAACAAAAAGACGGGAGGGGAACGGCGACAGACAGACGTAGAAAAATGGCCACAGCATCCGCGATGTGCAGGCCTCGCAGGGATAAAAACCCCCCACTCGCCCACCGTCTGGGCTCTTCCCAACCGAGGCCGGACCTTGGTAAAGGTCTCGGGGCTCCCGGCCACCGTCGGATTCAAACGTTCCCGGCAAAACCTGCAGCAGACATGGCGCTCGCGTCGCCGCGGGGCCCCTTCCACCGCCGCCCTCCCCGCGGCCCCGCGCCGGACCCGCCGAAAACCCTACCCGTCCGGCTCTCCCATCCCCACAGGCGCCTCGTGAGGCCTAGCCTCCGGGCGGGGACCTCGCGCGCATCTTCACCTTCGGCAGGTCGGTCGTCCGAGGCTGCGGCAGGCGGCGCCGCAGTCGTCGTGATGGGCGCTGCCGCCGCCGGGGCTGGCGGGCCGGGGGCAGCCGCCATCGAGTCCGGCTCGATATCGATCTCCGGCTCTGGGTCCCTTCCAGGAGTGCTACTCCGGGGACCAGGCGGGGACAGCTGCAGGATGGGCCTGCGGCCTGGTACTGCCCGGGTCTTCTTCCCCATCGCGAGCTGAAGCGCGCGCAGGAAAGCGTCTGGCGGCGGCGGGGGGAGGAGCACAACAACGCCCCCGGACCGCCCAGATCCTGATTTCAACCTGCGCGGCGCGCTCTGCGCATGTGGCTTTAAATCTTTCTTCAGACTCCGCCTCCTCACGACAGAAGGGGCGGGCTTTACCCAACGCGCTGGGCGATTGGCTATTTTGATAAAGAGACGGACCGAGAAGCCAATGGAAAAAGAAATAGCACGAGCGTTAGTCCAATAAGGAAGAGTTAACCGTGACTTCTGCGCTTGCTTTGGGTTCCACCCATGCGTTGTTCGCAGAGCTCTTAGCCCCTTGTCCTCCATTTTGTGGGTGTTCCTGTTAACGGTTCACTCTCTGTAGTCTCTAGAAAACTATACTGTCTTTATGCGCGGATTATTGTGAAATAGTTTGGGTATAATGCTGGCTATAAATAGGACATTGCTGTTGTTGTTATGTGTCATCGAGTAGCTTGCAACCCATAGTGACCCTATGTACAAGAGCCCTAAACGCCTTTCTATCCTGTACCAACTTTGCCATCTCAAATACACTCATTCCCACCATTCCAGTCACAGAATCGATCCATCTCATCGAGGGTCTTCCTCTCCTGCGCCGCCCCTCCACTCTGCCAAACATGATATCCCTCTCCAAGGACCAGTCCCTCCTTGCAACATGGCCCGAAGTATGTCAGACGAAGCTTCAGAATCCTTGACTCCAAGGAGCAGTCCAGTTTCAACTTCTCCAGGACAAACTTGTTTGTTCTCCTATTCAACACTCTTCTCCAGCACCACAGCTCAAAGGCATCAATTCTCTTTCTATCATCCCTATTCACTGTCCAATTCTCTGATGCATAGCATGTAATTGCAAAGACTATAGGCCGGATATAAATCTAAACATTCAGATTAAGACAGATTAGGAAGAAGGATTGGCCATCCACTTCTGAAATGGCAGGCCTCTGAAAACCCTATGTACAACACAACACAC
>NW_006399939.1:580915-587029 GCF_000299155.1 Elephantulus edwardii | reverse complement strand
GGTTTAGGGCTGTTGTACATAGGGTCGCTGTGAGTCGCAAACGACTCGATGGCACATAACAACAACATAGCCCGGATCAGGCTCACCTTAGAATACAAGAGCTTTTGAAAAAAATGCTTTCAGAGTCTGATCCCAGGGGAACTCGACCTACTTGCCTTCCAGACTGATCTTTCCTTCTTTCCTTAGCTTCCTCTGCTCAAGCCATTAAGGTCGATAAGTCTAACTGCGTGTCCTCTAACGCAAACTTGATTTCCTCAAGTCTCAGGCAATGCTTTGAGGCTTTTATCTCACTACCTGCTACTCTACTCCGGTCCTTTGTTAGGTGTCGAGTACGACTCATAGCGACCCTTTGAACAACCGATCTGAACACTAGCCTATCCCGTGTCATCCTCACAATCTCTGACACACAGCCCTTTGCTGCAGTGTCCACTCACCTGGTTGAGGCTCTCCCTCTCTTTTGCCGCTCCTCTAACTTTCCAAGCATGATGTCCCTCCCTCTCCAAGGAATAATAACCTCTCCTAGCAACATGCACAATGTATGTGAGAAGCAGCTTTATTATTTTGCCATCAAGAAGCACTCTGGCTGTACCTTCTCCAAGACATAATGTCTGTTCTTTTGGCAGTCCGTGCAATCTTGAGCACTCTTCTCCAGCAGCACACCTCATTCACTGTTCACCTCGCAGATATATTACAAATGGCTGAAAAAGCCATGCCCTGGTGCACCTTAGTCCTCAAATTGACATCTTTACTCCTCAATAATTTGAAGTCTCTGTCCATAGGCTTTCCCAATGCAATATATCTTATCTCCTGACTGCTGGTACTAAGTATAATGATGTGGATCCAATTAAGATAAAGTCATTGACAATCTCAATAGCTTTGTCCATCTGTTTGAGTGCATAGTAATAATTTCCAAAATCCTCTCAGCTTTTGCTAAATCCCTGCCACTGTTTAAGTGCTTTTTATGTGGTGTTGCATTTGAGTCCAACAGAGGATAATGTTATCGTTATATGCTGTCGAGTCATCTGTGATTCACAGCGACTGTATGTACAACAGCCCTAAACCCTATTCTATGCCTTGCCAATCTTATTGTCTCCAACACACCTATCCCTATTATCCCAGTGACTGAATCAATCCATCTTGAGGGTCTTCCTCTCCTTGTGCTGTCCCTCCACCCTCCCAAGCATGACGTCCCTCTCCAAGGACTGATCCCGCCTTGCAACATGTCCAAAGTATGTCAGATGGAGCTTCAGAATCCTTGCCTTCAAGGAGCAGCCTGGCTTCACCCTCTCCAGAATGAACTTGTTTGTTTTCCTAGCAGTCCACAGTATAATCAATACTCTTCTCCAACATCACAGCTCAAAAGCGTCAACTCTCCTATCATCCCTACTCATTGTCCAGCTCTCTGATGCATAGCAAGTAATTGCAAAGACCATGGCCTGTATCAGGTGCACCTTAGTCTCCAGACTGACATCGCTGCTCTTCTGTACTTTGGAGCAGTCTCTGACAGCACACTTTCCCAATGCAAATAATCTTTAAATTTCCTGGCTGCTGCTACTAAGAGCAATGATTGTAGAGCCAAGCAAACTAAAGCTGCAAACAATCTCAATCTCTTCATCATCTATCATGAAGCTGCCAGTCGGCCCAGTGGTGACAATCTTTGTGGGTTGTTTTTTTTTTTTTAAATTTTTATTTTTATTGTTTTTGGTGCATGTACCGTCAAATCAGATCTGATGCTACAGGAGGAGACTGTCCCTCCTTCTCCAGTAGAGCATCTGGCAGATTCCAATGGCATACCTCTGGGATTGCAGAGTAGCTTCTTGCCATTAGGGCACCAGAGCTCCCGAATCTTTGTTTTCTTGATGTTGAGCTTCAATCCATATTGAAAGCTGAAATACTTGACCTTCTGTACAAAGCACTTCAGGTCCTCCTCAGTTTCAGCAAGCAGGGTTGTGTCATCTGCATAATTGCAGATTGTGGATGAGTCTAACTCCAATCCTGATGCCACATTCCTCCTCATAGAGTCCAGCATCTTGGATAATCTGTTCCACATATAGATTGAAAAGATACGGAGATAGAAGGCATCCTTGACACACACCCTTCCCAATTTTGAACCATGCAGTGTTTTCTTGCTCTGTTCGGACGACTGCTTCCTGGTCTAAGTATAGGTTTCGCTTAAGCACAACCAAGTGTTCTGGGATGCCCATTCTTTTCATTCAGCCACAGTTAGTTGTGATCAACACAGTCAAATGCCTTTGCATAGTCAATGAAACACAGATAAACTGGTACGCTCTGCTTTCAGCCAAGAGCTATCTGACATTAGCTAAAATATCCCTACTATGATTTTTTATAAAGATACTATCCTGTCTAAAAATGCATCCTTCTGCACTGCAATCCCAGAGGTACGTGGTTCGAATCCACCAGATGCTCTGATGGAGAAGGAGGGGTAATCTCCTCCTGTACCAGTCAGTTCCGATTTGACGGTACACACACACAAAAAAATGCTCCCTCAAATAGGTTGTTAAATTAAAACCTGATGAAGGGTCCGGTAGGTTGGTTCTGATTCAATGACAATGAACATTTTTATTTAATGGAAGACTCATCAACAACCTGCATTATGTAGCTGACGCAACCTTGCTTGTAGAAACTGAAGAGGACTTGAAACACTGCAGATCAAAGACTACAGCCTTCAATATGAATTACATCTCAACATCAAGAAAACAAAAATCTTCACCACCAGACTAACAGGCAGCATCAAACTGGATGAAGAGTGAAATTGTAAATAACTTCATTTCACTTGGATCCACAATCATGGTACCAGCAGTCAAGAGGGGTGTTGAACTGGGAGTATCAGCTGCTAGCACCTCTCCAAGGGGGTATGAAATAATGTCAATTTAAAGACTATGGTGCACTTGATTCAAGCAATGGCATTTTCAGTTGCTTCCTATGCATCTGAAAGTTGGACAATAACTAAAGGTGACAGTAGAAAAATTGATGCCTTTAAATTGTGGTGTTAGAGTACCAAACATCTCATGAAATAAGTCCAACCAGGGTGCTCTTTCGAGGGAGAGATGGTGAAATGTCATCTCACATATTTTGACCACATTGTCAGGAGTGCATAGTCCTTAGAAAAAGGTATTATGTTGGAAAAAGTGGAAGGTCAGGGAAAGGTTTTCAACAAGATAGACTGACACCGTAACTGTCTGTCTAGCAGACACAATTCAGCAGATTGAATTCACCATAGCTCCTCCAGAGAAAGTGGGCAAACTCTGTGGGTTTTGAGCCTCTGAAAACTCGCTAGAGGGGCAGCTGTGAGTTGGTTCCAACTTGAAAGCAATGATTTTGAGGTTTTATAAATGCTAAAGCAGCTGGGCAAAAACAAAGTCAAGTATGTGCAAACACCTGGAGTTAGACAAATAAGAACACCTGAGGCATGCCTCAAGATGAGAGAAGTGAAGGAAATACTTGTGCTTTGAGTTGCAAAAGTGAAGGTATCTCTGGACAAAATATTGAACAGGAAGTTTCTAGAGACAGAAGTGATATGGTCACTGTAACAACAAAAAAAAAATTAATACCAAGGACTGCTAGGAGAACAGACAGGTTCGTTGTGGAGAGGGTGAGACAAGACTGCTCCTTGAGGAAAGGATCCTTGGAGAGGGACGTTATGCTGAGAAGGGTGGAGGGACAGCACAGGAGAGGAAGATCCTTGATGAAAAGGATTCAATCAGTGACTAGGGGTAGGGGCCTTGATGGCACATAACATCATCATCAACCATTTTCGGAGGCTGCATATGATCAAGAATGGCACTAAGTGAAATTGTCCACATTGCACTGAAGGCATTCATGAAAAACAAGTCTCCATAAATGATGGAATGCCAATTATTTTAACAAACAAATATTACACTGGAGGTGCTCACATACCAAGAAATTAGGTCGGTAGCTTCCTGGCCAAATGACCGGAAGAGATCCATATTTGTGTCTATTCCACAGAATGGTGAACTGACCATATAGAAATTATTGAACAATATTATTATCACCCTCAAGGTAAAATCTAGATAAATTACTGAAAAAAAAAAACCAGCTAGGGAAGTACATTGACTTGAAACTGGTAGAAATTCAAGGTAGATTCAGAAGAGGGCATGGAACAAGGGACATTATATAGACCTTAGCTGAAAACAGAGACTACCAGAAGGATGCTTTGTTGACTATGTAAAGGAATTCCTCTGTATGGACAATAATACACTATGGATAACATTTGGGAAAAAAGGGTATTCTAAAACACTGTAAATTGTGCTCTGTGGAACAAATACCAAGAGGCCTCTGTTCAATCAAAACAAGAAGCTATTGAATGGTTTAAAAGTCAAGAAAGGTGTACATCCAGGTTTGTATCTCTTTTCGTAACTATTTACTATATGTGCTGAGCAAATAAACTAAGATGTTGCACTGTATGAAAACTATGGGGATCAGGATTGGAAGAAGACTCATTTACAACCTGCAATATGCAGAGGAAGCACTGTTTGCAGAAAACAATGTGATGTATTTACTAAAGGTCAAAGACCACAACCTTTAATATGGATACCAACATACAGAATCCTCACAACTGCAAAAAAGGCAGGATCGTAATAAAAGGAAACAAGAAAATTGTCAGGGATTTCATTTTACTTAGATCCAAAAGCAGCACCCGTGGAAGCAGCGGTGAAGAAATCAAATTATATATTACCATGGGTCAATCTGCTGCAAAAGACATTTTCAGATGTTAAAAAGCAAAGATGTTACCTTGAGAGAAAAGGTGTATCTTACCTAAACCATAGTTTCAGTGAAGATATATATATATATATAGATAGATAGATAGATAGATAGATAGATATCTATATCTATATATATGAAAGCTGGATGAGTAAGGAAGATTAAAGAACCGATGCCTTTGAACTGTGGTGCTGGCAAGGAACACTGAGTATACTATGACTGGCTAAAAGAATAAGTAAAGCTGTCTTTGAAGAATTGCAACCTGAATGCTCCTTAGAAGCAGGGAGGGTTAAACTATGTCTCACATATTTTGGGCATCTAATCAGGAAGGGCGGTCCTGGAGGAAAACATCAGGTATGGTAAATCCCTTCAGGAAAAGGAAGACCCTAAACAAGACGCAGACTGACCCAGTGGCTAAAGCTGAGGGTTCCAGCCCAGCAGGGACCGTGAGAAGCGGGCAGGGTTTCATTCTGATGTACCGAGGTGGTTGAGTCAAAACTGCCAAGTGCTGAAACTCACCTGTCAGTATGTATTACCGTGGCTGCTTTCATGTCACTGTGACGTCAGACACTTGGCCACAGGTATTTCAAATACCAGCTAGGCTACTCAGCGTGGGCAGAACTGGGCTTCTTAACTATGATTTATGAAGAAAGGCCTGGTGATGTACTTCTAAGAAATAGGCCAGTGTAAACCTGACAGATCAGATGAAAACACTGAGTAATTTACTTTACACATGCCACCTGGAGGGATCAATTACTGAAGAAAGCTAACATGTGATGCAGAGGGCCACCACCGATAGCAAGGGAAATGCTCCGTGAAATGGCTGGGACTGTTTGAACATGCTGGTGATGATGAGGATGATGCAGGATTTAAGTATTTCCCACCATTGGACACGAGGCTGCCAACAGATGGAATGAACTCAGTGGCAACCATGAATCTAAACACTAGGAAAGAGGGCGTTCTTTTAAAAATAACATTATTGGAAAATTTCCAGGATTGGGAAAAAAATAAGGCATATGATTCTTGTTGTTTTTGATATGTGCCGTTGAGTCGCTTGTGACTCATAGGGACCCTATGTACAACAGCCCTAAACTCTGCTGTCCTGTGACAATCAAACTGTCTCTGACACTCCCATCCCAATTACCTGTCACTAAATCAATCCACCTCATAGAGGGCCTTCCCCTCCTGCGCTGTCCCTCCACCCTTCCAAGCATGATGTCCTTCTCCAGGGACCGGTCTCTCCTTACAACATGTCCAAAGAATGTTAGACGGAGCCTCAGAATCCTTGCCTCCAAGGAACAGCCTGGTTTAACCCTCTCCAGGATGAATCTGCCTGTTTTCTTAGCAGCCCATGGTACTCTCAATACTCTT
>NW_006399939.1:570062-571755 GCF_000299155.1 Elephantulus edwardii | reverse complement strand
TTTTTTTTTTTAAGATTATTTACTTCTGAGAGGAAATGACTCTTCAAACATTCTCAAAGTTTTACAATATTTCCAACTCATAGACTACTTGACGGCACTGAGCAACTATTACTTGCTGAAGAGTTAAGTGTAATGCACTGTTGTCACCGATATTCTGACTCCATGGCCCTCCCTCAGGTTTCCAAAACTAGAAATCTTAACAGGTTATTGTCCATCTTTCTCCTTCACAGATGTTAGTGTATTCAGACTGCCAACCTCTCAGCTAGCAGGCTAACATGTAATAGAATACTCCACCCCAGCATCTTGGCTAATTTAAGTAAGAAATGCTTTAATGCTTATAGGTTTGATGATTTTCGAAAGGACTGAAGTGAGCAGGTGATATGCCTGTCTAAGTGGACCTCTCTATGTAACTAACTCAGGTTATTTGTTATTTGGCAATGTCAACACAAGGATATTAACTCCTCTGAGTTCTCAAGAGCAGCTACACATCCAAATTTCAAGAAGGTCTAAAATCCCTGTAATTTTAATCAGAATTTAAAGATTACTGGCTTGTGACTACTTATTAGGCACCAGTATATATTTTCTGGTTAGAAAAAAAGGCAAAAAGGTAAGTTTACACATACTTGAAAGCAAGTCCCTCAAAGACTGGTGTTAAGGGAAGCTTGAAAGTTTGACAGAGTGATAGGGCAGTGTCAAAGAGGCCAGCCTGAACCAAGAGGGTGACCATCTCCTCTGCTGAAGAACTTCCTGTGGAAACGGAAAAAGTCCAGTTAGTGCCACCTGTGGAAAACAGGCAAATATATATAAACAACTTTGTTGATGAACATTTCAGACAAGACCTGCTCTGTGCCTTCCTATCACTGCAGACCCACAGCCTGGTCCTAAGATGTGCTTTGGTACTGACAGGTGCTCAATTCTTACCGGCAACTGCAATTGCTGATGAGTCATGCCGAGCCAGGGTGAGGCGGATGCGAGCCAAGGAGCATTCTCTCTCCAGATCTTCCAGCTCCAGGATTTCAATTTGTCGATTTGCTAGACATTAAAGAGAAAGATTTCCATTTTGGAAGTACAAAGGGAGTGAAGGCTAACTCACCCTTCCTACTTCCAGTAGGCATTTAGTATCATTCCATTACCAAAGGCATGAGCAACACCACTGTTTCACGTGCCCACCTCCTAGACTGCAGACAGCTGAGTCAAATGCAAAAGCATTCTAATAACAAAAACTGCAGCTGAAATCCTTACAAAGTGCTTTATGTGAAATTTGAATTCTTACAACAGTGAAATATTGCTACTTTTATCTCTTATCAGACTCACTTGGGACAGCTGTGCATTCTCCATCGTGGTTTCTTTTTGGGGATGCTCCAGGGCGATCATACTGAGAAAACAAAAGAAATGGTTTAACCGCAAAAATTAGAATTTTATACTGCTATCCTTAACTGTTAGTTAGCATTTTCACACTTAAATCAGCTCAATATAAGTTATTTGTATTTTCTGGAGCACAGTTCTTTTTTGCAAAGGTACAATAACTATCAGACAAAGAAATGGGAACATTTGAGCAGTCAGATCATTTAGTGATAAAACGTTATGGACTATAAGGACAGACTTCAGCAAATGGAGAAATTAGACATCAGAATGCCAAGTGGGCATAGGACACCATCAGAATTACAGGAAAAATGCAAAGTGAAGCTCTTTA
>NW_006399939.1:563260-569962 GCF_000299155.1 Elephantulus edwardii | reverse complement strand
CTCCTTGGTCATTGTCCAACTCTCTGATGCATAACAAGTGACTGCAAAGACCATGGCCTGTATCAGACATACCTTAGTCTCCAGAGAGACACCAGTGCTCTTCAGTACTTTGAAGAGGTCCTTAACAGCAGACTTTCCCATGGCAATACGCCCTTTAATTTCCTGGCTACTGGTGCCAAGATTCTCACCACTGGGCCAGTTGGCAGCATCAGGATGGATGGTGAAGAGACTGAGATCGTTCACAGCTTTAGTTTGCTTAGTTTAGGCATATGATTATGGATTAAAATATCACGTAGTGCAGGAAACAAAATGCAGACCCAAAGTAGTCAACTAGGTAGGAAAGGTGGTGTTTTTCACTCTGTCTGGGAATGAAAAGAGAGGGAAATGCTGGGCTGGCACCAATATGGGTTCAGGCCTTGAAACAAGACAACAAGGACAAGAAAGGCTGATACCTCTCACCTGTTCCCATGGTAACCACTGCTTTGATTGGTAATAGAAATGAGGAGTTTCTGGAATAGGTCTGTTTCCTGCTACTTCTTGCCCTTTAAAAATAGTACAATAGTGGAACTTCTTTTGATTATATATATGTACAGGTGGGTCGTCATGAAGTAAAATGTGTTTGTACTGCAGGTGAAAGCTATAGTTCTGAAAAAGGGTGGAAAGGCAAGGATTCTCCCAATCTCTAACTATAAAACTTCAATTAATCATGCTAGAGGATAATGTGAAAAATAACCATATATCTCAATATTTACCAATAAGACTACTAGGGGAAAATCACTTTGTTATTGGAAATATATAATATAAATATAGTATTAACATCATCAAAACTAAAGGCTTATGAAAACTAAGAAAGATCAAAGGACATACAAGTAATTAATTAGCATTAACGATCCTTTTCTTAAAAGATAAATTTTAATATACAGAATAAAATGCAAGATTTAAATATTCTCCACTTTGCCCAGAATTTGTGGACATGAATAGTTCTGAGCCTCACCAAAAAAGTTCTATTTTGGTCCAATACATTATCAGACTGATCAAGTCCAGCTTGATATTACAAATCAGAGAATTTACATTGAAAATCTGTTGGTTTTTGTAGATAGAGTTCTAATTTTTTCTTAACTAATAAAGACTTTACTCAACTCAGAACTAGATTTACAGTAAGACATCTTTTAAACAGCTGGTCATCATTTTAGGCTTACTCTAGCCAAATTATTTAATACTTTATTCAAGATTATAAAAAAATGCCACAATAAATAATGAAAAGAGTACATAAAATCACTAGCCTCTGTTTGCTAATACATGTCAGAAAAATACATGTCAGTTCTGGACTAAAATAATTCCATTGAAATATAAAAAGGAATAGGGAGGAATGAAAAGATTTGCAGTGACTGCCTCTGGAGGTTAGCTAGAACAAACCAACAACCATCAGCTGTTTTGCAAAGTGGAAGTAGATTTTAATTTGCAGATAAAGGATGTCTTCGGTAGTTTAAAAAAATAGAAACTCTAAAAAAGCTTGTGAATCATATACAAAAGCAGCTGTTTGACACCAAGGTCGAAATCAGAAACTGTGTTAGCACCACCGGCAAGCGCAGGGCCCTGTGACTCAAGGCCAACTTGTGGAGAAGGCAGACTTGAATATTGTACACATCATTCATTTACAGTTAGAAGACTTGGCCTTGAGCACTGGGTTCCTGGAGGGTGAAGTCTTAAGCCCTAAGAGGCACCAAGCGGTTACGAAGGCTAGGTAGCAATCAGGGTTACAAGTGCCGACGATATATTAAATCTCGAGTTGCTTTATCAACTTTTTGCTGGTAGTCTTCCAATTTGTCAAGTATTTTCTGAGACAACTGTAAGAGAAAGGAATGACATCATCATAGATTAGCCCAAGGCTGAAGGGGAGTGATGTTATTAACCTCTCTGAGTTCACCAAATACACTCTACCTAATAAAGCTGTTGCCCACTTTGCATCATTTAATCGCTATTACGCAGAGTCGGAAGGTGCTCTGGAGGAGAAGTGGTTACACGCCCAGCTAGAAACTGACAGATCATGATTTAAACCCACCAGCTGTCCCCCAGAAGACAGATGTGTCAGTATGCATCCAAGGACACAGTCACAGAGCCCCTTGGGGCAGTTCACACCCCCACACCTCCCCCCGATCCTATGCAGTCTGTAAGAACTGACTAGATAACATGGATAAGTAGAGTCTGCCTGTGACTCTACGGAGCTTGTGTTATAAACAACACTTCAATCCTGCTCTCCTAATGAATTTTCCATATATGCAGATTGGATCAGTATTTTTAACTAAACAAGCTGTCAAATAAAACACAGGGATAAAAGATAATCCTTGTTACCCTGTTCCTTAACCTCACTTGATAGACACAGCCAGAGGAACTAAATTTCATAGCTTTCTTCCTTTTCTCCTCTTGCCTGACAGATTGTTAGAAAAAACCCCCAACCACCTGCATTGTCATGACAGTAGTCCAGAACGAAGGCTGCACAGTGAAGTGGACTTGGGGGGAGGGATTTTATAAAAAATGAAAGAATTTTTCTTTTACTTTTCAACGAGAAGAGAAAACTGGTGGGGAATGGGTGGGCAGGGAGAAATTGCAACAATGAATGAATGGAAATCCAAAGTCTCTGTAAACTTTCATTAATTAATAAAAAACAATCAATCAAAACCCCAACCACCTACAAAAGGTACTGTCATTCGTTTTCTAGTTTAGCAGCATATTCTCAGGAGACACTGCCTAAGTATAACTGATAAACACATCATCAGTCCAACAGGTCTGTCTGAATTAAGGAAGCACTGACCTTTCCTCCTTTGGAAGAAACAGCTAATATAAAATTCCTGGAGAATGTGGTCGTATCTATAGAGTCCACTTTCAATAAATGAGAATCTACCATTCTGTACTTCAAGTATTTGTAAGTTTACCCTGTAGTGCGTGCCCTGCTAAGCTGTAAAGAATGAATGGACTGTGTGCCATTTGTCTCTGTGTAGTTAATGGCCACAGTTCCTCACTAGCTTTGCTCAATACACTAAGTTGCTTAGAGTCTTTGCTTTATTTATAAAGAGACTGGGACACCATGCAAAGGGCAATAAATGGCTTTTGTCCTCTCCTTAGTCCCTGAGAACTGAAGGGCATGCTGTAAAGAAGACTATCTCCACCAAAGGGTTTACTTACTGCGATGTTGTGACTGTTGGCACGGTTCTCTCCTAGAGCCTGGAGAAGCTGATCAATAGAGGAGTATGGAAGCCAAACCATCGGGGCAGTTGCAGATAGGGGAAACTAAAGAGAGAGAAAAAAAAATAAACAACTACTATTGAAAAAAAATTTTTAAAAATCTAAACTGTGTCCATTTCGCTTGGGTAGTTGCTTGCAAAAATCTTTGTAACGAAATGCTTTATTTATTCCTTCTTCACATTAAGAAAACTGCATATGTGCATGCACATAATTAGAGACTCTGCTTGCTATCTCTTTTTAAATGGCTATCCTTTTTTCAGTTAAACAGAATCTATTTCAGAATGATATTTCTTTATCTTAAGAAGTACTGAGGTCTATCTATTAAGGATAAAGATGGACCAAAACAGTCCTCTAAATTGTGGAAGAATGATACACTTTCCAGTAGGACATTTAGGTTCAAATGACAGGCAGTCCCTGGATTACAAATGAGATCTGTTCCTGTGTCTTTAAGAATTTGTAGGTCATTCAGAAACAGTGCATGCAGTTCTTATTTAGGCTTACATTTGTGCAAGAAAGAGATGCTGGTGGAACAGTAGGTTAAATTCTGGGCTGTTAACTGAAAGGATCTTTTGGACTCATCCCTGAGGGGAGGATGAGACAAGCCTCTGAAAACACATGGAGGGCGGTCATGAGATGGAATGAATTCTTCTGAAGCGGGTGGCATGGTGGTAAAACAAGAGAAGCAATCGCTCCTCAAACTAAATTTTTCACAATCAACTTCAACGACTGTACGTATGTTGTTGTTTTTTTTTGTACGTATGTTTTTAATTCATTGAAAAGGTCAGTGTAGTGGATTCAAACAGTGCACTATGCTTACAGTGCTCCTTTACCTGATTCACAATAAGGGCAAATGTGCATAAACATAAAATGGATTTTGAGATAAAAAGCATCACTTCTCTAAAAGATGAAGGCTGACCACTCCATTTTCAGTGTATATGGCTACTTAGCGTCTTGCCAATAATCCAGTTTCACAGATCAGGCTCCTTTCAAGTCTCCCTTCCAGGGTGTTGAACAATAAATTTTTCCATTCCAGTTGCCATGATCAATCACTTCAACTGTAAAAGCTCAGCCCTGTTTGTTTTGCTGCATTAACCATGACAGAACTATTTTGAATGTGTTTAAACCCCTCCTTAAAGGGGGAAGTAGGAACTATCCATAAATTGAACATTCATAACCCTGGGCATCCAGGGAAAAGACAATTAGAAAAGGAAAATTTGACTCTAAAAGTTCTATTAAGATTTTTAGTTAGCTAGATCTGGATTTTAATCCTGGTTCTTCTACTTACCTAGGAGCTATGGAAACAGACCTTTCTAGGACCCAGTTTCTTCAGGAGTTAAAAAAAAAAAGATTGTAAAACAAATACCTCATAAATGAGAAAATGCTTGTAGAATTAGCACAGCTTACCATTCAGGGCAAGTCCATATTTAATATAGACTTTTTAAATACCATTTGATTCATATTTACCAGTGTCCTTAAAGCAATAAAGCAAAATCTATTTGAAGAAAGTAAAACATATTCCTAGTCTACAGAGAGACTAGAGACTAGTTTGAGTACCAATACCAGTCTTTGATCTTGGAGACAATTAGTTGTGTACTAACAGTTATTGGTTAAATGCACTAATTTAGCGGTAAAATTCCTTCCAGACACTTGCTTTATTTAATGTGAAAATACAATTAAAAGAAATGCCTTTTAATTTTGCCTACCTCAATCCCAAAGTATTGATGTCCTTTTCCTAATACAGCATCCACATATTCTGAAACCAAATCTACAGCTTCTTCTAAAAGGTCATAGTTCAAATATAGACGGAGTAACTCGGCAGCATCAACTTTCTGTAAAAAATCAATGATTAAGAACATCAACCTCTTCATCTCCTCCCCGGGCACTGAACAACACATGTGGAGTGTCCAGTCCCCTGGGAGTCACATTTCTCACAGTAAACAAGCACCTCTGTTCACTAATCTTTCTCTTGGGATTAGGTTTATATTCTAAGATCCCTGGGTACCTTTTTCGGCCCTGTTAAATGGCCATCTTCCCTTTGTGATCAAAGAGAGTTTAAACTTTTTACTTCAATTTCCACATGTAAAAGCCAACAAATCTTTAAAGAAATACTTAGTAATAAAGACACAATGTATTCACATCAACTCTAAGAATTATATGAAAGACAGTGCAAAAGGAGTTTAAGGAATTATAAATTTTAAATGTCTAAAATTTTCAACTGGCTGATGATGAAAGAAGAATGTCTCAGGAGAGAAGGGTTCTACGGAGTATGTTATACTAATTTTGCTTTCCATACTGTATCTTGATAACAATCTGACCTTTAGCATTTCTTCTGTTAAACTAAAACAAAAATTAACCTTCCTGGCATTCAGCTTGTTTTGCTCTCTCCTTAGTCTATCCATGCTTTTCTTTTTAAAATCTCTTTGTTGTTAGGCTTCAGTTAATAGCAACTCTACATGTAATAGAAGGCTGCTCCATCATGTCACCCTCACAACAGTATGTCCATGTGAGCCCACTACTGCAGATATGGTCAGTCCATCCCTTTGAAGGGCTTCACTTTCTTCACTGACCCTCTACTTTGCCAGGTATGATATCCTTCTATGAATTTTTATTATCAGAAACAACCCTGAAGCTTTTAAAAGCACCTCTTCCCACCAAATCTAAGTTCAGTTAGGATAGATATAGGGGAAAAACAGACACCTGAAATTCCGCAGTGTGATTCATATACAGTAGCTCTGAAACACGTGTCCGAAAATTAAATTATGGAGCTTAATAAAATGTCAATTTCTAGTTCCCATCTTCAAACTCATTTGGTACTATAAACCTGAGGTGGTAGGGTACAGGAATCACTATTTTCAAAATCCCACCACTCCAATCAGTGGTCTACGAACCCTAGTTTGACCAAAAACCTGACTAGAACACTGGCAAGGAATTTGAACGATTCTACCCATTCAGCAAATACAATGTTGTTAGGTGCTACTGAGTTGAGTACAACTCATACTGACTCTATGAACAACCTGAACCCTGTCCTATACTGTGCCATCCTAATTATCTCTGACACGCTTGAGCCCACTGCTGCAGTCACAAGTGCCAATCCATCTGGTTGAGGGTCTTCCCCTCTTTCGCCAACACTT
The DNA here is from genome assembly GCF_000299155.1 of Elephantulus edwardii. Lineage (NCBI taxonomy): Eukaryota > Metazoa > Chordata > Mammalia > Macroscelidea > Macroscelididae > Elephantulus > Elephantulus edwardii. The sequence continues at coordinate 563,588 of NW_006399939.1, read as the reverse complement.
CACCTTTCCAAGCATGATGTCCTTTTCCAAGAAATAGCCTCTCCTATAATATGCCCAAAGTATGTAAGGCGAAGCTTTCTCAACTTTGACTCCATGGAGCATTCTAGCTACACTTTGTTTGGCTGTCCATGGGATAATCAATACTACTTTCCAACACCATAGCTCAAATGCATCTATTCTCTTTCTGTTACCCTACTATCAAGCTTTCAGATGCATAGCAAATGATTGAAAAGACAATGGCCTGAATTGGGTGCACCTTAGTCTTCAAATTGACATGACTGCTCCTCAGTAGTTTAGAGGTGACTTCAATGAGTAATTTTACACACAC
>NW_006399939.1:553501-559245 GCF_000299155.1 Elephantulus edwardii | reverse complement strand
TATGCATTGAGGGCTTTTGTTTTATTTCTACTCTTTTTCTATCAGATAGTGCTAAACCCTTTCATAAAACAAAGAAACTGATGCTGGGTAAATTCTGGCTCATAAGTACCCTAGGGGAAGAAGCAGCACAGCCCAACAGTGGCTTCCAAGGCTGTAATAATTACAGACATAGACTACCATATTTTTCTCGTGCTGAACAGGTAACCTTGTAGTTGGCAGCTGAGTGTCTGACCACTGCTCCACAAGGGCTCAGGTTCCTACTTTCAAACTAGAGTAAAAGGCTGATGAAACACAATTACGGGGGAAATATGAAACAGGAAAACAACAAAACACTACTTCAAAAAAAATTCCCCTAATAATTACAGGTTAAATTAACAAATATGACTGAAACAAACACACCCAACATTTCTTGAGCACTTTCTGTGCAGCACCTGCTGAAAATGGTTAAATTCGTGGTTGCCAACCTAAAGGCTACAGGTTCAAAGTCCACCTAAGGGTGACTCAGAAGAAAGTTTATTGATTTTCTGACAGAGGAGCCTCTGAAATTCTCATGAGCACAGTTCCACTCTTGACACACAATGTGAAACTTGACTCGATGGCTACTATGTGTTTAAGTTTTGGCTTTTCTGTGTGCCAGGCCCTGAGATCGTAACTAATTTACATAATCACTTCCTTTAATCCTCAAAACAATGCTGTGAGGGAGATGTCATCATCCTTATTTTATGCAGAGGCTAACTGGACTTCATAATATTATAGAACTTGTCCAAGTCATGTCTAATTTCGAAACTACCATGCAAACCTTCTTCCTTAGATAATTCGGACTTTGAGAACTAAAGGAATAATGATTATACATCTGTTCAAAACAGATTACGTTCACAGAGGCCAATAGCAATTTTAAATGGAATGAGGCAAATGAGGTAATAGTTCTGAAAAGCAAACAGAATACATAAAATGATCTTCAAGTTTGAGGATGGAAAGTTTTCCTACCACTGCACCCGACGCTGGCTGCACAATCCACGCATATTCTGGCCGAATGAGTCGTAAACAATTGAGAGCAGCCAGGTAACAACTGCCTTGCTTCTCAAGTCCCCGGAGAGTCCGAACCTCTCTGCCCAGCCGCATTCCATACTCAAACATCACTGTGCCAGCTAGGGAGCAATAACAATAAATAAGACAGCATGACTGAGAAAGTGTGCTTCTTTGTAGACAGAGAATGTCTTATGCCTATCAAAAAAAAACCCCAAAAAACCACCCCGATTACTTGAAAAATTGAGCTTAACTAACGTAAAACCAAACACACATATAAAGCGTGCCTTTTGACTTGAAATACTATCTTGCCACACCCAGTGGGAAATGCCATCTATAGAAAGCTAGTTTCAGCTGTGTTCATTCATATTTGCCCGAAACCCCTGACACCAAGCTGTGTTGGGGTGTGATCTAAGGAGTGCAACTCAAAAACCTGCCAACCCTGCTGCTACTGATTTCACCAGAGACTCTGTGTGTAACTGAGCCAAACTGCCGCACAGGGTTCTCTTGGCTGTAATGTACATGGAAGTGGGTCACCAGGCTTTTCTGCCACAGGTCACTGGATGGGCTGAGTGCAAATGCTTGGGCCATCTAAGAACCTCAAAAAGAGTCCCTACCATTACTCAGTCAGTGGGAGAAAGGAAGTCTTGATACAATGCCGAGTGAAATAATTACAAATGAGAAAAGAATGTATCACTTCACTTTTAAAAAGGCAAGAACAGGCAAATATGCAGACTGAAGTTTATTAGTAGATGCCAGAGACAGGAGGGAGAAAGAGAAAGAAGAATTTAATTGTGAACTACAATAACAACTGATTAAAAAAAAAGAAGAAGAGGTACTGAGGCACAATCAAAAACCTCACAGGATTTTTTTTCTTGGTTTGGAGCTCAGAATCACAGTTTCAGGCGACATCCCAGTTAATTGACCTAACAAGGCGTTTAATGCTTCTGTTCTAGATCTTAACTCATTATACTCAGTACCTGGAGTTTTAAAAGCTTGCAAGCAGCTATCTAAGGGATGACAATTGGTCTTTATTTGCTTGGAGCCAAAGGAGGACAGTCAGGAATAAGAGGAGGATATGGAATATGTAATTGCCTTCAGTAACAACTTTTCCCTCTTTCCTAATACTAGCAGAAATGTAGGGAGCTCTGGTAGCCTAGTGGTAAGAAACAGTGCTGCCTAATAAAAGTTTACAACTTGATTTTTTCAAAAAAAGTCAACAAAACTGCAAGCACCTGTTAATAAAGGTCATAAATAATAAAAAAAAAGAAAAAGAAACAGTGCTGCCAACCCAAAGACAGGTAGTTGGAATTTTTTTTTTTCTTTTTGAAGAAAGATAGGCAAACCCCTCCTGTGTTTTAGAAGTCATCTCTGACTCGACAGCACATAACACAATAGAAGAACTGGAAAATGCCTGGCTATCATTATGCTATAGAAAAATCTTTATTTTTTTTTAAAAAAAATACAGAACAGAATTTAAAATTCTTATGAAATCCAGACTCTGGATTCTGAAAATATTGCTCTGAGAAAAATCTTTAAAATCAAACTGAGAGTATCTCCTGACACTCTCTGAAAAACAGTAGTTTCATTTAATTAGTGAAAAATGTCTGCCTTGAGCAATATGTTCTTTTAAGAACTACATATGAAAAAAAAAGAACCACATATGGGAGCTCTGGTGGCCTAGTGGCAAGAAGCTGCACTGCAATTCCAGCGTAAGTGGTTCAAATCCACTAGATGCTTTGATGGAGAAGGAGGGACAATCCCCTCCTGTACCTGTCACATCCAATTTGACGGTATACACAAACAAAAAAATTATAAAAAATTTTTTTAAAAATCAAATAGAAACCTTAGGGGGCAGTATGTTTATGTTAATGGAGGAGAAGTAATTGGGAAAAGGAGGATGAAAAAAGTTGCAAAATTAGAAGACTGTAACTAATGTCATGGCACTGGACATGTAGAAACTACTGAATGTATATTCACAACAATACAGCCTCTTATTTTTTTAATACTTTAGCTGTATAAATTTAAAAGAGATAATGAAAAAGACAATGTTTTAAACTTTCCTGGGATTCCTGACACTAACATTTAAGCTTTTTGTTTTCAAATAAAATAATTTCTTTTTTCAGTTCTAAGTGTTTCCTGAGTTATCTAGAAGCTACTGCATTAGAAGACTCTTGCTCCTAAATATTAACCTAGTTTAAAACCCATAAGGTAGCTGTAATGGAACATGCCATCAAAAACAGTGTAACCAACAGAGTATTATACTGAACAAAATGGATGCATCTAGAACAAACTATGCTGAGTGACACAAGTCCATCACAAAAGGACAATTATAACCATTAACTTAAAATGCTAAGGAAAGGTTTATACACAGATGCAATCTTGGAGGATTAACAAGGATGGGAAGGGTGGTAGAGAGGATCAAAATTTAATAGATTACCTCGATGAAGGGAAAGGCAATGTACATTAAGTCTGTAATTACACCAATGAATTATAATTGATGATATTAAATCAAAGTATATGCATAAATAAACCTAATATGATTTTATTACATTTAAAAAATGAGAAAAGATTGGGACAATTGAAAAATTTTAATATGAACAACACATGAGCTAACACCGTATAACATTTCAATTTATTCCATTAAATTAATTCATTTTTTAAAATGTGGTAATTATACTGATGGGAGGATTTGGTAATAATATTGATGGGAGGTAATGATATTCATGGGAAGGAGTAGCTGGGAAAAGGAGGGTGGGAAGGAGATTAGGAGAATGTCCTTAACAGGAACATGCTCAGGCATTTCTGGGCGGAGAGTCCGTTGTCTGCAACTCACTCTAAGGCAGATCAGCATAAGTGAGTAAATATGTAAGTGAAGTAAAGAGAAGAGAAAAGCGCAAGAGGTGAAAGACAAGAAAATGATGTAAACAATTAATGTCATTCATCACATTAACAAAGCAAAGAACAAGAACCACATGATCCTATCAATTGATGCAGAAAAGGCAAAATTCAACACCCTTTCCTGATTAAAACACTCAACAAAATAGGATTAGAGGGGAATTTCTTAAACATAGTAAAAAGTATTTATGCAAACCCGAGAGCTACCATTGTTCTCAATGGAGAGAGGTTAAAGGCATTCCCTTTAAGAACAGAAACTAGGCAAGGATTCCCATTATCTCTTCTCTTATTCAATATTGTATTGGAAGTCTTAGCAATAGTAATAAGACAAGAGAAAGATATAAGAGGTATACAAATTGGCAAAGAGGAGGTAAAATTATCCCTCTTTGCAGATGACATGATAGTATATTTAGAAAACCCTAAAGACTCAGCAAGAAAACTATTGGACATAGTTGACCAATTCAGAAAAGTAGCAGGATACAAGAGCAACACACAAAAATCAGTTGGATTTCTCTACAGTGACAAAGAGAATACAGAGCCAGAACTAAGAAAAACAATACCCTTCACAATAGCTAATTACAAGATTAAATACTTGGGAATAAATTTAACCAGAAGCACAAAGGATCTATTCAAAGAAAATTACAAAACATTACTACAGAGAATTCATCAAATAAATTTGGGCTTGATCAGAAATCTTTGTCTTGCCCCCCCCCCAAAAAAACCAAAAAACAAAAAAAAACATTACTACAAGAAACAAAAAGAGACCTTGAGAAGTGGAAGAATATCCCTTGCTGATGGATAGGAAGACTCTATATTGTGAAAATGGCAATATTACCAAAGGCAATTTACACGTTTAATGCAATCCCAATACAAATACCAATCCCATTCTTCAACAAGATGGAAAAGGCAATCTCCAGTTTCGTTTGGAATGGAAAGAAGCCCCGAATAAGCAAAGCACTCCTTAAAAATAGAATAAAGGTAGGAGGTATCTCACTCCCTGATTTCAAATCCTACTACACTGCCGTGGTGGTAAGGACAGCATGCTACTGGTACAATGACAGATACATAGATCAATGGAATAGAATTGGGAACCTAGATATCAGCCTATCTAACTATGGTCAAGTGATTTTTGACAAGGAGATGAAATCAGTTAAGTGGAGAAATGACAGTCTTTTTAACAAATGGTGTTGGCAAAATTGGAAAAGTATCTCCAAAGAACTCAAGCAAGATCCACACCTCACTCCATACACAAAAACCAACTCAAAGTGGATCACGGACCTAGGACTAAAACCAAGGACTATAAACTTCATTAAAGAAAAGCTAGGAACAACGCTAGAAGTCCTAATCCACAACATAAACAGTCTTCCCAGTATCCTGAAAAACCTACAACCAGGAGAAGATAAAGTAGATGAAAGGGATCTTCTAAGAATCAAATCCCTATGCACATCTAAAAACTTCTCCAACAGGGTCAAAAAACAAAGCCACAGACTGGGAAAAAGTATTTGGTAATGACATATCAGAAAAGGGACTTATATCCAGAATTTATAAAATACTTGAGCACCACAAGATAAAGGTAAATAATCCAATAGAAAAATGGAAACAATATGAACAGACACTTCACCGAAGACATTCAGATGGCTAACAGGCACATGAAGAAATGTTCAAAATTCCTAGCTCTAAGAGAGATGCAAATTAAAACACTATGAGATATCATCTCACTCCAGTCAGAATAGCAAAATTTAACAGAACAGCAAGCAACAAATGCTGGCAAGGTTGTGGAGAAACTGGAACCCTTATTCACTGTTGCTGGGAGTGTAAAA
>NW_006399939.1:548434-551644 GCF_000299155.1 Elephantulus edwardii | reverse complement strand
AGTGCAATTTTCAGAGTCTCTTCTGACATCCATTTTGGTCTTCGCTTCTAAGCCTCTAGGCCCCTTTAAAACACTTTTTTATAATCACTATGACATTTTGGCCTTCCCTATGGCCTCATCTTATTATTTTGCCTTCAAGATGAGCTAGCCATACAGTTAAAATCAATCTCAACCTCTCTCTCTTCATATTACTTTTTTTTTTAATGACAATGAATTTTATTTACCTAAGCCAGCCTGTATTTAAAGAACATTTTATTGTGTTTCTGGTAGACGTTTACACGGTCAACTTTGGTTTCAAGTTTTTCCACACAAACTGTTCACTGCCGTTACTTACATTTCCTACAACGTGTCAGCATTCTCTTTGTGTTCTGGTTGTTCTATTTCAGTACTCTAATTTCCCTGCCTGTCTATCACCTCTTCTCTGCTTTAAATGTTGACTTTTATGTTACTGCATGGCATTAACTTACTGCTTTAAAAGAAAAAATTATTGTCTTAACTGTAATAAACAAATGAACAAATTATTTTTTAAATAATTTAAATCATTAAACTCACAGTGTATCAACTGGAACATCAGTTGCTAAACACTGACTTCCCCACTTGATGAGGTGGTAAGATAAAAGGAGGGGAGATGTCCGATGTAGCAGGTCTTGCTGAGCTTGAAAGAGCTGACCAGCTCCCACCATCACCTATACACAAAGGGGAGGTGGATAAGATGATCAACAAAAGCAATCAGAACTGGCAGCTGTTAAGAGTTCATGTAAGGGTAAAATAACAAAGGCAGTTTTAAAGGACAATTGAAAGTAGCACATTTATATTATTTTGGGGAAGCAAGTGATAAAATCCTCCCAAACACTTTACAGTCCAAAAATTACCACAAACAGCTCACCAAGTAATGGGAACTAATGGTACAAAAGAAAACAAGAACAGAGAACTTGTTGTTGTTGCTAGATTCTGTCTGAGTAAGACCCTTAGCGACTCTGTGAACAACAGATCTGAGCCCAGTCCTTCCTGTGTGAAGACACTTCCCGACACATTAGCGCCCACTGCAGCAGTCACTGCATTAATCTACCTGTTGAGGATCTTCCTCTCCTTTGCTGACCCTTCCCCTTTCCAAGCATCATATATTTCACCTCATAAACTTTGGGCATCTTGCTAGGATGGCTATTTCTTGGAGAAGGACATGATGCTCAGACATAATGATGTTCAAAACAAAGAGCTTAACGTGAATTTAATCTTTGGTTCACAATTAAAGAATAGACATTTAAGTCTTTTCTGATACTACTAGGTAAAAATTACACATGACTTTTAGAGACAAATTTGATAAAAACAGTACTGCAAGTCTTAAAAATGTGCATACTTCATGACTAATTAGTTCTAGTTCTTAAAATTTATTCCAACAATATAATTGCTCTGTGAGAGAAAAACTATCAATAATGTGGATGATCACAAAAAGAAATGATAATCATATTAACAGGGAGGGAAATGTGCACAAATGAATGAAAACCCAACCTTTCTATAAAGCTGTTAAAAATCAAAATAAAACAAACATACAAAAAATATTGTAGAAAAATATTCAATGATATAGGAAAATGCTTGTACCAATAAAGCAGAAATAGAAAAATACCTCACATTTTAACATACTAAACAGCATTTTCTAATTTTGTAAACAAAATATAAAATCTATTGGTAGAAAAAAAGAAGGATATATATCAAAACACAAATAGTGGTTATTATTGAGTGGAAGATTTCAGATAAGATTTTTATTTTCTTTTTGCTTACATACATCTTATAATAGTCATATAATGAACAACTTTAGGGGAAAAAAAGTTGTTTGAGAAGGAAACTAAAGAAAGATTAAAGAAATTTTCCTAAGACCTCTAAGAGCCCAAAGGATTTTCAGTCATTTTCACATAACATCAATTGGTTCAACTGGATCCCTTTTGTGCTATGCAGGGATAAGATTATTAACTCAAGGGTAAACTAGACTGCCAACCATGGACTGACAGGTAATTTCTGAACATTCAGTAGTCGGCAGATGGATGGTGGAATAAGAAGAGAATGGAAAAGGACAAATAGCGGTAGGCAAACCCTTAACTCAGAAACCTGGGAAATCTTTCCACTTTACCTGTTTACAATGTAACCAAAAAAACAACCTGTTTTACATTCACTCTTCATCTGCAATTTTAGCTCAGTGTCCCCTCACTCTTAATTTAACCAGTATTTATAGAGCAGTACTAAGGGCCAACCATTCAGCATAGGGCACTGAAAAAACTAAACTGCTCTGTGCTTACAGAGCTGACATCCTGTCAAGTGCTTTTAGCTCTGAATGGCAGGCTTTAGATTTTATAAGTTTCCTCAAGCAGTACTTACTTTATCTCCCAGCCTTATTAACAGCTGCTGTAAGATCAAAAGGTCTCGGCAGATCAGGAAGCGAGTACTGGCAATTTTATACACGCCCCTGCACACAATGTGCCCAGCAGTACCACTACCATAGAGTTGGGAAAGATTCATGCGGATTTTCAAAGGCTGGGCTATAAGAAGACAACAATAATTTAATTTTTTAAATCAACAAACACACCCCCCCGCCCCACCCCAGGTACGTGTATCACTGCCGTCTTGTCATTTACCTGGGTTGAATCCTCTTTCCAGTTCTACTTCTGTCTCATAATCCATCTCCCGTATAATGAGCCCAATGGCATGAACTGGGTTTTTAATCTCCTGCAGTTTACCACAAATATCCTCCATCACGTTTTCCCTATAAGAACATTTAGAAAACGCCTATTAAAAATACATAAGACAAGCTCTAAGTGTCTGGTAAGCTAAATGCTTTATAAACTCTATGGAAAAAATACCCAGCCACATAATAAAGGAGCAATTTTTTTTAAAGCTGAGATCTTTTTTAAAAAAAAAAAAGTTCCGGGTGAGCCCGTCACGGCCCTCTGTCCGGGGTGGGCTGTCTTTGGCCCTTGGCTCGGGGCAAGCAGTCATGGCCCCTCAGGGTGAGCTCCTCAATCCCCAGATTGTGCCATCTGACCCCTGGGTAGGAAAAAAAAATGCCTATGGTATCCAGAGAATTTTATCTACGCTACTTTCTGCCACTCTCTCCCCCAGTAAACCTGAAAGCAATACCTCCAAAGCCCCTCTATTTGTAACTCACAAGTTTGTTCTCTCTAGCTTTGCTCCCTTTCCTATAGGTAACCTTACCACTGA
>NW_006399939.1:539072-548334 GCF_000299155.1 Elephantulus edwardii | reverse complement strand
AAAAAAAAAAAAGTTGCAAATAGAGATTCCATTTGACCCAGCAATTCCACTACTGGGAATATACCCCAAAGAGACCATAACTGACATCCAAGCAGACAGATGCACACCCATGTTTACTGTGGCTTTGTTCACAAGCAAGGAGTTGGAAACAACCTAAGTACCCATTAACAAACAAATGGATAGAGAAGCTGTGGTATATTCACACAATGGAATACTATGCTGCACTGAAAAACAAGGAACTCAGGCAATATTATTCAAAATGGGTGACTGAAGGACATTAAGCTGAGTGAACTATCTCAGTCACAAAAGGACAAATACTGCATAGTGCCACTGTTGTAAAACAGGACTGACCTTGGGGTTGGACTGAGAAAGATGGGATAAATAATATACACTGCATTGAAACAGATGAGGGAGAAAACTGTTTAAAAGGGATATGTGATTAGGTGTATTTTTGTCATAACAGGAGTCTAGAGTGAAGACTACATGGTGGATTAGACCTGGGGGAAGGTTTGTAAAACAATGGAAGAATTTTTCTTTTACTTTTCCAAGAGGGTAGTGTACTAGGGGGGAGGTTTGGGAGGGGAGAAAAGTGCAACAATGAATGAATGGAAATCCAAAGTTTCTGTAAATTTTTACTGAAATTAATAATAAATTTAAATGAAAAAAAATCACACACAAAAAGAACATGAACTGGTGAATTTGGGTGATGTGTATACAGGTATTCTTTGGAGTATTTTTGAAAATTTTTATATTGATTCGCTGAGAAAATCTATATATGTTTCACACTATCATTGAGTTATCATATTTTATAAAATTAATCAACATTCAATCCCAGAGGTATGCAGTTTGAATCCACCAGATGCTCTGCTGGAAGAAGGGGCAATCCCCTCCTGTACCAGTCAGAACCAATTTGACAGTATAAGTACACAAAATAATAAAATAAAATAAAATAAAAATTAATAAACATTGAACTATGCCCATCACTGTGCAAATTTTCTTAAGAACTGAAATTCACAAGCATATTCAAGAAGTCAAATTTGTTGCTTAGAGCTATGAAATAAGGAAAGAGGTCAATGGCAAAATGGCACAGAAATTCACAATCAACCACAGGAATTCGAAGTGCCTAAGTGGAAAACAGGACAATCTAGTCGTAGTGGGTAAGGAGGTGCAGTGTCAATCAAAGGCCAATGGTTCAAATCCACAAGATGTTCTAAGGGAGAAAGATGGGCAATTTCCTTCTGTGCAATTTCCAGTCTCTGAACACTTGCTAGAGGGTCAGCTATGAGTCCACCCCAACTCCACAGCAGTGAGCTTTTTAGTCCACTGAAAAAGTTAGTGCTCTCTTGATGGGTGGACTGAGGATGCACATGGAACACCATCTCGGAAAAATGCCTGCAGCCGTTGAATGTTTTGACTAATGGAATGACCACATATGACAGAGAAGAACCACCCCCAGGGGTTCTTGGCTGTAACACTTATGAAAGCAATGGCCAGATCCTTCCCCCCAGAGCTGCTGGGTGAATCTGAGCCGCCAGTGATTGGGCCAGCAAGGTACAGAGTGCTTAACCACTTGTGACACCTGGGCTCCTGTGAAAATGTCTCTGGAATCTGCCTATCTTTAAAATGGTGAGGCGAATCTGATACTTCAGCATAGCCTCCCCAAATGTTGGTAAAGAATCCAGTGGTAAAAAGACTAAAATGTGCATAAATCAAACAATATCTTCAATAAATTATGATTAAGTTAATAAAGGTTACTGCCAACAAGCCCTGCTTCAACAGCTCACCTTTTCGGTAGTTGTGGCGATAAATGTGAAAGGCATACAGAAGCTCATAGTAATTATGAGTCATAAGATCCACAGCTCTCGCTCGTGATTCAATTATTCCCACAACCTAAGGGGATGCAATCAGACATGAAGGTGAGCAGCAGTCCTGACAGTCACCACCGTTTTTCTCCAAGTACTCAATATATGAAAGGACTACCTCATTGTGCAGATTCACGTAGGGAAACTCGACAAGATCCTGAAGCTGGGAACGTTCACAAAGAACCACCACCAGCTGCCGCAAACAATCTAACTGTCTGAAAGGAGAGAAAGAAGGAAAGGAGGAGCGTGGTAAATGGCCATTCTGGGTTAAATTGGGCTGGTAAATTGCCATCTTTAGAAAGACTATGTGGAGTTACCTGCTAGAATCAGGAATTTGGGTTAAGGCCTCGTATGCTTGGCTGTTGTGACCCAAATCTAAATGATGTTTAAAAATGCATGTTCTTAAAGTGGCCTAAATATCAAATATGGGAGAAAAAGAGGAATAGAAATTAAAATATAACACCTGTGAAAAAGCACCAGAGAAACCGCCCCAAACTGTTCTGTTCTCACCTGACTTTTCCAGTCATCTCCGGCTTCTGTTACTGCCGCCGTAGCCAGCTGAATAACCAGTTCAGGCAAACCAACAACATCTAATAGACGCAAAACCTAAGGAGACATGACATACAGAACATTCCCACTAGTTGTTAATAGAGCAGTATACAAAAAAATGAGTGGATTTAAGAGTAAATTAATTAGACCTTTCTAGGAAGATGGCGCCGAAAACGAAGAAGGAAGCCCCTGTCCCTCCTAAAGCTGAAGGGCATCCACAGCCAAAAAAAAAAGGTCCGCACGTCACCCACCTTCTGGCGGCCTAAGATGCTGAGACTCTGAAGGCAGCCCAAATACCCAAGGAAGAGCACCCTCAGGAGAAACAAGCTTGACCACTAGGCCATCATCAACTTTGTCCTGACCACTGAGTCAGCCATGAAGAAGATAGAAGGTAACAACACACTTGTTTTCACTGTGAATGTCAAGGCCAACAATCATCAAATTAAACAAGCTGTAAAGAAGCTCTATGACATTGATGTGGCCAAGGTCAACCCCTTGATTAGGCCTGATGGAGAGAAGGTGGCTTATGTTCGACTTGCTCTTTGACTATGATGCTTTGGTTGTTGCCAAAAAAATTGGGATCGTCTGAACTGAGTCCAGCTGGCTAATTCTAAATACAAATTTTTCTCAAAAAAAGTAAATTAATTAGGAAGAAAATGAGAATATAAAAATTAATCTAAAAGAGCTGATAGTAAACAGGATTATTCAATATTTACTCTTTATTTCAAATGAAGAAAATTATTTAATTAAGGGATTTTTCTTCTCTTCAAGTGGTTAAAATAGACCAGACCAGCCAGAATGGGGCAAGGAGAGTACTTGCTCCAATCTGACTTGTAAGATGTTAAGCATCTCCTGGTATCATCTTCATGCAATCTCTTCACTTGTCCCAGAAAACCTATTAAAGTTGCATCAATAAGTTTAACACAGAGAATCTAATTTCAGAAAATACTAAGAAAGGAAAAAAGGAATTAATTTTATCCAAGGCACATGACACCAGATTAAGAATGATTATGTTCACTGTAGCCTAAAATCCCCTTTTCATTCAGATTCTTCAATCTCTGCTGAACAAATAAACAACTCTCCTGATTTCCAAGAATACAGAGTTAGCTCTGGTGGCCTAGTCTGCAGAAGGTTTTGTTACTAAGTCAAAGTGAATCTGCACCACCCTCAGGCTGTACCACAGGAGAAGGTTAAGCCACCTTCTGTTCAATCACAGCCTTGGAAACCCACTACAGGGTCAGCTGGGAGTCTGGATCTACAGCAAGGAGTGTGCAGTATGAGTTGTTTTAACTTTGCACAAACAAAACTGATTAGTATGTATCCTTTTATGTCTGCCTTTTTTAGTTGACCATTATGTTTACAAGATTTATCTTTGCTATTATATGTAGTAATTTTTCATTTCAAGGTAAGGACCAAACAATGGTACCTTATCATAATATTGCATCCTGGGGGTGGACACAATTTCCCCATCTTCTGAGCGAATCAAGCGATCCAAGAATTCCTCTTTGCCCACTTCAGATGCTGCCTGGCAGAAACATTCCAGAGCCTGGACAGAACATAAAATAACTTAAAATGGACTCCTTCAATTCTAGGTTCTATAAACAAAGGATTCAGTGGCTAAAGAAGCCACAAACTAAAATAAATGATCTAAAACTTAACTGATTCACAATTTCTGCCTTACCTACATTCTGTAATATACAACCTGATGTTATTTTATATTTTCTGTATTTATATCTTCCTTGACATTTAAATTCTATTAACTAAATGTAAACTTTAATAAAAAGGTTGATGATGGATACAGATATGTAATAGCGCATTATAGTTATTATTCATAATTAGAGAATTTACAAGGTAGCTACACAACTGATTATGACAAAATTCTTTCATTTAAAAATGTAAATATGTCAGAGGAAAAATCTTATAAGCTTTTATTATGTGAAAAATAAAAGGCAACATAAAGCCAAAAGATACTGTGAAAACAATGTAATTCACCAATAAATTTAATTTAAAAAATATACTCATGGAAACATCTGCAATGGATATCTGGGTTTTACTGGTTCTTCTTAGTATTTTCCCATGTCTAAGCCACAAAGCACAGGAAACCAAGTCTTATGTCAATGCCCTCTGTCAGACTGTTCAGTCTTGATCTTTTTTTTTTGGGGGGGGGTTGCATATAATAATTAATATATAGTGTGTTTCACTATGGCATTGTGGTTTGTTTTTTCCCTAGCCCTCTTTTTTTAAAAAAAATTTAATTTTAATGAAAGTTTACAGAGATTTAGGGCTTCCAGTCGTTCATTGTTGCACTTTTCTCCCTGCCCACCCCAGCCCTGCAAGTCTTGATAATCTTTAGAGAATACTTTGTCTTTCACCTCACCTCTCAAATTAGTGAAATGGAACCTAGTGCCCTACCTCATACACTGGCATCTATCAACCATTCAAACAGTTTACCTTCTGTCCCTCTCCTGTAACCAGGTAACACCGTCCCAGCATAAATCGACAGGAACCAACATTGACTTGACACCAGGGATGGATCAATTGAATATAATCCTTAAAGGCATAAAAGGAGCATTCTGATTAGAAAATATACACCTTTTAAGGAGCTATTCCTTCTGAAGTCATTCTTTACAGAGAGAGGGAATTAGTCTTTAATTAATACAAAATTTTATTTCTTAACATCTAGAAATTCAAGTCCAGTTTACAATCTTCACTTTAGTACCTTTCTCACTTTAATATTTGTCAGTTCAATGGCTAGATAGTAGTAATGAGTTACTATGAAGACAAAGAAACACCAAACAAACCTAATGAGGTAAGGTTGGGGGAGAGAAGAGCTCTAGAAAAGTACTTGGGAATAATATCATTAAGAAATAAATGAAGAAAATCTCTTGAGTGTTGGTACAATCAATTTTACTGTGGTTCCCTGCCAATACACAGATTATTACTAGCAAATTACAATGAGGATAACATCACAAATTTTAAAAGATCTTCAGAAACTCCATTTTTTAGATACTCAATAGAACTCACCTGTAATTGCACATACTGACAATTTCCCATCAAGCACTCCAAAAAGAGAGAACCAGGATTGCTAGGCCATCTGGTCACTAGATAAGGAAAACTTTTTCTTTCACTGATCATCAAAATCAGCAGCTTTAAGGAGGCTGGCAGAGAGGAGGAGGTATAGCCTTCTCAAATCACTATGTAACATGAATATGACACAGGCCTAGGCAGTCTCTGGATTACACATTTTTGAAAACTTTTACTTGCTCTCTCATGTTAATAAATCTGCCCTCACTTTCAAACCAACTAACCTTTATTCACACCAGATTAATTATACATTATTTGTAACCAGGGAACTGCCTGTGTCATGAAGAAAAAGTATACAGCATATCAGGAGCCTAGTCATCCAGCTTGGAATGAAGTTAACCACGGGCTAACATGTGTAATTCATCTCTCTATCTACCTGGCATACTACAGACACATACCACTGGTGCCAGAGGACAGATACCCAGCACCTAACTAACACATATGACAGAATGAAACACTGCTTGGTTCTGGACCATCCTCACAAATGCAGTTGTGCTTCATCTTATTGTAGGTTTTCTTTTTTCACTATGCTATTAAGCATGATGCCAATTTCCAGGGACTGGTCCCTCCTGATAAGTCCAAAGTATTTAAGATAAGGTCTCCCCATCCTTGCTTCTTAGAGGAGTATTCTGGCTATACGTCTCTGTTAAAATTCCTATTAATCTGGGCTTTTTAAATTGTATGCACCTAGAGACAGAATGATGATTCTCCAGGGACGGGTTCCTCCTGATAGCATGAGACAAAGTTTCTCCATTCTCAGTTCTACTGAACATTCTCATTTACTCCAGGGCAGACTGGTTTGCTCTTTTGGCAGTTCATAGTGTAACTAACATTCTGCTCCAACACCATAATTCAAAGAAATCAATTCTCTATTTGGTTTTGTTTATTAAAAGTCGAACTTTCACATGCTTACTAAGTAAATGAAATTGCCACAGCTTGGGTCAAGTACACTAGTATACAAAATGACATTCTTTTAAAAAGTTTCTTCAACCTTTGCAATTTATAGCCTCTGAAAACTTGCAGGGTCATCCATGGATTGCTTCTGATTTGACAGCAATGAGTTTTTCCCAGCAGATTTGCTCAATGTAATCTATCTTTTTTCTAACCACTGCTTCCATGGGCACTGGCTGTACATCCAAGTAAAATGAAATCCTTAACAACTTCAATTTTTTCTGTTCATCACATTGTTGTTATTGGGCCAGTTGTATGGACTGATTCATTTTTATATTATTGAAGTATCAATATATAGGGTATAGTTTTATCATTAAGTGCTTTAAGTCTTCATTTTTAACAAGCAAGATTGTATCATCTGCATATTACAGACAGCTAAAGATTCTTCCTCCAAGCTCAGTGCCATATTATTCATTATAGCCCAGTTTTTCAGATTATTTCATTAGCACACAGGTTGAATTAAGTATGGTGAAAAGATTCACACCTTTCCTAATTCCCCCCCTCTTCCTAATTTTAAATCGTAAGGGAGTCTGGTGGCCTACTGGCAAAAAAGCTGTGCTGCAATCACGAAGGCACACGGTTTGAGGCCACCAGCTGCTCCGTGGGAGAAGGATGGGCAGTTTCCTCCTGTGTGATTAACTGCCTCTGGAAACCCATTGAAGGGTCAGCTATGGGTCAGTTCCAACTCTATGGTACACAACAACAACAAAGATAAACCATATAGTCTACCTTTTGTTGTTAGGTGCCAATGAGCCAACTACCAGTCACAGCACACGGAACCAAGTCCTATTCAGTGCCAGCTTCATGCAAATACTTTTTGTTGAATGAAAAGAATAATGTATAAGTGAATGCAAGAATAATGCCTTAAAAAGGTTTAAAGAGCCTTCAGTAAGAAAGGCGAAATAAAAATAAAAATTGGAAGTATACCTGAAAAGAAAAAATCCATTATCAACTCTTAATAGAAGGGAAAAGAACCCAACCTCATTAAAAGACTTTATTACAGATAGAGGACTAACCTTTGACTATTTAGACAGAAGACATTTTTCCAACCACTTTTAAGTAAAAGGATACAAAAGTTGCAAGAAATAATTGGTAACTGCAGTAATCATTTCAGGCCAATTCAATCCACTTTGGGTCAGAGGTGCCTTTGGTTGTGAGAAGAGATGAGATATAATGAGTTTTCTTGCAACTTCTTGGAAGAATAACTCCACAACTGTCTGAGGGCTAGATACTTAAAAAAGAAAAAATGATGACAATTACAATCTTGTGAGAGAGAATCATCCGTTTTCGATTGAGACAGTCTTGTAATTCACTGGATCTACAACAACGAACATTCATTATTTTAATAAAATGTGACAAGGGGGCTGTGGTGGCCTAGTGGCAAGAAGCTGCACTGTAATCCTGAACGTATGCAGTTCAAGGCCACCAGCTGCTCTGCAGGAGAAGGATGAGCATTCTCCTTCCGTGTGATTAACTCCCTCTGAAAACCCAACAGAGGGTCAGCTATGGGTTGGTTCTGACCCTACAGTAAACAACAACATGGGTGTAACAAATGGCAATATAAATAAAAGCACTTTGTAATATGTGAAGTGCCTTTCCTCCAGTACTCTGAACCAGTTCTTTGGAAAAATGTCCAGAATGGAGAAAACGACATGTTAACAGTCTGCTAGAAAACAAAGGCAGCTTGTCCACTGCATAGCCAAGTCTTTGGAGCAGCAGAGTGGAAAGCAGCGGTGCCCGGCTGAAACACAGTGGTGGACAGCACCATGTCACGCTCCACAGTCCTGACTGGCAATAATCTAGTCTCCTGAAGTGGCTCACTGTGCTTCTTCCAAGTCTTCTATTTCCAGGGCTTCAATCTGTTTTTCCTATTCGGTCATGACTGAACTGGTTCAAATCAGCTTCCCCTTTACATTAAATAATACAGAAAGATGTATTCAAGAGTGCAGGTTTCATAGCAATATTGAGTTTAAACATGGGTTGACTAAAAAACAAAACAAACAAACAAAAAACCCACAAAAAAAACACCAAACCCAACAGGCAAGATTATAAAAACTCTGATGAACTCTACCATTTTTTAAAAAATCATTGTTTGATCGCTAACACATCAATATACACCAAAAAAGTTAACACACACATACATATATGTATCTAACACCTAGGCTTACCAATTCATGGATCCTTCCCAAGTCTCAGACAAGAGGAAGATAACAAGTGAAATCAAACAGTTCAGCTAAGTTTTCACAGCAAAAGGGGCAATAGAATATTCTAACGAATGTACAACAAACTCCAAATTTAAATCAAATATACACACACCTCTGTACCTACCAAATTTACTTGCCATTAAAGCAGCCGAGTCTGTGAGGTCCAGTACTGATAAATGTTGAAGATTAGATTCACTGTGGGGAAAGTAAAATAAAGGCAATTTAACAAATTCTCACCTGCCAAACATTTCCTCTGCAAGTGAATACACTCAATTTAGTAAATAAATTGCACAAAAAGTTCCACTTGACAGCACAAAGAGAAGGGGAACACATCCCACTATTTAGAGTTTTGCTCACTTTTTCTTCAGTAAGGAGTGAAGGCGGAAATTTATCTTAACATTTCCATGCCAAGAAAAACGTGACCTTCCCTGAGGAACAGACGTGGTTTATCTTCCTGAAAATGTGAGATTTCATGTACTGGAGTTCCTCCCTCTCTTCTTTTGGTTACTAAGCCTCTGTTGTTGTTGTTGTTGTTATGTGCCGTTGAGTCGCTTGCGACTCATAGTAACCCTATGTACAACAGCTCTAAACTCTGCTCTGTCCTGTGCCAAT
>NW_006399939.1:508359-533592 GCF_000299155.1 Elephantulus edwardii | reverse complement strand
TATCTTCTAACAGAACAAGAAGGCAAGCAGCCTTAACCCAAGTTCACCAGTAAGGTGATGAAGTTTCTGCCCTTTCCCCCTTCACGTCATCGCCCCTGTTCAGCATGAAGAAGCCAGAGAGTCTGCATCCAGTTCCCAAATCAGTAAGACAGTTGATTTAATTACCATTGGAAAATGCTTGTCATTTTCCTGTAGCATCTGGTCCCCACTGGATCCTTTTCATTTCCTTCACCTGCTCCCCCCACCAACCAATTTCTGCAGATCTGCAACTGCATCCCTGCCCATCCTCACCCTTCTGCCCCCAACCCTCACCTCTTTGTACCCCCAATATGTTTTTTCCCAATTAAAAAAAAAAAAGTTAAAAAAATAAAAGAAAAAGAAAGGAAAAAAGTTTTATCTTAACACTCTGGTGACATTCAAGACATTTTAGTAGCATGTGGGAAATTTCTCCTCAATTTTTCAGAAATGACAGACCAAAATGGATGTGAGAAAAATTTTGTCCTTTAAGAATTTATACCTTAGTTAATAGCTGGACCTTGTTTTATGAACCTCTTTCCGGATCTGAAGACATATGTTAGATTTTCAATTAAAAAGCAAAAACAACTACTGAGAATCACAGCAAGTCTATTTTAAGTCACTGCTTGGCACATAATTGTACATCGACCACCTCTGGCACATAATTGTACATCGACAACTTCTGTTACTAAAAATTGCTGAATTTCCATTAGGAAATGCACTTTACCCTAAATCCTCCTTACTCATCAATAGTGATCATATCTTCTACAGCCTGTTCTGCAGCCTTTTCTGGGGACTGTAGGTTATAACAACTCATTTCCATCATAACTGACATCTCCATAGTTACCGACTCTCCAATCAGCCGCAGGCATTTTATAAGACACATGACATCCCGAGCAACATCCACATCTGAGTGAGAGAGAGTTAACATTCAGGTCATACAAGTCAACGAAAATCTACTGACAAATTGATAAATTTCATTAAAATAAAATATTAACAATTAAATATGAGGTCTTGGAGAAGCGTAGGCCTCTTTAGTTTCTTTTAAACATTGATAATGTGGTAAACCGAACAGAAAAGGTCAGAATGGCCATCAATGTTGCTGCTTAAATCCCTTCTCTTTTTTTCCTCATAATACCTTATTATAATTTTGGTTAGTTTATAGCAGATTAAGTTCCCATTTAGTAATCTCTATACGAACTGCTCTGTGACTCTGGTTACAGTTTTCCTAAAGTGTCAAGAATATTGTCAGTGAATCCATTCAGGACGTTCTATTTCTAGTAATCTGGTTTCCCTATTCCCTTATTCTTTTATCTTTGCTTTTGAGTAACTATTGCCTACAATCAGTGTTTTTTGCAACCACTTAAAATGAAAGAGTTTACTAGGAAGAGAATGAAATACAGATAGACATAATTATTACTATTACCATCAGATATGGCTGTCTCATCCTCAGTCAAAAAGTTCTCATCAGGCAGGAGATACAAATGGTCCACTAAGGAGGAGGGCATAAGGAAAGACAGGTATCCCTGGAAACATAAAGCATCCAATCATATTTTCCACCTAGTTCGCTCTTTGTTTCTTTCTCTTTCACATCAGCATATCTTAATATGACATCAGGCTTCAGAATTAAGTCCTTTTATCATTCATCATTTGTTCCCGTTCATTTTAAAAGTCGTAAGACATTAGAAATAGGAGTCTTATCATGAGGAGATATTAAAACAAAATTAAATTGAGAAAATGGTTCTGTATGCTAAAAAAAAAAAGTCAGGCATGGAAGACAAACAGCTTGAGATTAAGCTTAAAAAACATGGCCATGAAATATTAAGCACAATCTTGGACAATCTTTCTGGCACAGATCCAGGGGAAAAAATAGGCTGCATTTTATCAATATCAAATTGCTGGATTTTTACAAGGTTACATTATTGTTCTTAGATGATGCTAAAGTATTTAAGAGTGATGAGGCATGACAATCACAACTCTCAAATGCTTAGGAAAACCCCCATATGTATACAGGAAGGAAAAGCAAATTTAAAAAGTTACTTAATGGTGGGATTGAGTGCAGGATGTGCAGAAGTAGCTGAGCTATTAAGCCTGAAGTTACTCCAATTATGAAGCAGACAAATAAATGCAAAAATCTTATACAAAGAAATAATAACGTTGACTACTAACTACAAGCAAATTCCAATTTTAGACAAAAAATACTTTCAATGCTGTAGAGGTTAAGTACAGCGTATTGGGATGGGCATGTTGTAAGGTCCTCGGAACCATCAAGGAGTTCTGCCTGCCTCAGCTGCCTCACCTTTTTCAGCAGGCACACCGTATTTGTATGTGGATTTAAGTGCAGGGCAAGAGGACGAGAGAGAGCTTCCTGATACTGAAGACAACAGGCATAGAACTTGCACCAGAATTCCTGCTGCAAACTTCTGAACTCCTCTTGGGAGAATTCATACTCTGTCACATTTTCTTGGAGCTGGCAAAAAAAAAAAAAGAAATTAAATGCGATATATTCAAGATCTTTCTTTCCAGTGAACATACTGTCCAGCATCACGAAACCTGTGACTTTATGTAAAATAAAAGACTTTATGTAAAGTAAAATCAGAAAAGGAAAACGCAAATATTTGGTACTGAAATAAATGGCAAGAAAATGGAAGAATGCACGTGATCAAAGGTAGAAACTTGCAAAGCCCCCAAAAAGCAATCTCAGCTTCAGCTCTTAGTGGTGCCTGGCTGACCAACTGGAAGAGATATGTATTTGTTCCCATTCCAGAAAAAGGTGATCCAACGGAATGTGGAAAATGTCAAACAGTATCATTAATATCACATGCAAGCAAAATACTGCTGAAGATCATTAAAAGACATCTAAAACAGTATATAGAGAGAACTACCAGAAAGGGGATTCAGAAGAGGCCATGGAACCCCGGCTATCATTTGCTGATGTCAGATGGATCCTGGCTGAGAGAATACCAGAAGAATGTCTACTGTGCTTTATCGGCCATGCGAAGCTATTTGACTGTGTGGATCATAACAAATTATGGCTAACATTGAGAATGAAAATCCCAGAACATTTAATTGTACTCATGCAAAACCTAGACCTAGCTAGGCCAAGAAGCTGTTTTGCGAACAAAGCAAAGGAATACTATATGAGTTAAAATTAAGAAAGGTGTCAGGGTTGTATTCTTTCTCCATACATATTTAATCAGTATGCTGAGCAAATTATTCGAGCAGCTGGACTTTATAAAGAAGAATGTGGCATCAGGATTGGAGGAATTTTCATCAATAATCCTTGGTATGAAGATTCTCACCACTGGGCCAAATGGCAGCATCATGATGGATGGTGAAGAGATTGAGATTGTTCATAGCTTTAGTTGTTTGACTCCACAATTAACACTTTTGGCACCTTCAACCAGGAAATTAAAAGACGTATTGCAATGGGAAAGTCTTTGATTAGAAGACCTCTCTAAAGTACTGACGAGCAATGGTGTCTCTCACCTCCTGCACTTGAGCCCAGAACTGCACTTATTGTGTCAATCCACCTGGTTGAGGGTCTTCACCTTTGCTGACCCTCCTCCTTTCAGAGCATCATGTCCCTCTTTAAGGGAAATGCCCCTCCCAACAACATGCCCAAAGTATGTGAGGTGAAGACTCATCATCTTTGACTCCAAAGAGCACCCTGGATACACCCTTTCCAGGACATATTTATTTGTTCTTTTCGTCGTCCATGGGACAGATGTTCAGTGCTCTTCTCCCACAGCACAGCTCAAGGGGAATGTTCCTTGGATATCATGCTTGAAGAGGTAGCGGACAGCGAAGGAGAGGAAGACCCTTAACTAGGTTGAGTGACACAGTGACTGCAGCAATGGGCTTGTGTGTGTCAGAGACTGTGAGGTTGGCACAGGATAGGAGAGGGTTCAGATGTTGCTCAGAAGGTCATGAAGAGTTGTACTTGATTCAAAAGCACTTAACAAGGTGCCATTATGTTGATTCCAAGCCATAACAACCCTATGCACAACAGAACAAAACACGGCACCATTCTTATCCCATTACTGCAGCCTCTCGTACCAGACTATGTTCACTGAGGAGCTTCCGCTATGCTGCCAAACCTCCACTTCACCGGGCATGATGCTCTTCTTTAGTGACTGGCCTCGCCTCCACGTCTAGTCCAAGGGGCACTCTGCTGCACTTGGTCCACGACAGGTTTGTCTGACGTTCTGGCCGTCACTGGCACGTGTATTCAATGTTCTTCACCAATACCATAGTTCTGCTTTGATTTTCTTTACTCATGCCATCTGAGTTCATGAAAAATACCCTTGTTTAGGTTAGGTGTCCTTAAAGTGATATTCTTAGTTTTTAAAAGAAGATTTTTGCTGCTGATCTGTGCAATGCAATACATCAAATGATTTTTTCAACTACTATTTCTATGAGTGTTGATTTTGGATTCAGGAAAAATGAAAATTGGGGTTTTTTTCCTCCCGTCCCCTCCCCCGTGTCCCTCGAAAAATGAAATTTTTGACATAATTTTTCTATCACATGTTAAAATGGTCCCGTTTTGAAGATTTTTGTTTTCTAAAATGCTCCTTATGTACATGTCACAGATAGACAAATTTGTTATTAGGTGCCCAGGTGATCTCTGATTCTAACAGAATGGAATTTGGCCTGATCTTGTGCCACCATCACATTCTCTGCTGTGCTTAAACCCATTATTCCAATCACTGTGTCAGTCTTTCTCATTAAGAGTCTTCCTCTTCTTTGGTGATTCTCTTAGCACATTGTCTTTTCCAAGGACTCCCTCTCTGGACAACATGCTCAAAGTATGTGCGATGATTCTCAACATCTAAGGAGAAGTGTGGCTGTACTTCGTCAGAGACAGCTGTGCCAGCTCTTCTTCTGTTAGTCCAGAGCAGATGCTCTGTTCTTCACCAAAACCATGATTCAAAGAAAGGCATCAAGTCTTCTTTGGTCTTTCTTATTAATTTTCCAGTTTTTCTATGCATGTGAGGTGACTTAAAATATCATGGCTTAAGTAAGGAATATCTTCAACCAATATCCCTCTCTTTTTCTTTTTTTTTTATATCCCTCCCTTTTTTAAAAAAGGTTCAAAGTGCCTCAGATTTGCTCAATGAGATAATTTACTTTTTTCCTCCCCCACAGTTATGGAGTTTATTGGGGCAGGTAAGAGGCTATTAATTTAGTTTGGCAACAAGAGAGAAGTCCTCTGTCCAGACAGCTTCTCAAGCATGGTTGCAGGCCCTTTGACCTTCAGCCTTACAGCTTAGGTCAGGTTTACAAAGTTCTCTCAGTCCTGCCAGCTCCGGTGTCCTCCGGCAGCTTGGGGCTAGGCCTCTTTACTCTGGCTCCATGGGGCAGCAATCACCTCAGCTCTGTCTCAGGCTGGTCTCTGGTTCTCTGCTGAGGCTCCTGTCTAGATCTTATCTGGCAGGTGCAGGAATTCTAGGCTTCAAAGGATGTGCGCTTCTTTTTCCTTGTTGGTACTGAGACTTTTCAATAATTTACTTTTTAAAAAATTTTTTTATTTTATTATTTTGCGTGTGTGTACTGTCAAATGGGATCTGACTGGTACAGGAGAAGATTGTTCCTCCTTCTCCAGCAGCGCATCTGGTAGATTCAAACCATGCACCTCTGGGATTGTAGTGCAGCTTCTTGCCATTAGGCCACCAGAACTCCCTAATCTACTTTTTTTTTAACTAAAAGTTTTAAATCTTTATTTCCTATTAACAAGGCCACAAGAACAATCCAAACAATCTGTTCCTACTAATCTGCCCCGTATTAACAAGAAGAAATTATCACCATTATGCCAAATAAACCTCACCTCACTTTCAACAGCTAAAGTGACTTCTTTCTTTAGTTCACTCCAAGAAAGATCCAGATTTCTTTCACTTCCTCGGCAAAAAATCTAAGAGAAAGAAGAGACATTTTAGAGTACTATATAATTACTAGAAGAGAAATATTTAAGTTTAAGAGGATTAGGCCTTTCCTGTGAGCGGCTTCAGGTAATCTGCCAACATGGTTCGCTACTCGCTTGACCTGGAAAACCCCACAAAATCATGCAAATCAAGAGGCTCGAATCTCCGGGTCCATTTTAAGAACACCCGAGAAACTGCCCAGACCATCAAGGGTATACATATCCGGAAAGCCACCAAGTATCTGAAAGATGTCACTTTGCACAAGCAGTGTGTGCCCTTCTGACGATACAACGGTGGAGTTGGTAGGTGTGCCCAGGCCAAACAGTGGGGTTGGACACAGGGTCGGTAGCCCAATAAGAGTGCCGAGTTTTTGCTGCATATGCTTAAAAACGCCGAAAGTAATGCTGAACTTAAGGGTTTAGATGTTGATTCTCTGGTCATTGAGCATATCCAGGTGAACAAAGCTCCCAAGATGCGCCGCCGCACATACAGAGCTCATGGTCGGATTAACCCCTACATGAGCTCCCCCTGCCATATTGAGATGATCCTTACCGAAAAGGAACAGATTGTTCCTAAACCAAAAGAGGAGGTTGCCCAGAAGAAAAAGATCTCCCAGAAGAAACTGAAGAAACAAAAAATTATGGCTCGAGAATAAATAACAAGGGAGAACTGGCTGATTGAAGGAATTTAAAGGGAGATTAGCTGAGAGAAAATCGTGAACATGTTATTCAGGCAGGTAATGCAGGAAAGTACCTAGAAGAGAAGTCAAGGGTCTTAAAGCCACATCACCAGAGATAAAGTTAAGGAACCATTGTATTTAACCTGGAGAAAATACTACATGGAAGAATCCTGAAAAATGTAACAACTTATTTTATGAAAGAGACACAATCTACAAGGCCTCAGGGAAAGAAGCCACCAAAAAGGTGGTGTTAAATTCAATATAGCACTGGAAAGAACTTTTAAATGCTACCACTTGGGAACACTGACTCATGCAAGGCGTGGTAAGAAAATTGTTGCTAGAGACACAGACACTTGAGAGGCTGAAAAACTGTTAGACAAGTGAAGGAAGGAAGATATGTCACTGTGGATTATTAGATTAGGAGAGTCTCGGGTAGCTTTCAATTCTAAGCAATAATTCTATTTTAAATTCATAATTTATGTGCTGTCAAGTCAGAATCAACCTGTAGAAGTCAGAATTTACTCAGCAGCAGTAAGTATGCATTAAATTGTTGTTGGAACAGTGTCCCTTCTTTTGTCAGTCTTAATATAAGGAACAACAAAAAATTTTACAAATAGGATTTACAAGTACAGGTGAAACTATGTTCGTTTTATATTTATATTTATATAATTTAATTACACAGTACAATAATAAAATATCCTATAGTCTTAAATAAACCTTAAACATTTTCTTACTAACCTGTAAAGCTTTACATAAAGCTTCATTTACAAATAGTCCTGGTGCAAAAAGTTTTTGTAAGTATATCTCCTGTAAGAACATTATACAAGAAATTAGTATCAATCTAGACAAGGAAGACAAGACTTGGAAACACTAGAATTCCACACTGTCAACACCAAAGAGTGAGTATCTATTTTATGAGCATGAAAGTTCTGCCCTTCTACATTTGAGCAATTACAGTAGAGCACTTACATCTTTAGGCTGCAAGTAAAGGCATCAGTCTTTTAATGAACAAATGGATTGGAAGACTGTGCCGTGAGGAGTAACTGTCACTATGCTCTATGAGAAAAAAGGGCCCATGACATGCTAGTCTTAAATAGAGAAGGAGAATCTTATTTGTTAAGAGGTTGTTGTTGTTGATTGTTGTAGAGTTGAGCAGGATTAATAATGACTCTATGAATGAAAAGCCTGATGCCTTTTTAGAACTATTGTCATTTAACAAAGTTCACAGAGTTTCCAGAGGCAGGTTGTTTAGGAGGTGGATACCTCTTCTGCTTCCAATTGTTAAAGAGTACAAATAAAGTAGGCTGGTTTTATTTATACTGTTCACAAAAATACTAATTATAGCTCACACAATAAGAGACAGGAACCAGTAACAACAGGTATCGTATGTTTTTTAAAAAAAGGAAATAATTTCTCACAAGTGGTGATAACACGGAAAGTCTGAGTATCTAATTATTTTGATTTAGAAATCTCACATACAAAAACAAAACCAAAAAAAACCCAACACACAAAAATGTAACCACCTCACAAACCAGATTTACTGGTCTACCAATAAGCAGCAAACATGATTAACTTTACGTTTCCTTCTAACGTGAGGTGGTGGTCAATTACAAAACAACCAAAATGAGAGAAAATAAATTATCTTAATCATCCCCGATGATTCTGGCTTTCAGATAAATGCCAAGTGCCAACAGTAATTACAACAATTAAGGACCATTATCAATACACTCTTAGGATTAAAAATTTAGCAATCTTTACTTACTAATAATAAAGATGCAGCTTCAGTACAGCAGTCATTGTTTCAGACTCAGAGTCTATACTTTTTAGTCTCATTTAACTTTAAGGCCTCCATTAAAGGCTGTTTTAATAAATTAAAAAATTATTTTCTTCATAGCTCATGGCGCCATCAGAAATGATGTTATTTCTGGGTTTTGTGTTTCTAGTAACATGGCTATGGTTGCAGGCACTTACTATTCTTATGTGCACAAAATCCGTTTCTCCCACTTTTACTAACAAATTATTTGTTTCCTTGAGGGATCATTCCTCTGTCACCCACAGTACAGTAAGTTCACTACCTTCTACATCAGCAAGGCTGAAGTGTGACATATGTGCCATCTCTAGCAGCAAGGCTTAGGCCAGATAACCAGCTCCTTATGTTCTGAAAGACTTGTGTCAAGAATGGGCAGTGACCTTATAGAGGGCAATAACTGTCAACTCTAGGACTTGGGATAGACATGTACTCTTTCTTGGGAGGGGGTTGCAGATTTACAGAATGCAGGTTCACTCCAGAAGGGAACCTGCCTGAGAGTAAAACCAACTGATGGGAAAGCAGGAGAGAGGAAAGAGCAAGTTCTGAAAGAGCTCCAGAGCTGAAGGCAAGTAACATGGAATTTCTCAGCAGCACATGCCAACAACACAAGCGCCTTCTTAGCTTAAGTCAGTTAAAGTTAATTTCTGTCACTTGTAGCTGAAAGAGTTCTAAAACAAGTGACTTTTCTCAAAGTACTGGCCAGGGAGAACCTCCTTACATAAGTGATTTCACTTTGTATTGCTTACTCTGGGGTCTTGATCATCTCTGATGATGACCTCTTCCTCTGGTAAAGGCTGAATGAAAACTGGGTTCCACTGACCTGCAACATTACTACAGAGAAAAAAAAAGGCCATCAGTCTACCTAGAAGTAATAAAGAAAAACGAAACTTATTTCAGCAGCCTACTTTTACAGAAGAGTCTTACTGGTGCCTTCTTGAAAGTGAAACTCTCAACACAAATCTACAAGAAGTTAACTTTTGTTCTGCATTTACTAGTTGCAAAACATCAAACTAAGCACACTTCTAGCTATTATACTTTTCTGTCTTGTAATATTTTAGGAATACGGCGTAACTGTGGGGCTTAGGATATCTCACAGTAAGTTGCAAACCAGGATTCACACCATGAGCTTTTTTTACCACTTTATCAACTCCTTTCAAAAATTCTGATTTTATATATAAAATACTAATTTTGCTTTATGTATTATTATTACTACAGAATTAATTGTGCATAACCTTGCACACATACATCTTATTTTTCTTTAAAAAGGGTTTCCTGTTTTAAGAAAAAGTTTGAGAGAGATTATACATGTCTCATCTTACGGATGAGAAAACTGAAAAAAGCTAAAGGGACTTTTTCTTGGAAGTTATGAAGTCAAGAATGGGCTCTGCTTAAAAGCTAAGAGTCCTAAGCTTAGAAATATTCTGCTCTCTCTCCTTCAACATGATTATTTGATCTTATTCCAATTCTAAGTCTTCAAAGTGTCTTGAACTAAATGATAAAATCCAAGAGAAGAGGTTTCAGTAAATAGTGAATAAAAAGCAAACGCAGAGTTGAACACTTTTAGTGGACAACCTGTGATTTAAGTCTACATAACAATCTTGGTTTGGGGCATGGAACTAAGAGCAGATGTTAGAGGGAAGGGACTCTTACTGTTCAAAATTGATGTATCTCACAACTGTCTGGTTCTCAGCATCGTGCCATAAGGCCCAGATATCCGTGGAGGTTAAGGCAAAGTCAATCAGTGTCTCCTAGGAGAGAATGTGAAAGAGGTTAAATAGTAAAGGCAAAGCAGTATTTACGGTGACTTAAAAGTTGGATCACAGAGAAAGGTCATGGATAAACCCAAAGGATGGTAGCACATTAAACTGTTATAAACTAAATGACATTTTGTTGGCTCTTATAATTATTTGATATGCAAAGGATGACAACCCCACCTGAGAAGTGAAGAGTGAGGAAATGTGATCCAAACTATAGCGGTTATTCTCAGTGGTCACCAATTGGAAGATGCAGAACTGTTTAAAACACAAGATGACAATTTAGTACTTAAGATAACAAATTTGCTACTTTTGTAAGTTTACTGGCATTCAGATACCAATTTTTACTTTTAAAAATTTTATTTCATTGGAAATTTTTCATTCAATGATTCCTATACATTTTCTTTTATAACATTAATTACATGAGGTGGACTGATTCAGTGACTGGGTAATCGGGATGGGTGTGTCTGAGGCAGTGTGACTGGCACTGGATAGAGCAGGGTTTAGGGCTGTTGTACATAGGGTCGCTATGAGTCGCAAGCGACTCGACGGCACGTAACAACAACAACAACAACAACAACAATGACGTAATTAGGGAACTCTGGTGGACTAGTGGTTAAATAGCTACAAATTCAAAGGAACTTGATTTGAAGCCACCAGTTGCTCCAAAAGACAAAGATGGTTAATCTCCTGTGCAATTTGCTTCCTCTGAAAATTAGCTGGAGAGTCAGTCAGCTGTGAGTTGGTCCTGATTTGATAGTACAACAAGGAGCTCTGGTGGCCCAGTGGGTTAGGAGGTGTACTGCCAACTTGAAGGCAGGTCTACCAGCCCCTATAGTGGAAGGGAGATGGGCAATCTCCCCCCTATGATCAGTGGACTTTAACTACAACGTCATTAATTAATGACAATGTCTGATCAACCATCTATTGTATACTGCCTTTCCCTTTACCCAACTTATCTATTAATTGATTTTTTTACTCCCTTTCTGTCTCCACTACATATCAATTTTGACATTTGGTAGTTTATATTAATTCCAGAGAGAATGTAAAATATATACACAATAAAAAAAATACATATTTATATAGTATTGTGTGTATATTTATGCACACACACGCACACACACAGAGTACAAATCAGTATTCCGTAAATCTTTAAGAATAAAAACCCTGGAATTCATGGTTAGCACAAAATTTATTGTGAAGATAAAAGAATTCAAAACTCAAAAAATAATCCTAATGAGTGAAATTTTAAGTAACTTCTTTAAATAAAGTTAGTTCACTATGAACTAAGAGCAATAATAATAATTACCACACTATTCCTGGGCAATCAGTAGTTGTGTCCTTTCCTTGTGAACACTACCACACAGTCCAGTGCAGTGAGTGGATGTCTGTGCAGGGATGTCCTAAGAGGTGATCAGGACAACCACAAAGAGGAGGAAATCAAGAGCCCCAGGAGTTGAGGGGAGTAGCTACAACTCCAAGTGACGTGGTTTAGGAGCATTAGGAGATTGAGAGGGTGTCCATGTGCAGGAAAGGGGTGAGCCAGGGCACTGGGGAAGGGGCAGAAGCATGGTGAGATAATGAGAGCTTAGTAGATAGAAGACACCAAAACCCACTTTGCTAGAAAGTTTTGGGATTAAGTGGGTAATACAAGTAAAGTGTAAGCCCAGAATAAGTGTTCAGTGTATTTACGTGAGTGCGTGTTTGTGTGTGTGTGTTTTCAGTGTATTTAATGGGCATACAATACCTTGCGCAGTGTCAAACACATAACAAGTGGCTATTTTTTAATAGGATCACATCATCCTCTTTTACTATAATAACCCTAATATATACAACTGTAGGTGTTTGGATGATGGAGAAAATGACTTTCAAAAATTAATGTGCCTGCAAAACCCAATTAACATTGCCCTTCTATTTTTAGCTATTTCTTAGACTTTCAATCTTGGTCTTTCCTCCTTTGGGTTAATTTACCTTTTATATTTCTAAACTGTACTCCCAGCCATCCTGGACTTCCTTAATGATCCTGTAATTAGTTCACATATTATCAGAAAACCCACCCTCATCACCTCAGAAACAACTTAACACATGAAACATTGAGCCTGGTACAGAGTTTATATAGACTCGAAGAATCCACAACCACTTCCCCATAAAATCACATACACAGAAACACGACACAGGTCCTCCGTGTTCCCTACCTGTCCATGCTTTGGTGCATGCATGTATACTCCCAGGTAGAGCCCCAAGGAAGGGGAGTAAGCAAGCCGCAGTTTGTGTCCAGTCCCAGCGATGAGCCGCAGGTCTTTATTCACAGGGATATACTCCAGCATGTCAGCCACCATTAGGCACATCTGATCCTGTGTAAGCGGCATCAGAGGAATTACAGGTTAGGAAAACAAACCCCATTCCTTTATTAAAGATGCCCAACTATCCTAACTAGCACACTTCAGTATTTGTTACATGTGAAGCATTTAGATGAAGTGATTTTTAAGGGCAAGATGAAAAACACTTCAGTCTGAAAGATGAAACCATCAACTGCTTTGTGCACAAACATAAAAAACATTTTACCACTTGCTTATTTTTTCCCTTGAGGGAAAGGGTGTATTTACTGTACAACTCCTTCAACTTTTCTGTAAGCTTTCCAATTTCCAAAATAAAAAGACAAAAATTAGGAGGGGGAAATGTTTGAAAAATAAAGGAAAATAAAACTATCTGAACCTAGAAAAGACCTATAATTCCTAAACTTATTCACTGACAGTCTTTCAGAGAAGTATCAAGTTTCAATTTTCTCATAATTCACAATTTTCACTTAACCTGGTGACACAGTACATTATGTGGTGCTCTGCAACCAAAAGGTTGGCAGTTCAAACCTACCAGCTGCTGGGAAAGATGGCAGCCTCCTCCCATAAAGACTTACAGCCTGAGAAACCCCAGGGAGGGTTGACCTGCATCAGAACTGACTCAACAGCAGTGGGCTTAGTTTTGGCTTATTTTAACTTAATTTATATCAATTCTAAATGCACTGTTTACCTTAAAAGACCACATTCGTAGTTTATGATCCTGACACAGAGCGAAGATGAAGGCATTATGCTCAACACAGTGAACAGCAAGACTGACAGGACGATCTGATGGGCCATGGTCACCCCTAAAAACACCAAAGAAAAGCCCCACCAAAAGTTTTAGGATCTCACTGTTGTAAATCATCAGAATTTGCTGCTCAAGAGACATAACAACATCATAAAGGCAAATTTAATAGAAGAAGCACATGCTTATACACTGGGATAACTACATTTTTATTTGACTTTGGAAGACTGAACATTTTGACTGGCAGCTAACAATTAAATAATACATTTTAAAATTTAGTATTAAATTTGTAAAGGTTCTACCAACTGTAGAATACTGTTCCTTTTTGTATTATTTTATTCTAACCAGTAAAAATGTTCTGACTTTAATAACGTCACACAGAACTTAATTCAGGAACTGTAAGCAGAGGGCTAAACTGGCTATTGTGAGAATCTAAGCAAGCTAGAGCCTCTGCTGCTAAGAGGTCTGTCCCAAATGAACTGGATCCTGCAGTCTGCTTTTGCTCAGGGCAAGTGTGATGTGAGGGAGAGGTCTCTTCTTTCCTGGACATCATTTTATCCATCTTGCAGTGAGACTGGAGCCACAAAGAGGAGCTGGCCAGTAAAGACTGCTGACTTTACAGGCATTGTACTGCATTTCAGGAGTCCTGGTGGTGAGTGGATTATGCACTTGGCTGCTAACCAGAAGGTCAGAAGGTTGATCACCAATTGCTCTGAAGGAAAAAGATGAGGCAGTCTCCTTCCTCCAAGACTTATAGCCTTGGAAGCTCTACAGGGCAATTCTACCTTGTCCTATAAAGTCACTGAAACAAAATCAACCGACAGTAGTAGGGGAGGCCTTTGTGGTTCTGATTTACCTGTCAGACTCATAAGCACTCACCTGATAGCTGTTGGCATCCAGCCTGTAAGTAAGCGCTGCATCACTGAACTCTGTTTCAGTTCCACGACTGACATCATCCCTACGAGAATATAAACAAGTCAAGGATGCCCAAGACGCCTCTTGATCGGAGCAGCCCAAAGGCAAGAACAAAGCAGCCATCAACAAGGTCCTTATGAATGACGGGCTTCCCCTTTTCTATGCCAACATGTTTAGGATGTTCTCTTTCCCAAAATATTCTGAATCATCACTGGATCAAAAAAATAGTACTTTTTGTTCTCCCAAGCTGCTCTGTGGAAGAAGGATGGGCAATCTTCTCCTGTGCAATTAACTGTCTCT
The DNA here is from genome assembly GCF_000299155.1 of Elephantulus edwardii. Taxonomy (NCBI): domain Eukaryota; kingdom Metazoa; phylum Chordata; class Mammalia; order Macroscelidea; family Macroscelididae; genus Elephantulus; species Elephantulus edwardii. The sequence goes on along the minus strand of NW_006399939.1, from coordinate 519,117 downwards.
GAAAATCCACTGGAGGGTCCACTATGGGTCAGTCTGACATGAAGGCACACAGCAACATCCCACATGAGCTCTCAGAATTACCTCATTCATTCCAAAACCATCACTGGGTATTCTAGACAAAGTAGTGAAGAAAAAAAAGAAAAAAATGCCTGTCCTCATGGAATTTACATCCGTCTGGGGTAAAGGGCAGGGTGGGGAAGAGGAAAGAGAACAGAAATAGTAAGTAAAATAAGTGAGAGAAAGGAAACAGTGAAGAGTGATAGAGAGCAAATGCAGAGGGTTATGGAGAGAAGAGGGGCTGCAATTCTGGAAAGGGGAGTCAGGGAAAGCCACACTGAGGTGACACTGACCAAAGACCTAAAGGAGTAGAGAAAGTGCTCCAAGCAGGTAGCTGGGAAAGACCCCCTCCCACATGAAGACCTGGCAAGGTCAAGGAACTGCAAGGTCATGTGACTGGCGCAGGGAAAACTAGCAGATGAGGTTATACTGCAGGTCAACGTAAAGATTTTATTTTTACTGAGTGAAGAGAGCAGTTACTGGAGAGTTTTCGGCAATGAAGTGGCATGAGCCAACTTCTGTTTCAAATATCTCATTTTAGCTATTTTGGAAGTTACTGGAATAATACTGTAGGCAATACTGATAATAGAGAACAGAGTATCAAAAGTCAGACTTTTATACTTTGATTTAGTTTAATTACAGTACTATAGTCTGAGGGTAGACTGCTAGTTGCGGTGAACTCAATTATACAACAGGACTTAGAATAGGCATTCTTACATGTATCTATTTTCACACATACTGATATGCTTTACCGTTCATCTACTATATAAAATCACATTCTCTTCTTGAGGAAAAAAATGTATTAGGAACTTATTAGGCAAGACATAATGCATGGTCCGACAAAACAAACTCTGTCTTGGAAGTACAATGTGAACCTTAGGAATGAGGAAGTCACTATGACAAATCTCCTATTTGGTGCATGATTTCAGGAGGGGTCTAGTCCCTGGAATAAGAATCACGCCTGGTAAAGTGGAGGTCTGGGGAATAAAAGAGGAATGAAATGGACTGACATGGAACAACACTGGAATCAGGAAGACCTACAACTGTGAGGATGGTGCAAGATCAGGAAGCGTCTCGTTCTACTTGTTGTGAGGTTGCTACGAGTCGAAGGCAACTCTATGGCACCAAACCACAATGCATGACCACTGCAGGGTGGTTCAGAGCAATTCTGGCATCGGCTTGATGGGACTGGATTCATAAGATCTGTTTTCAGGCCATTATTCTTTGCTTCAGCTCAAATCCACGCTCAGTTTCAGTTCTTACCAGGTATGTCATGAGGAGGTAGTTTAAGGACAAAGATGCCCCCAGAAGCAGATGGAAGTGCAAACAGGGCCTCTCCATCAATACTGAGCCAGGCTGCGGAGGCAGTAGAATTAGCGAAAAGTCCTGGGACAGTTGGAATTAACTGATTGTTGCACGGATCCCTGAAATCAACCTTTCCAATGTCAGTGAATATTGACTGCATCTGACTTTCAGTTACCAACTCCTGTGAAATAAATAAAAAGATATCTGTTAAATTGGGATAACCCAAGTTTTACCAGTTTCCTTTCAAGTGCTACAAAAACTATGCAAGTAAAAGCACTGTAAAGCTTGAAAACAAAGTTGTTCTTTTTAAAGAGAATTCTTTTTCTCCTCTTCCAACTTAAAATGTGCATTTATAGAGAGCTCTGGTGGCCTAGTGGCAAGACGCTGCACTGCAATCCCAGAGGTACACGGTTCAAATCAAAAAGATGCTCTGCTGGAGAAGCAGGGGGCAATCTCCTCCTGTACCAGTCAGATCTGATTTGATGGTACACATAAAAATAAAAAAAAAGTGCATTTATTTTTAAATAGCAAACCAACCATAAAAGCACATTTGGCAAAATGAGGTATCATCTCACCCCAGTAAGAATAGTAACATTTAACAGAACAGCAAACAACTAATGCTGGCAAGGTTGTGAAGAAATTGGAACTCTTATTCACTGTTGGTGGGCAAGTAAAATGGTACAACCACTATGGAAGGTGGTATGGCGCTTTCTCAAAAAATGCAAACAGAAATTCCACTACTAAGAATATAACCTAAAGAAACCATAACCGCCACCCAAGGAGACATATGCACACCCATGTTTACTGTGGCTTTGATCACAATAGAAAAGAGCTGGAAACAACCCAAGTGCCCATAAACAAACGAATGGATAGAGAAGCTGTGGTATATTCACACAATGGAATACTTCGCTGCTTTGAAAAAACAAGGAACTCATGAAAGATTATGCAAAATGGGTGACGCTGGAGGACATTATGCTGAGTGAAGTATCTCACTTACAAAAGGACAAATACGGCATAGTGCCACTATTGTAAAATGGGACTGACATCGCGGTTAGGGGGTGATACTGAGAAAGATGGGACAAATTATGCATACTGCACTAAAATAGATGAGGAACAGAACTGTTTAAAAGGGATATATGACTAGGTATTTTTGTCATGACAGGAGTCCAAAACAAAGGCTGCATAGTGGAGTGGACTGGAGGGAGGGATTGTATAACACTGAAAAAATTTTACTTTTCAAAGAGCGAACTGGGGGGAGGGGTGGGCAGGGAGAAAAGTGCAACAAAGAATGAATGAAAATCCAAAGTTTCTGTAAACTTTTATTAAAATTAATAATTATTTTTAAAAAGGCTAAACTAAAACCCCAGCATATTTGGCCAGGGCTAACAAGGACTCTGGGGAGCTCAAGTGATGGTTGGTAGGGAGCTGAGATGCTAACGCAGAGGCAACACTTCTCTTTAACAGTTCAAATCCACTAGCAGCTCTGGAGAAAGATGAACAATCTCCTTCCTTTCAATTTATAGTCTCCAAAATACCACTGATGGATCAGCTATGGGTAGGTTCTGACGTGATGGCAACGAGTAAATGAATGAACAAGGAATCCAAAGGATATTGCTCTAGCACTAAGTCTGTGACAGTCTGGGAAACAACCAACTTACACTCCTATACATCCGAGAAGGGTGTGGCAGAAGTAATCTGTGTACTGTCTGGTTGGTTACTATCAAGATGATCACATGATTCTGCGTCTCAGAGACATGCACTCCTCCGGGTAAGACACTGCAGTTTTGGAATTTGAGGTGAACTGCATTATTCAACAGGTTTACATCTAGTGACTCTTCCACCAGCTCCAATGTCTCTCCTGAGGTTTTCCTGTTTTAAAGAAAAGACATTTGCTTGAAGAGTTTATTCTTTCATTGACAGTGATGTTAACATATGGCAGAATTATTTCCAAGTGAAATGCTCCCAATTAAAAAAATCTAGATAAATGAACTGGATCAAATTTTACACCGTGAATCACCACACCAAAACCACATCCACTGCCAGGGAGTCAATTCCAACTCAAAATGAGCCTGCAGAGCAGGGTGCAGCTGCCTCACAGGGTTTGCAAGGCTGTCAATCTCTAGAGGCAGACTGCCTCATCTGCTTCCCATGGGGCACCGGCTGTGTTTAAACCACTGACCTTCTGTTCGACAACCTAGTGCTTTAACCACAGCACCAAGAGTTCTCCCTCTTTAGCCCTCCACCCGAAACATACAACATACAGTTAAAATCTAACATGAGACTCTGTTAAACAAAGACCTTTATAAACGTGACAGCCTATTTATTTAGATCAATATTCAAGGCAATGAGTCGACTATGATGAACATTCACACAATACACTGTCATTAGTTGGTGTGTATTTTTGCCTCCACTTACGTTACTACTGAGTCAAATAAATTGACCTCAGTAATGTGGTTACTTCCCTCCTTTAATGTTCTTGACTTGGAACAGCACAAAAAAATTTGCAGTTTTATCATTTTTGTCCGTATGTGTAAATACATGTTGTGGGGTAGTACATCTTACTAAAGAAATAGTTTTAAAATACATAAAGAACTATGTACATTGAGCAGCAGATGAGATTCTATCCTGGTAAACTGTAGTCTCCAACTGGTCTCTGCTTCTCTGCCCTGCCCTGTACTGCACTGTATTTCCAGCACAGGAGTCACGGTGGTCCTTTAAAAGCACCATGTCATCCTTCCATTTCAAATCTTCTAATGGCCTCTTTTCATCTCAGAATAAAAATCAATCCTATAAAATAACCCACAGAGCCCTGCTCTCGCCCTTAGCTAGTCTTTCATAATTCTATTCTCTTCACTCAGCTGCACCCACTAAGTCCTCTGTCATCCTTTGAACCCCGCAAACAGGGCTCAGCTCCCTGCACTTTCTTTTTTCTTCTAAGAAATAAAGGCTCACCCTGAAATGCTCTCCTCCCAGGAGGCCTAACTGCTTTTGCTCAAATAATAACCACCACTGAGTCTTTCCCAAGCACTCTATATAAAACAGTAACTTCTGTAGGCATTCCCATTGTACCTATTATGAATCACTTTCTCAATTTCAATCAGGCTCTGGTGTTGTTGACATTTACTGCCTACTCAACATGCATGGGGATTGTGCTAGTAGTCTCTAAATGCTGATTGGAACATATAGTTCTTATGTGCCATCAAGTCACCTGCGACTCATAGTGTCTCTATGTACAGCAGCTCTAAACTCTGCTCTATCCTGTACCAATCTTATAGTCTCTGACACACATACCCCCATTACCCCAGTCACTGAATCAATCCATCGTATAGAGGGTCTTCCTCTCTTGCGCTGTCCCTCCACCCTTCCAAGCATGACATCCCTCTCCAAGGACTGGTCCCTCCTTGCAACATGTCCAAAGTATGTCAGATGAAGCTTCAGAATCCTTGCCTCCAAGGAGCAACCTTGTTTAACATTCTCCAGGATGACTCCGTTCATTCTCTTAGCAGTCCATGGTATATTCAATACTCTTCTCCAACGCTCAAAGGCATCAAATTCTCCTTTTATCATCCTTAGTCACTGACCAGCTCTCTGAGGCATAGCAAGTGATTGCAAAGATCATGGCCTGGATCACGCATACCTTAGTCACCAAACTGACATCGTTGCTCTTCAGTACTATGGATAGGACTATGACAGCAGACTTTCCCAGCACAATAAGTCTTTTAATTTCCTAACTGGAACATAGTACTAAAAAAACTTCTTAAGGAAATGAAACTTGTATGTTTGACATACAATATCTAAGCTGCATTTCTGAACCACACATAGCCTTGTAAATACCAGTGCCTACTTGACATTTTCATGGGCTGCCTAACACTTCAAAAACAGCACCTAGAAAAGTATCCATGGCTTTAAATGTCATCTTGTTAGTAAATGTTCAGAGTGCTCCCCCTAGTCACCAGCTCCTCACACCAGAATCTGATAGGTGTCCCTGCAACTCCACTCTTGTACTCAATCTATCACCAAGCCCTAATGAAACTACCTTCCACACGACTCTTGATTATATCACTTTTATGAGGCACCAGCATCTCTTGTTTGGTCCAACACAGAAGCAAACTGTTCTTTTATAAAATTTCCAGTTAAAGTAAATCTATTTTCATATATTAGATTGATCTTCTATAAAATGCAATGTCGATCATGTTGGCAATGGTCAATGACTCCTCAATGTACTGAAAATAAAAATCCTTGAAATGGCCTGAAGAAGAGAGCCTTTGTGGTCTGAGTTCTGCTACTTCTTCCCTTCCTCCCTTATCCATTGAGTGCAGTCAAACCACAGATTTGTGGTTAGTTCCTGAAAACTCCTAAGTCCCTTCCACTTCATGGCCTTTGCCTATGTGGCTCCTATTTGCCTGACTGCTCTCCTCCTTCAATGCCTCCCTAACCTTCCACCCTTCAGATCTCACAGTAACTGTGATTTTCTCCAAGGCCTTCTCAGTTCTAATCCATCTATGTTAGGACCTCCCATTCTTCTCCTAGAGCCCCTTTACTTTTCCTTTGGGACATGTACAAAACTTCTATTTACACACCCACATAGACGTCACTAGTTTAATACTGGGTCCCCCCCCCTTCACAAAACTGTTTCATGAAGTCTGGGTTCATAAATAAATGCTCTTCCTCTACTCCAACTGTGGTACCCAGCACAGTGCCCGCAGCAAGTAAAAGCCCAACAAGTGGCTCAATCAGAGGTAAATAAATAATAGTTCCATACACTTAGTCTCTTGATCCATAATAAGACCAAGGCAGTAACTATCAGGTACTGCAAAAATTAAAAGAGGCCACGCATCCCATTGCTGTGGACTTGGAAAGGACTCATAGATGACCCTCCCGTGGGTTTTCAAGGCTTTAAATCACATGTGATCAGAGAGCTCATCTTCCTCCCAAAGAGCTGCAGGTGTATTTGAACTTGCCAGAGACACGGAGACGTGTGTGTGTGTGTGTGTGTGTGTGTGTGTGTGTGTGTGTGGCCTTTGGGTTAGTAGTGGAGCCCTCAGACCCCACCAGAGCCCCTCCTTCATTACAAAATCAGGCTTGTTTTGGTTTTGATCTCCATCTTAGTATTTACTTTAACACCAAAGTCACCCCATGCAGAAAGACGTTCAACAAATATTTGCAAAAGGAAGGATGGCTTAAGGCAGTATAAACCCCTAAGGGGTACACGTTTAAAACTTGGCCTTCCGAGCTTCTCTTCTTTAAGGTCCATTTCCTTTGCTTTTAGCGCTGCTTAGGCTAAACCTCTCCTAGAACTCTGCCTTCTTAATTTTCCCATGTTTCTGACATGAATGAAAAGCGACCGTTTTCCCTTCCTGGTCAGTCTTTTATCTTGAAAACGACACTTCAGAAAAAGCCAAGAATATTCAAGACACTGAACAAATACATTCCACTGGAGAGATCTGCGAACATTGCTCTTACCAATGAATGAACCTGTTTCTGGTGACTGCGAATAATCTGCCACTTTCCACATAGCAGAAGCCTCCCGCGCTCTCTCCGTATTTCACCGCTCCGGCCACAGCAGGCACAGTCCCTGCAAAAGGAAGGCGGTCAATGTGCACACGTGCTTCTCCGGGGATGACAGGGGCTAAGGATGCGGAGGACGCAGAGGATGAGAGAACGCCAACCCGGACAGAGAGAAGGAGCTGAAAAGAGCAAGGAGCCAGACACCAAGGAAAGCTCTGATGCCGGGCCCGGAGGAACACACGGAGTTAGATGAACCGGGGCGGGGGGCTGACACCCGGGACCCATGGGAGGAACCAAAGGGAAAGACCGCAGGCTCCCAGCCGCTTACGTACCAACGCCGCAGACTGTTAATTCCCGAAAATGCCTCGGCCTTTCGCGTTCAGCTCCGCTGATCTCCATAAAGCTCCGTTCCATGGCTCCCGCCGCCGCCATCTTCCCGCCGCAGCCGCGAGGCCCGACGGGACGCGGCCAGGGCCGTGCGCTGTCATCACTTCCGGGGCGGGGAGAGCGGAGTGGGGAGCCCGGGAGGAACCCGGGAGGAGCCCCGGCGGCGGCGAGGTGGGCTGGGCCCCCGCTGTCTGGGCCGCTTCTGAGTTACCACCCCGAGCCTGCGGGGAGGACGCTGCGAGAGCACAGGGGAGGGAAGGCCGAGTCTGCGACAACGCTCCCCGTTCTGGCACCGACGTCCCCAAAGGGGGTGTTGCCCTTTTCCCGGCGGCTTGTACCGGGGGCGGGGCTGCCCTTTTCCATTTGAAAACCCGCGGCGAGTAGAGCCTCTCTGGAGTGGGAGGTCCCCTGAGGGTCACTGGAGATCGCCTCCACCTCAGTCCTGGAGGTCCCCCTTAAGTGCAGCTAAGAGCTCAGCTGCTAATCAGAGGTCGGTGGTTCGAACCCACCAGCTGGAGATGCTGAAATCTAGATATTAGAGTCTTGCAAACCCTAAGGGAAGGAGGGGGCCAGTTTTTTCTGTCCTGTAAAGTCGTTATCCATCCCTCTGTAAGTCTGCACCCTTTCCGTTTCAGAGACACCTGAAATAGGCGAAGGAAAGACAGTGAAGACGAAGGGAGCTTTTAAAAAAAATTTTTTTTAAAATTTGTGTGTGTGTGTGTGTGTGTGTGTGTGTGTGTGTGGTGTGTACCGTCAAATAGTATCTGACTGGTACAGGAGGAAATTGTCCCTCCTTTTCCAGCAGAGCATCTGCTGGATCCCAATCGCTTACCTCTGGGATTGCAGTGCAGCTTCTTGACAGGAGGCCACCAGAGCTCGCCCAAAGGGAGCTTTTAATGTCTAGGATCATTTTCTTCAGGAGACTGTTACCGTATACTTTATTGTCAGGTGCCATCAAGTTGGCTGACTCATAGCGACTCTGAACGTTGGATCTAAACTCTGCCTCCTTATCTTTGCCGTCGTCATCATCTCTGATACACTCGAGCCCATTGTTAAAGTCAGTGCTTTGATTCATCTTTTTTAGAGTCTTCCCTTCTTTTGCTGATCCTCCACCTTTCCATGCATGACGTCTTTTTCCAACGACTGACCCCTAACAACATGTCCCAAGTATGTGAAACAAAGCTTTGTCATCCTCCTCTAAGGAGCACTCTGGTTGCACTTAGTCCAACAGGTATTCATTCTTTTGACAGTACATGGGATATTTAGTACGCTTCTCGAACACCACAATTCAAAAGCATCACTTCTTCTTTTATCCTTTTTCATTATCCAAAACTCAGATGCATAGCAAGTAATTGAAAAGAACATGGCTTGACTCAGTTGCACCTTAATTTTAAAACAACATTGCTCCTTAACACCTTGGAGAGGTTCTTGACAGCATATTTTACCAGCACAACACAGTCTTGATTTTTTTTTTAAATGTTATTTTGTGTGTGTGTGTGTACCATCAAGTCAGATCTGACTGGTACAGGAGGAGATTGTTCCTCCTTCTCCAGCAGAGCATCTGGTGGATTTGAACCATGCACCTTTGGGATTGCAGTACACCTTCTTGCCACTAGGCCACCAGAGCTCTCCTTGATTTCTTTACTGCTGGTGCCAAGAGTGTTGACTGTAAAACCAAGCAAGCTGAAATAATTAATAACCTCAGTTTTTTCTCAATAATTCTTGAATGGTTATCGGAAATGATGGGAAGAAGTTGTTATTAGGTGCCATCAAGGTGGAACCAACCCAGAGCTGACCCTCCAGTGAATCTTTAGAGGCAGTAAACTGCATGGGAGGAGATTGCCCATCCTTCTCCCACAGGCAGCTGGTGGATTTGATCCGCATACCTTTGGGATTGCAGCACAGCTTCTTATCACTAGGCCACCAGCGCTGTCAAGGAAGAGCACTCAATAAGTCCCCAGCAATTGATGGCATACCGATTGACATATTTCAACAAAGAAATGCTGCCCTGGATGTGCTCACCAAGTTGTGCCAAGAAATCTGGAGGATAACCACCTGGTCTACTGACTGGAAGAGATCTAGAATTGTTCCAAAGAAGGTTGATCTGACAGAGTGTGGAAATTATCAAACGAACAGTATTGATATCACATGCAAGCAAGATTCTGCTGAAGATTATAAAAAAATGACTGGAACAGCACATCAACAGAGAACGGCCTGAAGTGCAGGCTGGCTTTAGAAGAGGCCATGGCACTAGGGATATTATGGCTAATGTCAGATGGATCTTGGCTGAAAGCAGAGAGTACCAGAGGAATCTCTATCTGTGTTTCATTGACTATGCAAAGGCATTTGACTGTGTAGATCACTGCAAACTGTGACTGACTCTTGGAAGAATGGGAATCCCAGAATACTTGATTATGCTTATTCGAAACCTATACTTGGATCAGGCAGGAGGCAGTCATCAGAACAGAGCAAGGAAATGGTGCGTGGTTCAAAATTGGGAAGGGTGTGCGTCAAGGATGTATCCTATCTCTATATCTTTTCAATCTATGTGTGTAACAGATTATCCAGAAGACTGGGCTCTGTGAGGAGAAATGTGGCATGAGGATTGGAGGTAGACTCATCAATAACCTGTGTTATGCAGATGACACACCCTGCTTGCTGAAACTGAGGAGGACCTGAAGTACTTGCTGCAGAAGGTCAAGGAAGCAATTTTCAATATGGATTGAAGCTCAACATCAAGAAAACAAAGATACTCACCACTGGGCCAATTGGCAGCATCATGATAGATGGTGAAGAGATTGACATTGTTGACAGCTTCAGTTTGCTTGGCTCAACAGTCAACACTCTTCGTACCAGCAGCCAGGAAATTAAAAGATGAGATTAAAAGACAAATTGCATTGGGAAATTCTGCTGTCAGAGACCTCTGCAAAGTATTGAAGAGCAATGATATCAGTCTGGAGACTATGGTGCACCTGATACAGGCCATGGTCTTTGCAATTACTTGCTATGCATCAGAGAGCTGGACTACTAGGGATAATAGAAAGAGAATTGATGCCTTTGAGCTGTGGTGCCGGAGAAGAGTGTTGAATATACCATGGACTGCTATGATAACAAGTTCTTCCAGGAGAGGGTGAAGCCAGGCTGCTCCTTGAAGGCAAGGATTCTGAAACTTCGTCTGACATACTTTGGACATGTTGCAGGGAGGGATCAGTACTTGGAGAGGACGTCATGCTTGGGAGGGTAGAGGGCAGCGAGAGGAGAGAAAGAACCTCAATGAGGTGGATTGATTCAGTGACTGGGGTAATGGGGATAGGTGTATTGGAACTAATAAGATTGGCACAGGATAGAGCAGGATTTAGGGCTGTTGTACATAGGGTCACTATGAGTCGCAGGCGACATGACAGCACATAACAACAATAACAACAACAACAATCCTTTCTCCATCTATCAAGATGCTGTCTACTAGCCTGGTGGTGAGGATCCTTGTTTCTTTTTTTTTTT
>NW_006399939.1:497593-505986 GCF_000299155.1 Elephantulus edwardii | reverse complement strand
TTTAATCATGAAAGGGTGTTGGATTTTATCAAAGGCTTTTTCTGCATCAATTGATAGGACCATATGGTTCTTGTTCTTTGCCTTGTTGATGTGGGATCCTTGTTTCTTGATATTGGAAAAAAAAATCCATATTAAAGACGATATGTAATCCTTGACTTTGTGCAGTAAACACTTTAAGTTCTTCTCAGTTTCAGCCAACAAGGTTGTGCCATCTGCATAATGCAAGCTGAGTCTTCTTCCAATCATGAGGTCACATTCTTCATAAAGTCCAGCCTCCTGAATGATTTGTTCAACATATAGATTGGAAAGGTATGGAGAAAGGATACATACCTGACACACTATTTGATTGTGAATCTTGCTGTTCTCTTGCTGTTTTAACAATAGCTTCCTGGTCAAGGTACAGTTTTCACATGAGCACAATTAAGTGTTCTGGGATTCCCATTCTTCTCAATGTTAGCCACAACTTGTTATCCACACAGTCAAATGCCTTTGCATAGTTGATAAAACACAGATATTCTTCTGGTACTCTCTGTTTTGAGCCAAGATCCACCTGACATCAGCAATGATATCCCTAGTGCCGTGTGACATCTTCTGAACCTTGCTTGTATTTCTGGCAGTTCTTGGTCCATGTACTGTTTTAGTTGTTCTTGGATAATCTTCAGCAAAATTTTGCTTGCATGTAATATTATTGATATTGTTTGATAATTTCTGCATTCTGTTAGACGTCAAGACATCATATTGTGTTAAATATTCTTGTGTTGGGAGACATAACAAGATATTAAATTAAACATTGGTTCTGCAAGCTGATTTTGATCGATACTGTTAGAGTTGTGTAAGTGCTGCTCAATTTCTGCTCCACTTCTCTTTGTTCTTGCCTGTCAGTGCATGAAGTGGTCATAGTGAATCCTTAAAATACGTGAGTTTCTAAAACAGAGTAGATGTTCAATATTGAAGAAATGCTAATCTTCAAAAGAGGTGCAGTATTACCAGGGACTGCAAACTTTTTGTTACTCACCATTTCATTCTTATGTCCTCTGCCTAGGTTGCTTTCTCTAGGACATCAATTCCAGCAGTCTGGCCGTCCTACTAACTATCCATCATTCCAAAAACTTTTCATTGCCCCTCACTTCCTTGATGTCTCCTCCTTACTCCACTTACATTCTATTCAGTTAATATGTTTGTGACTTTCTTTATAATACTCTGGTAAAATGTAACTTTTAATTAACACAGAAATGATGTCAATCCAGAGACTAAGGTGCACTGATCTAGGCCATGGTCTTCACAATTACTTGCTATGCATCAAGAGCTGGGCAATGACTAAGGAAGACAGAAGAAGAATTGATGCCATTGAGTTGTGGTGCTGGAGAAGAGTCTTGAACATACCATGGACCTCAAAAAAAAAAAAAGAAAGAAAGAAAGGAAAAAAACCCACCAACAAAACCAAAAACAGAACAGGTCTGTCTTGGAGAGAGTGAAACCAAGTTCCTCCTTGGAGGCTAGGATTTTGAAGCTTCATCTCACTTTGGTCATGCGACCAAGAGAGACTGATCCTTGGAGAAAGACATCATGCTTGGAAGGGTAGAGGGACAGAGCAGGAGAGGAAGACCCCAGATGAGATGAATTGATACAGTAACTGGGGCAATGGGACTAGGTGTGATGGAGTCAGTGAGACTGACTCAGGACAGGGCAGGCTTCAGAGCTGTTGTCCACAGGATTGCTATGAGTTGCAGGCGACTTGACAGTACATATCAACAACTACACCAAATTGTATCAGAAGCTGAAGCTGAACAGGGCTGGATAAAGTATATGGCTTGATGAAATGGTTCCTTTTGCTTCTTTCCTGATATGACCCTAGAGTGACCACAGCCAGCACATGTTTCCTTTATCCATTTACTCTCTAACTGTTCAACATAGATATTGCAAAACTCTAACCTCCAACCTCTCCACTCTCATCCTCACACTCAGTGTGCCTTTTCATTCAGAAATTTGAGACAATTTAAAGAACATCTAGGTAATCCCCTCCACTACCCCATCTCCACACCCACAAACAGCAGGTTTCCGGGGCTGTAAATGGCGAGAGAGAGGCTGCCCATCTTGCTCTTGCAAAGTTGCTGGTGGTTTCTAATCACCAGCGAAGCTTGAACCCTGGGTTAGCAGTGCAGCTCCCTCCTCCCGACACCATCAGGGCTCCCTTCTATTCAGTTTTGATGTTGTTAGGTACCTTTGAGTCAGCTACAATTCATAATCCTATGACCAAGGAATCGGAACCCTGCCCTGTCTTGTGCCATCCTCAGCATCTCTGACATACTTGAACCCTTTGCTACAGTCACTGCCTCATTCCATGTTGTTGTGGATCTTCTCTTTGTTCTCAGACTGTTGACCTTTCCAACCATGTTCTTTTCCAAGGATGAGGCCCTCCTAACAATATGCTCAACGAGTGTGAGATAAAGTTTCACTGTCCTTCTTCCAAGGAACAGTTTGGCTGTACCTTTTCCAAGAGAGACTTTTTTTGTCCTTTTGGCAGTCCATGGCATATTGCTCAACACTGTTTTCTGACATCACAACTCAAAGGCATTGGTCCTTTTTCTGTTATTTTTAATCGTCCAATTTTGAGATGCAGGGGGAGCTCTGGTGGCCTAGTGGCAGGGAGCTGCAACTACAATCCCAGAGGCACACGGTTCAAATCCACCAGATGCTCTGCCGGGAAAAGGAGGAACAATCTCCTCCTGTACCAGTCAGATCTGATTTGACGGTACACGCACACACACACACACACAAAAAAAAAACAAAACAAAACAAAACAAAAACAAAAAAACAATTTTGAAATGCATAGCAAGTAATTGAAAAGACTGGTTTGGAATGCACACCTTAGTCTTTTAAAATGACATTGTTGCTTTCCAGCACTTTGAAAAGGTCCTAGATGGCATATTTTTCCCAATGCAGTATGTCTTTTGATTTCCTGACTGCTGGTACCAAGGATTTTTAGATGAAATCATTGCCATAATTTTAGAGACAAATCTGTGTCTTCTCCATCTATCATGGTGTTGCCAATGAAGGTTTTTATTTTCTTGACATGAGATGTAATCTATTTTGAAGTCTGTAGTCTTTTTTTTTTTTTAAAAATCTTGTTGGATACCATCGAATCAGATCTGACTGGCACAGGAGGAGACTGACCCTTCTTCTGCAGCAGAGTATCTGGTGAACTTGAACTGTGAGCCTTCAGGATTGCAGCACAGCTTCTTGTCACTGGCCACCAGAGCTCCCTGAAGTCTGTAGTCTTTTCATCCTATATTTATGCTCCACCCTGCCTTTGCAGCAGAATTCAAGAGTGTGACATTTAATTCCTTTCCTTTTTTTCCATAAATTATCAACCTGGCTTTTGTTCTTACTATGTCACAGTCTGTAAGGAATTGCCCTGCTGTGGTTCAATAGCGCCCCTCTTGTGGTTTGGATTCACTAGAGACTCTTTGGGGGAAAGCTAGGCAGCCTCCTCCCATGCAATTTGCAGCCTTGGAAGCTCAGTGGTGGGCCAGCTGTGAGTCAGTTCTGACTATGACAATGAGAGATCACCTCTTAAGTGACATGCTGGTGGTGTAATCCGTAGGGGGTTGTGCTCCTGGCCCCAAAGCCACACACCTTCGGCTTTTCCAATTCACCAGTGGCTCCTCAGTCCAAAGATGAGCAGTCTCTTCTGTTTGATGTCTGGCCTTGGAAAACTGGAGAAGGGGTCAGCTTTGGGTTGGCCCTGATTTCGAGGCAATGAGTTTGAGTTTTATTTCTAGTTCTAGTACAACATTATTTTCAAGGTTGCCTATAATGTTCATGACACTCTATCAGAGGGACTACTAGTGGCTTAGTGGTAACCAATGGCAGGCTATTTGAATCTACCAACTGCTCCCTTGAGACAGACGGATGGTCGCCTCTCATGCGAGTTACAGCCTCTAAAAACCTGGAGGGTCAGCACTAAGTCATTTCAGACTTGAGGGCATGTAACAACAACAAACATTTCCACATGGAATTCCCAGCTCTCAATCTGATCCCCTGCTGCTTTTCACCGGGTGATCACTTCTTCCTCCTGGAAGGACTTTCGCCATCAGCTTCAGACATTACATATGATTTCCTTTACTAATTTCCTTTTCCAACTTCTTGACTGATTGTTCTGCTTTCCCCTAACCTTTTAAGATTGAAAAGCCCCAGAACTTAGTTCTTGTTCTCTGATCACACCCCACACGCACTCCCCGCCCCCATACTGATGAGATCTCACCTGGGATCCTTGTTTTGAATACCAGACGCTGTATGCTGATTGGGGAGCTCTGTTGGCTTAGAGTTAAGGAATAGTGCTGGCAATGCAGAGGTATGAGATTCGACTCACCCAGCAGATTAACTGCCTCTGAAAACTTGTTGGAGTCTCAGCTGTGGGTCGAATTCAACTTGATGGTACAGATCAATAACAACATGATAGTTCACAAATGTTTATCTCCAGCTTAAAGCTTTCCCCTGAACTCCAGACTGTGTCAGCTGGTTATTGTGTATCTTAGATTTGACAAGTTTAACACTGAACTCCTGATAGATTTACAGCTGAAGTCCTCACCTCCTCCATTACACTTGCTCTACCCAGTGTACCCATCTCAGTGAACGCAGACATTGGTATCTTTGTAATTGCCCAGGCCAAAGCTCTTGGAGACTTCTGAGTCCTGTTTCTTTACTGCCTTCTATCCAATCAGTCAGGAAATCCTATTGTCTTTCACCTTCAAATGCATCTAAAACGCAACAGTTTTTCATGACTTCACTGCCATCACTGGTGTAAGGGGTTATCACCTCACCTGTAATAGTCTTACAAATGGTCTCCTGGGTTTTTTTCCTTTTTAAAAAAAAAATAAATAAAATTTTTACTTTATACTGGTTTGCTTATGAAATTCATATACATTGTTTTTCACACTGTATCTTTCCCATTTCCTTTACCCACCTTTCCCTTTCTTTACTCATCAAATTGTGTGACCATAGGATTAACCCTCCAACCTCCCACCCATTCTCACCCCTCTGCTCTTACCCTCCCCCATGGATCCTCATAAATGTTTTACTTGTTATTTTTCCATTTCTACAATAATGGTCTTTTACAGTATTTGTCCTTCAGGGACTGAGTTCATTTACATAATGTTCTTCAGTCCATCCCAAGTTAGGCAGTGATTTTCAAAATCATTGCTCCTGTGTGCTATGTAGTATTTCATCAGGTGAATGTACCACAGTTTCTCAATCCATTTTGATTGTGGTTGGACATTTGGGCTGTTTCCATGCGCTTCCCATGCCCACTTTTACTAGGCTCCACACTTGAAGAATCATGCCTGACATATGAGAAACATTTAGTAAGTGTTGTGCAATGGATGAATGAATGATCTAAGTAAGTTACTAGGCTCTGATGGACGTGGGGAAGAAATGAGTAGATGTGAAGGGATATTGTTGTTGTTGTTAAGTGCCGTCAAGTTGCAGGCGACTCATAGCGACCCTATGAAGGAGAGTTCTCAATGCTTGGGTGTCTCTCGTCCTCTCTCCAGGTTCATAGGGTTTCCGGAAGCAAGCTATTATGGAAGTGGATGCCACTCCTCCTTCCAAGCTTGTTTTAATCTTTTAATCGGGAAGCTCCACCTCACTCTCTGTTCACATTGGAAAATCAGCCATTAACACATTTGACACATCAGTGTCATACTGTTCAGCCTCACAGCAACCACAAGTTATCGCTGTACGGCAACTTGTACACCAGGGTTATACGACCTAGAGAAATGTTTGAATAAAACCAACGAAAGACAGGCCCGAGGGCTGCAGATTAAAAGTCACCCACCTTCGGCTTGGTAGCATTGCCTTCTGTCCACTGGGCCAGCTGATCTCTCTCTCCATGTTGATGTTATTGTTGTTAAGTGCCATCGAGTCGCAGGCGACTCATAATGACCCTATGCAGGGATATTAGTGGTAGAATTAGTGGGGTCTGGAGAGTGATTAGGTAAATAAGGAGTCCTGGAGGTGTTGTCTATAATGTATCTGGAGGAAAATTAGAGCAGTTGCCCTCATGCCTAGTCACTCCCTGAGAAATTTGATGGTTTTAAGGGCAGCCAGGACAAAGACCAGACCAAACGATAAATCATGATAAGACTGGCTTTGATCAGAAAGCCCTGACCTGAGTTAATTAAACACGTTGCCACACACTTTTTAAATTGATGACCATGCTTAGAAACACATTTGCCATCATTTGTGGCAAATTAACAACCCCAAATACCAAGAAGTACCATCTTCCCTAGCCTTCTCCAAGACCCCTATAAAAAGAGACTACCCCTAATTGCAGATATGCCATTCTGACTTTCTCTGCTCTTGATCATTTTGGTGTCCCTCTCAGACCATGCAATAAAAAAGGCCTGTTCGTTTCTTGGGACTAATTTCTTTCTTTCTTTCTCTCTCTTGCCCTCATGCTCTTTTTCTATCTAACAGTATCAGCTGCTAAAAGAAAGGTCTGTGATTCAAATCCACCAGCTGCAGCAAGGGAAAAAGGTGGTCTCTACGTGGTGGAGGACGGCTCTGTGAGGAGTGACCCGCAGCCTGAGGAACGTGGTGGAGGATTGCTCTACAAGGAGTAACCGACTTAAAGGGCAGTGGGTTGGTTTTGGAGTTTGGTTGGTGAATGAATGAATATGAAGGCGTGAGAGCCCCCTCTAGGATGACTCCTTTGTTTTTGTTTTGATTACTGGAAGGCTGGTAGGTACCACTTGCTAAATGGAAACAGAAGAGAATCTGGTCAAAATAGATAAAGCAGCTAAGACTGTATTTCCTCAAAGGAACAATCAATATTAGTGGCAAAGGATTGTTGCTGAATAAGAACACTGTATATGTAACATTCTTCCTGTGGGAAGACCACAAAGTAACATTTTAACTTATGGATTTCACCATTTATGTTCATTAGAGAAAATACTATGTGTATTGAATATGAGAATGACTTTTAGAGTATCTCTCCAAAGATTTTTTGTTACTAATCACAAAGATACCTAGTGATGAAATAATTAGGCTCTTGGCTGCCAACCAAAAGCTTGGTGGCTTGAACCCACTGGATGGGTTAGAACACACAACCAATCATCTATAAAGATTACCTAAAAACCATAGAAGGCACGAGGCTTGAATCCCCCAGCTGCTCCATGAGAGAAAGATGATCTCCTCCCGTGCGGTTTATTGCCTCTGAAAACCCTATACAGGGTCAATGATGAGTCTCAACTTGACCGTACATAACAACAAAAACAGAGCAGTGATTCTGAATGGTAGTGACTCTATAGGACAAAGCAGAACCGCCCCACTGGATTTCCAAGTCTTTAAGGAAGCACGTGACCAGATCTCCATCCTGTGGAACCAAGAAAATACTGTGGAGCAGCTCCACTCTGACCAAACTGAGGGCCAAGTCAGTTCCAACACGTGGTGACCCTCCACCAAGGTTATGAATTCTAATGGAGGGAGACGGCCCCTTTTATTCCAGGGAGTCACCATCCGTTTTAAAACACTCAGTTTAAACTGCCATCAGGGCCTTTTACAGAGTTTGTTTATAACATAAATTGGATCATATTGCCATCTAGTGGTTAGATGACAACTTCCTTTAGAAACAAAATGTGACCAAGGTTTTGTGTGCAGCACGTTTTAGTTACAAAGAAAAATATTTTTATCACTGGGTTTTATACAGGAAGTTCATAGGTTATGTACCAGATCTGTGTCTAATTGTATCTAAGAATCTGTAGGTCAGAAACAAGTGCATATGGTTCTCATTTAGTCTGACTAGTGCAAGAAAAGGCTCAAAGGCTTTCATTTTAAGTCTTTTCAGTGACTTAAGAGCAGCAGGTAAAGGTGATTATGATGAGGCATTTGTTGGAAGTAGGGTTCAACTGTTTTAAAGTGAGACAAATTTACAAACATTAGAGGAGAAGTAAGAATTGTATGGCTGTGGGATGTTTATAACCCAGGGGCTGCCTGTAATGGAATGTGTACTCTGCTGATCACTATCAAAGGCAAGTGTGAGTGAACAGAATTGTAAATAAAACCTTAAAGCTGCTTTTCCGAAATGAACTTTACAGCTACTACTGGAAAGAAGAGTTCTGTGGTAAATAAATCAGCAAAAAGATGATAAAGGAAGTGAAACACATTTTTTCCCCCGCGTAACTTAGTATATTAGTGTGCCACTAGGAAGCTCCAAGAGGGGCTATGCACGATGTAGTTTTTAGATCCTTGGACTCAGCCCTTGAACATCCCTTCCAAGGAACAACTAATTAATTGAACCATTGTTCTGTGGGAATACATTTTGGGAAACAATTTTCTTTCTTTTTCTTCCTTCCTTCCTTCCTTCCTTCCTTCCTTCCTTCCTTCCTTCCTTC
>NW_006399939.1:471262-496892 GCF_000299155.1 Elephantulus edwardii | reverse complement strand
TCTCTCTCTTCCTCTCTTCTTCTCTTTTTCTCTCTTCCTCTCTTTCTCTCTTTCTTTCATGTGCAGCCAAATCGGATCTGAATGGCACCAGAGAAGATTGCCCTCCTTCTCCAGGGGAGCGTCTGGTGGATTTGAGCTGCACACCTTTGGGATTGCAGCAGGGAAACATTTTTCTTAAGTGTCAATGATACCTACTATATTTTCATGACCAGAGGGTCTTCATTTGATTTTGTATCCATGTTATTATAAACACAGTGACTTCAAAGAGCACTGGCTAAGTCAGTGATAACACCTACCTTTGGTAAAGCAGAAGGCCTTAACAACATGGACTGACACAACAACTGCCGTGGTGGGCTCGGACATCGCAATGATTCTGAGATGACGTTAAGACCAGACAGCCTTGTGTTCTATTGCACGTGGGCTCAGTGTGAGTCAGAAAGAGTGCCATCGCTCCCCACAACAATCCTTGTCTTTACATGATGCTTAGTTACGTTTTAGACAGTTCTTTACTTGAAGTAACATTTTGCATTGAGCACTTTTTTTACATTATCTGCTTTCTTTTAAGTTCTAGGAATTTGAATTCTTGCTGTTTACAGTTACCTCCAACAGTTACTTCGAGCAAGAGCTGTGAACCCATCCAGAATTCCTGCCTATGACTTGGGAGATTGTCGCAATGTAGAAGACTTCTGGGTATTTTTTTTATCTTCTTTTCTAGGTCTTTACTGATGTGTTCTATTAATTACAGAGCTCAGGCGGCTTATTGTTGTTGTTATTGATTGCTTTCAAGTCAAGCATGACTCAGAGTGACCTTATGAACAAAAGGCCTGAAGTCTTTCTATGACTATCGACATTTATCAAAATTCATAGTTTCCAGAGGCGTGTTGTTTAGGAAGTAGATGCCACTCCAGCTTCCAAACTGGTGGCTTTTTGGTAAGGAATTGTGCTGCTGACCCAAACGCATGCAGTTTGAATCCACCAGTGACTCCACAGGAGAAAGATGGATAGTCTCATCCCATGCCATTTATAGCCTTGAAAACCCATTGGAGTTCAGCTATGAATCTATTCCGGCTCAGTGGGACAAGCCAGATCAGAAGTGACCCAACAGGATAGAGTGAAACTGCCCCGTAGGGTTTCTAAGACTGTTCATTTCTGTGGGAACAGACTGCCTCATCTTTCCCCTGTGGATGGACTGACAGCTTCATCTAAACTACTGAGCTTCCAGTTAGCTGCTGAATGTTTAACCCACTGTGCCACCAGGGCTCCCTTGTAGTCCTGCAAGGAGTTTCATTTGTCATTCATTTGTTCTTGCATTCTTGCTTGTATGCTGGATATGAGCCATGAGCCACGAACTCTCTGTGAGCTTGTCTTGTTCACTGTTCAAGCTCTAGTTTCTTGTACACAAACCAGCACTTCATGGGTGTTTATGAAATACCTGCAGCAGAATGAAAACTTCATGTGCCCCACTCTGAGGGGAAGGACTTAGGTCTTTGTCTTTGGCTCCTGAGAAATTACCTGGAAGAGGGATTGGGAAGGGAATAGGATAAGAGTGGATAGACAAGGGACCATTGCATTGGAACAGATGAAGGAAAGAACTGTTTAAAAGGAATATATGATTAGGCATCAGAAATATGACAACAGCCCACAATAAGAGGTACATCATTGCAAAGAGAACTGGGGGTGGGGAGGTAGATAATTGTGTAACAATGAATGAATATTTAAAAAAACCTCAGTGAATTGCAGGAGGGAGGTGAGAGGGAAGGGGGTAAAATGTGCAACAATGGAAGGATGAAAATTTAACTTCTTTGTAAATATTCATTAACGTAACAATTAAAATAAAATTTTATTTAAAAAAAAAAGCAAGAGGAGGGAGTTCTGGTGGCCTAGTGGCAAGAAGTTGCTCTGCAATCTCAGAGGTGAGCGGTCTGAATCCACCAGATGCTTTGCTGGAGAAGGAAGGATAATCTCCTCCTGTACCAGTCAGATCTGATTTGATGGTACATGCACAAAAAAATAATAAAATTAAATTTTTTTTTTAAAAAGAAACAACCTTGGACTAAGTGGGATCCAGGTCTGGGACTTTCAGGCTGAAGATCTGTACTGCTGAGAGGGGCTAGTCAAACGGAAGAGAGTTACTTGGGGAGCTGATGTCACCTAGATACAGGAGCGTGCATTAGCCTATTGTGCGGGCTGACTAGCATAAGCCTGGAACACTACGGCCCTGAGAGCTTCCTGGTTAGTAAAGGAGAAGGTGATATGCTCTCTGTGTGACACAGCGGCTCTGTACTGGCAGCCCCCCCAAAAAAAATCCCCCATGTAGCCCTTCTTTATGGTAATACTGATTTATAACTTGTGCTGTCTATGCAAAGGTAGATGGTGCAAATGTACCAGTTGCCCTAAAGGAGAAAAATGTATAATCTGCTCCTGTGTGACTTCCCACCTTTTAAAACCCTCTAGAGGGTCAGCTATGAGTCAGTTGTGACTTGATAAAACACAACAACAGCATAGTAAAAAGCCATTTTGGTGTGTCAGGGTGCAAACTGAAAGATCAGCCCTTTGAATCCACCTGCAGTGAGGTGGGAGAAAGACGCCTTGGAAACAAAATGAAGAGTCACTTATTTTTTTAAATTTATTTTTTTATTATTTTGTGTGTGTGTGCCATCAGATTGGATCTGACTGTATAAGAGGAGATTGCCCCTCCTTCTCCAGCAGAACATCTGGTGCATTCGAACCACATATCTCTGGGATTGCAGTGCAGCTTCTTGCCACTAGGCTACCAGAGCTCCCTTGAAGTGTCCCTTCTTGAGGGTAGTGGAATATAATAAGATGACTGGTCCTCAGTATAGTATCTTTTATAAGATTTGTGAGGCATTCCAACAAATTGATGTACTCTTGGTCCTGTAAGTTCTGACTAGCCCCAAGAGGCTGGAGACAGAGAGAAATAGTGCTGTGTGGGCAGCTGGTGTCAGAAATGATGGAAAAGTGGGCTTAAAATTGATCTCTGCCTCCTGGGAATCTGCTCTATTCTGGTTCTCGTCCATGACACTGCCATTCTACATTCCCTTAAGTTCCCTCAGTTTAAGAGACAGAGGGGAATCTAGGGGGCAGTACAATATGATAATTATTATAAAAAGAGAAACCAAATGAACAAAAGAGTATCCTACGTGCATGGGTTGGAGAGAGCTAGCTGGGTGAAGAGTGTTGGGAAGCGGGCTCATCCTGTAGCTCTCTTGCTAACATGTGTCTTTCTTCTAACTCAGGCCCTAAACTACTCCCTCAGTACATTTGTACTGCAGATGCGGTGTGTGAATTTTACTTTCTCTTAAATCAAACTTTTGTAAATAATTAAAATCTCTTTGCAGCATAGATCCAACCTCATTGTGTATGGGAAGCCAAACTTCATACCAAGTATTATATTAAAACCTTGTTCAGGAATTGAAGGAATTACAAATTTATAAGTTAGGATTTCTCTTGTGACAGATCACAGAAAATTAGCTGTTTGTTCCCTGCAGACAAGAGACAGCTAGGGCCCCCCTACAGAGGGAGTGTTACTACGTGTGAAATACTTCCTGAGCTAGAGCATTAGGTTGACAATAGAGAAAAATTCGGCTTCATTTACAAGGAATTCTTTTTTTATGATTTGCTTCCCCTGATTATCAATAAATACAGAGAAGCATGGTTTGGGCCCTCTGTCAAGAACTGCTGGCCCCTGTTTTATTGCTCTCTGTTCTATCTCATTTCTGGCTGGCTGTCTCATTATTAATAATTATAAAAATACTTTACCCTTGGTCTGCAACATTCATGCTGTTGTTAGGAGCTATCAAGTCCATCTCAGCTCCAAGTGAGCTCAGTGTAGTGTAGAACAGAAAAGTGCTTTAGAGGGTTTTGGAGGCTGTAATCTTCACAGGACCTGACGGCTGCATCTTTCTCTTGAAGAGCAGCTGGTGGCTTCAAATTACTGAACTTTTAGTTAACAGCTTAGCACGTAACCATTGCACACCAGGCCTCCTGTGACCTCAGTTCATAGTCTTAAAATTAACGGACCTGGGAGAACCTTGATTAAAGAGTGGATATGATGAAAAGGTCAGCAACTCACAGGGAAGCCAAAATGACATTAGTAATGACCAGGTATGGTGTGTGCCTAGACCTTCAAGCCCCCGAGGAGAGCTCTGCAAGAGCAGATTCTCTTAAAAGCAAAACTGGAATAAGTGAAGTATGTCGATGACTTCTCACTTCCCTTTCAGGTGTTCTTTCCCCCTGCCCATCTCCCCCTTTCAAGTATTCAAGTATTCTTTGTCCTCATTTAAGAAACTACCTTCTTTTTAGACACAACACCCTTTGTGTTGGCCCTTCAAAGTCCTGGGTGTCAGACTTGGCCTTTTGGTGTTTTGGACTTCTCATTAGGGATCATATTTCCTAGATTTTCTTTTCCACTTTTTATGTAATATTTTCCATAAATTTCAACATATTGTGACTCACTGTGTGATAAATGTTATTTTTTTATATCTCTGCAAGGGCTTGCACATAATTTAATTCACAAAAATCAGAGGAAAGAAAATTATTCTTGCTTGAACCATATGTCCTGAGTTTTGCATCTAAAAATATAATTGATGTGCCTATCAAAACCTCCCGCACCTCAGACATGATCCTACATAGATTCACACTGTGGGGCTGATGCCGTGTAAAAGCCTAATAATGGTGCTTTCCGGAGATGCAGTCCTTGCAGCACCACGAGAGCATCACCATTCTGCCCTCTCGTGCTCATCTTGCAAATTGGTTATGAGTGTTCTCTCCTATTGAGTTTCAAAAATCATTCTCCGCACAAAGCACAGTGACTCAGACAGCTGCTTCCAGTTGAATGGAATTGCTGTGTGATACATAATCCATTTACCAGCAACCCAAAGGAATGACGGCTTTCTAATGGTGGAATTGGAGGTATCAATAAGAGACTAGCTACACAGTTTGCTTTTAACCAGTAAATAGTTGCCTTGGAGTCAATTCTGACTCTTGACCTCATAACTGTCAGAGTCAAAGTGTGTTTCATAGGATTGTTTTTTATTTTGTTTGGTTTTTCTTTGTTTTTTTACAAGAAGAGACTTTTTTCTGAGGTGCCTCTGTGTATATTTGAGCTGCTAACCTTTTTTTAGCAGATGAACTTGTTAAGTGTTTGCACTACCAGGGGCTCCAGGTAACCTCCACAGAAGCAGGAAAGTGCTTTTAGTTAAATATGAGTAATCATAACATTAAAAACCAAAATCACACCTGATCCAGTTAAAAAAAAATTGTACTTGCTTGTATAGAACCCAAAATTACTTTTTCATGTTAAAACTATTCAATGCATTTTAGAAACTAGAGATTCAAAGTTGTGAATCTACAGATTTCCCCTTAGATCTAGACTTTCCTGAGGTCTTACCCCTTTCACATGCTCCTTTTACATTCTTTGCTTTCTTAAAACTTTGGGGTTGTCACTTCCTTTATTTCTGTGCCTTCATGCACGATGCCTATCAATGTGCCTTCTGACTGTGTCTCTGTCTCGTGGCTTGAAAGTATCCCTCTTCTCCAAATATGTCAACTTGACTAGGAGACGATTGTCAGTGGTTCAGTGGCTGCGTAATGAGGTGCTTCAGCAGTTATATGATGATGGAATCTTCTCATGATATGATCTGATGTGACCAGCCGGTCCTAAAGGGATAAGGGTGAGTTGTAACACAGTACTCACCCCTGATCAGATGTACAAGGAGTTTCCCTGAGGTGTGGCCCGCATCAACTTTTATCTGACAAAAGATGAAAGGAGACAGAAATGCACAGAGGAGAAGCACCTCAGTTAACACCAAGGAGGAAGAGCAGGGAGTGGAGCCCAGAGTCCTGGTGCTAAGAACTTGCTAGATGCCAAGACAACCTTTGCCAAAAAGCCCCAAACCTTTAATAGAGCTTGTGCTCTGAATGTGTATTTCTAGCTTCTTAAACTGTGAGGAAATAACTTTGTTAATTACCACATCTTAGTGTTGCTCAGATGGGAATATGATGGTACTTCTGGAACCAACTCATAGCTAAATCTCCAGAGAATTTTTTCAGAGCCTTTAGCTCACAGGAGAGGAGAGTGTTCATCTTTCTTTCTTGGAGCAGCTGGTGGATTCGAACTGGCAAGCCTTTGGGTTGGCAGCATAAATCCTTAAAATAATGATGACAGTAAATGCCAGTCAAGGCATGTTATTTGCCATTCTCCTTGCATCTGCTTCTGAAAGTTTCTTAATCTTTCTCCTGATCTACCCTTTCAAAGAGTAAAAGTGGTTCAAATGGTCAAAATAGGAAGAGTTTTACATGTATTACTCCTTCCTCATTTTGTCTGCCAAGTTTCAATTCGGTGCAGGTGCTGAAAGATGTTTATAGGCAAATAAGTCATTTCCATATCTCAGAGGAAGGATGCTCGATGACCTGTGATCGGGTCAGGCTTTTGATTAGTGGCTCCAGTTTGGGGTTAGAGGCCTACGCTTTTGTAAATCCAAGATTTCAGTTTTGCTTTAACTTGCTTCTGTATGAGCGACTGGAAATTAAATAAGGCAAAATATAAGACTGTGATTTCAAATCTGGGAAAGTCTCTATAGGCAAACGCAGGCCCACGCCTAGGGATTGTTTCGATTTCATTTGCATCCTCCAGGATCCTGCTTACGCACCAGTTTCTGGTGGGTAATGGTGTATGGAGCCAAGTGGGTAAAGGGAATGTTCCTTGTCTGTCTCTCTGGGCTGGTCCTGACGCTGCCTGACAATGCCAGGCTCGGGAACTATTTGTTTCTGAATTTCAGCCAAGAAGTCTTAACAATTCTCTCCCTTCCTTTTCGTCGCCCTCTTCTTCCTTACAGATGCCAAGTCTGGGCTTTTCCTTGTCTGGAGACCATACAGGCAAGGAAATGAACCTTCTTGGCATGCAACAGACTACTTGACAGAAAATGTACCCTTTGTTCACATTCAAATGTCTTTTCCTTAAATGACATTTCTCTCTAAGACTTCCGCAAACATATCCGTACTAGCTACTTAATTTCTGCAGGTCCCTGTCAGAAGACTAAGGAGTTGGCATTGGATTTTGATTTTTCTGAGTAGGAAGCAGGAGCTTGGAAAGGGAAATTGATTTGCCCAGGCAATTCTATTAGCTGTGTCGGCGTCTATTCTTTAAACTTATTTACAACACAACTCCTAGCAACCACATCCAAAATAAAGGAAGCAAATCCTGTATTTACCTACAGAAAATAGAAAAATGTAGGTCTGCTATTCATCCTTGATTCCACCACAAGTAGGAAAGTTTTCTTTTGTTTGCACACACCCAGGTCCAGCCTAGCTATCAAGACGGCAGATTCTACCTCCCACTGGTAATTTGGGTGTGCCGTATTGCTTCTCGCAGCCTCAGGTCCTCAGCTGTAAAAGGATGCACTCTTTCATCCTTTCAGAGGGATTGCTTTCATTTCCTTTATGGGCTTTTTGGAGTCTATGGCATAGGAAAATGGTGAACCGAAAGCATAAGGTTAATAAAGTTTTTAAAAGTGTTCATATGTAAGGGAGCTCTGGTGGCCTAGTGGCAAGACGCTGCACTGCAATCCCAGAAGTACGTGGTTCAAATCCACTAGATGCTCTGCTGGTGAAGGAGGGGGCAATCTCCTCCTGTACAAGTCAGATCTGATTTGATGGTACACATAAAAATAATACAATAAAAATTAAAAAAAGTGTTCATATGTATGTATGTACAAAGTAAACATAAGAACTGCAGTAATTAAAACAAGATTGCTAGTTAGCTGTACAATACCCACCAGTACTTCTATACAACAATTAGTTTTATTATTTGTGGGGTAGTTTTAGAGTAAAGCATTCAACCATATATGAGCTCTTGCAAGCAGAAATAATTGTTGCGTATTGAGCTGATTCTGAAATCCAATGGCCAATTTAAGAAAGCCATTTTGCAAAAATCTTTTTATAGCTTCTGAGTTTTGCCTCCCTTGCCAGTAAAGCTGCTTTCTTATGCCCATTTAGCATTAGCATCTTAATAGAGAGGTAGCTCTTAAGCACAAACGGACAGTAAGCTTATGGCCAGCTTCATTTATACTGCTATCACCTGTTAACCTGACACAACCCTACATGCTGAAACTGAGGAGGACTTGAAGCGCTTACTGCAGAGGGTCAAGGACTGCAGCCTTCAATATGGATTGAGGCTCAATATCAAGAAGACAAAGATTCTCACCACTGGGCCAATTGGCAGCATCAGGATGGATGGTGAAGAGATTGAGATGGTTCACAGCTTTAGTTTGTTTGGTTCCATAATCAATACTCTTGGCACTAGCAGCCAGGAAATTAAAAGACGTATTGCGATGGGAAAGTCTGCTTTTGGGGACCTCTCCAAAGTACTGAAGAGTTATGGTGTTACTCTGGAGACTAAGGTGTGCCATGGTCTTTGCAATCACTTACTGTGTGTCCGAGAGCTGGACAATGACTAGGGATGATAGGAGGAGAGTTGATGCCTTTGAGCTGTGGTGTTGGAGAAGAGTATTGAATATACATATCACGGACTGCTAAGAAAGCGAACAGGTTCAACCTAGAGAGGGTTAAACCAGGCTGCTTCTTGGAGGCAAGGATTCTGAAGCTTCATCTGACATATTTTGGATGTGTTGCAAGGAGAAACCAGTCCTTGGAGAAGGACGTCATGCTTGGGAGGATGAAGGGACAGTGCAGGAGAGGAAGACCCTCTATGAGGTGGATTGATTCCGTGACTGGGGTAATGGCAGTAAGTGTGTCAGAGACAGTGAGATTGGCACAGGACACAGCAGGGTTTAGGGCTGTTGTACATAGGGTCACTATGAGTCACAGGCAACTCAATGGCAATAACAACAACAACAATATATGAAGAAAAATGTGGCATCAGGATTGGAAGAAAGCTCATCAGTAACCTTTGTTATGCAGGTGGCACTACCTTGCTTTCTCAAAGTAGGAAGGACTTGAAGCATTTGGTGCAGAAGGTTAAACACTACAGCTTTCAATATAGATTACATCTCAGCATCAAGAAAACAAAAATCCTTGCCACATGACTGATAGGTAATGTAGTGATGGACAGAGAAAGATTTGAGACGTTCAACAACTTTATTTTACTTGGATCCACAACTTTACTCTTGGTACCAGCAATCAGGATATCAGGAGATGTATTGTACTGGGAAAATCTGTAGTTAAGGACCACTCCAAATTATTGGGGAGTAGTGTTGTCAATCTGAAGTCCAAGATCAGGCTATAATCTTTTCAGTCACTTGCTTTGCATCTGAGAGCTGGACAGTGAATACAGATGACAGATGCAGAACTGATGCTGTTGAACTGTGGTGTTGGAGAGGAGTGCTGAAGATATCTTGGAGAAGGTGCAGCCAGCGTTCTCTGTAGAGGCACAGATGATGAAGTGTCCTCTCATGCACAGTGAGCATGTTGTTAGGAGAGATTATTTTCTGGAGAGGAACATCATGCTTGGGGAGGTGGGTGAGCAGTGAAAGAGAATAACATTTCCACCAGGTTAGGTGGACATGGTGACAGCAGCAATGGGCATTGGGTGTGTCAGAGATTGTGAGGATGGTGCCAGGTGGACTGTGTTCAGATCAGTTGCTGGACCTAACAATAACAATGACTCACCTGGGCTGAAAAATTTGCCTGAGTCTTAGTTTCTCCTTATTAACACCTACATCTCCCCTATCTTGTTTCTGCAAGTTCTTTGTATCTGGTAAAATGTAGATCTGGGTTTACCCGCATCAAAGGGTCTCTCTGATCTAAAAACCACAGGAATGAGTACCCTCTTTTAGCATTTTGGTGCAAATGGACCTGCAGCATTTGAGTTTGTGTAGTCTTTCTGAAGGAATGTAACCATCTGGAGGATTGGCTGACCTGATGACTGTCAATTCTCTCCTTCTTTATCTTTCCCTTTATACAGCATGCTGGAACAAATGATCATTTTTTTAAATAAGTACAGTGGTTACTGATTTTTCCCCTGACGACAATAGTAATTTTGCTGAATAAAACTATATATCCTTAAAAAACACCCGAAACCCCTTTATATTCTTAGAGCAATTGTCCCATTGGAACTTTATCCTAAAGAAATAATCAGAGCCATGGTTCAAGGCACAAGGATGATTGTCCTAGTGTTTTTTAAAATAAATTTTAAAGAAGTTGCAAAGATAATGCTGATTGTTACCAAGAAGACCATCAGCGCTGCCCCTGTTACCCTACAGGTAGCTGTTACATTAACAAGACACATTTGTCATAACCGATGATGATTCACCTTTTATTATTAACTGAAATCCTTACATTGTTCAGATGTTCAGATTTCCTTACTTTTTACCTAATACCTTTTACTTGTCTTGTGTCCTTAGACTCTTCTTGGTGTGACAGTTGTTTCAATTTTTTTTTATTTTTTATAACTGGCAGTTTGGAGAAGTACTGGTCAGGCATTTTATAGATCTGACCTTCAATTTGGGCTTATCTGATGTTTTTATCATACCTAACAGGATTAACTGGTTCTTTTTTTTTAAAAAAAATTAATTTTAATGAAAGTTTATAGAGACTTAGGGTTTCCAGTCATTCCTTGTTGCTCTTTTTTCCCTGTACCCACCCCACCCCCCAATTCACTCTTCTCCTTGAAAAGAAAAAGAAAACCTCTTTCATTATTATGCAATCCCTCCCCCCGAGTCCACTCCACTGTGCAGCCTTCATTCTGGACTCCTGTCATGACAATAATACCCATTCATATGTCCCTTTTAGACAGTTCTCTCCCTCATCTGTTTCAGTAAAATATACATCATTGCTCCCACCTTTTTCTGTCTTCCCTCAACCCTGATGTCAGTCCTGTTTTACAACAGTGGCCCGATGCAATATTTGTCCTTTTGTGACTGAGATATTTCACTCAGCATAATGTCCGCCAGTGTCATCCATTTTGCATTATATTTCATGAGTTCCTTGTCTTTCAATGATGCATAGTATTCTATTGTGTGAATACACCAGAGCTTCCCTATCCATTCGTTTGTTGATGGGCACTTGGGTTGTTTCCAGCTCTTTGCTATTGCGAACAAAGCCTCAATCAATATGGGTGTGCATATATCTGCTTGGGTGGTAGTTATGGTTTCTTTAGGGTAAATTCCCAGTAGTGGAATTTCTGGGTCAAATGGTATTTCTATTTGCAACTTTTTATTTTTTTAATTTGCAACTTTTTGAGAAAGCGCCATACAGCCTTCCATAGTGGTTGCATCATTTTACACTCCCACCAATAGTGAATAAGGGTTCCAGTTTCTCCACAATCTCATCAGCATTTGCTGTTTGCTGTTCTGTTGAATTTTGCTATTCTTACTGGGGTGAGATGATATCTCATAGTTGTTTTGAATTTGCATCTTTCTTAGAGCTAGGGATTTTGAACATTTCTTCATGGCCTTTTTAGCCATCTGAATGTCTTCTTTGGTGAAATGTCTTTTCATATCCTGTGCCCATTTATCAATTGGGCTGTTTACTTTTATCTTGTTGTGGTGCTCAAATATTTTATAAATTCTAGATATAAGTCCTTTGTCAGACATGTCATTACCAAATACTGTTTCCCAGTCTGTGGCTTCCCTTTATACCCTGTTGGAGAAGTTTCAGATGTGCATAGGGATTTAATTCTTAGAAGGTCCCATTCATCTATTTTATCCTTTCCTGGTTGTAGAGGGAGTAACTGGTTCTTGAGAAAAAGCTACAGAGGTTTGTTGCCATCCTTTTGAATTTTTAAAAAGTCTTTATTATGGATTCAACAATTAAATATACATATATGTGTAATATGTTACACATATATGTGTATATATATACACATATACATACATACATACATATGTGTGTGTGTGTGTGTGTGTGTGTTTGTGTATCTTAGCAGAAAGCAAAGAGTACCAGAAGGGATATCTATCTGTATTTCATTGACTATGGAAAGGCAGTTGATTATGTTGATCACAACAAATGGTGGTTACCCTTGAGAAGAATGGGATTCCTAGAACACTTGATAGTTCTTATGTGAAACCTATACTTGGACTAGGAAGCAGTCCTCAGAACAGAGTAGGAAAACACTGCATCGTTCAAAATCAGCAAGGGAGTGCTCCTGGGATGTGTCCTGTCTCCATGCCTTTTCAATCTATACACAGAACAGATCATTTGGGAGGCTGGGCTTTTTGAGGAAGAATGTGGAATCAGGATTGGAAGAAGACTCATCAACGACCTATGTTATGCAGATGACACAATTTTGCTTGCTGAAACCAAGGAGGACCTGAAATGCTTGCTGCAGAAGGTCAAGAACTGTAGTCTTCAATATGAATTGAAGCTCAACATCAAGAAGACAAAGATTCTCACCACTGGACCAATTAGCAGCACCATGATGAATGGAGAAGAGATTAAGGTTGTTAACAGTTACAGCCTGATCGGCTCCACAATCAACACTTTTGGCCCCAGCAGTCAGGAAATCAAAACAGGAATTGCACTAGGTAAATCTGCTGTCAGGGACCATTCCAGGTACTGATGTCAGCAATGATGTCAGTGTAGAGACTAAGGTGAACCTGATCCAGTCCATGGTCTTCACAATTGCCTGCTATGCACTGGAGAACTGGATAATGACTAAGAATGACAGAAGAACCTTTGAGTTGTGCTGAAGAAGAGTCTTAAACATACCATAGACAGACAAATAGGTCTGTCTTGGACAGGATAAAACCAAGTTTTTGCTTGGAGGCTAGGACTTTTAAGCTCTGTCTTACATACTTTGGCATGTGGTCAGGAGGGACTGATCCTTGAAGAAGGATATCATGCTCGGAAGGGTGGAGGGAAAGCACAGGAGAGGAAGACCCTAGATAAGATAGATTGATACAGCAACTGGGGCAGTGGGGGTTGGTGTGTCAGAATCATTGAGACTGGCTCAGGACAGGGCAGGCTTTGGAGCTGCTGTATACAGGGTCACTATAGGTCATAGGCGACTTGACAGCACTTAACAACACCACCACCACCAACAATATGGTTACGTAGTGATAGGCTACACAGCAACCTCAGAGGCACACAGTTTGAATCTACTGGCTTCTCCACAGGAGAGGGGTGGGTATCTTTGGTGTGATTAACTCTGAAAGCCCACTGGAGGGTCAGCTATGAGTCATTTCTGACTTGATGGTACACAACAACAATAATCAGTCTTCTAAATATTTGGTGATGTGAAAAAATATTAATGACATATTGATCAAAGAACAAAGCAGATTCAAAACGAATTTCTACAGATCCCATTTTCTTTAAAGTCGTATGTGTAGGGCCTGCAACCATGCTTAAAAAGCTTTCTGGCCTGAGGGATTGTATCCTGTTGCCAACCTGATATATGCCCTCTCAATTCCCTAATAACCTCGAGTGAAAAAAAACCACAACTGTGTGTTTTTAGGGGGGAAAAAAACCAAAAGCAAAACACTCAGAAGAATCTTTTAGAATGTTAGCTGTGGTTATATAGTTATAAAATAGAAAAGATTTTTAGAGATTTTCTATTTTTATCCTCAGTTTTTTGAAAAATTTTTTCAGAAAAAGTGAATTCCCCCCTGCCCCCAAGATGGTACAGAAAGAATTTTGATCAAAAAGAGGAAAATGCAGAACAGAATTTAAACTCTAGTGGAATCTAGTCTTTCTAGAATCTTTGAAGCCGTAAAATAATTTGTAACTTCAACCAAAAATTTCTCTTTAGTTGTCTTAAAACCAAACTTGTGCTATTTTAAAAGCCATTTATATGTGATATGTAAACCTCCCTCAAAAAAGAAAGGCTAAAGAAACTGAAAAGGGGAAAAAAAGATCTTTGTAAAGGAATCAAATTGACAACAGCAAATTAAAAAATTAGGCAGGCTCTGTAGGGGGCAGTGAGTCTTTGTTAATAGGAGCATTTAGAAAAGGAGTATTTAGAATGATCATATAGCATTACAATCCCAGAGGTATGTGGTTTGAATCCACAGATGCTGTGCTGGAGAAGGAGGGGCAGTCTCCTCCTGTACCAGTCGGATCCGATTTGACAGCACACACACACACACACACCACACACACACACACACACACACAATATAATAAAATAAGAAAAAAGAATTAAAAAAACCCCATAAATAGAATGATCATATAATCAAGGTTACTGGTGTATACATGAAGAACCTGGAATCAAAGTGTCCTTTTACTCTGTACATTTTCAACAACAAAATATACTAAAACAGTTTTTAAATGGTGGATTACTTTTGAAATCAGAAAAAAAACCCAACACAGTAAAGATGGAGAAAAAGTTATAACCTTTAAAGCCTGGATCAAGGAGCGCAGATGTCCCTTTAGAAAGCCCTGCAACGGCATTGTTGAGCCCTGGGTTAGTATTCGTGAAGGAACTGAAATCACTGGTGCAGCTGCACAGAGGGTGCTGTCCTCAAAATTCTGCAGTTTCTAGGAAACATGGTACAATAGGCACCATCTGTTTCTGATTTAGAATATTAGAGTTGCAAGATCATGAGCTATATCTTTGTTACTTTCCTAACAAATTGTTTAAAACTAAAGGAGGAAAAAAGAATAAAGGGCCAAACCGAATGCACAGGATTCCAGAGTGAATGGCATTATTGTATCTGCTTTCTCCTCCCTGGGGCTTTGCATTTTAAAAACACATGTTGTGGTTTTGCTATGATTATCTCTCCACTTCCTGTGTTGTATCTCTCTTACTGTAAATATCCTTTTGTGTAGTCATGCTTTTCTTTCCTTGTGCCTTGCATGTGTGACTTTCTTACTATCCCCTGCTTTCTCCAAACTGCCACTCTGTAATTTTTTCCCTAATAATAATTTTTCTTGGAAGAAAGATGGGCAGTCTCCTCCCATGTTTGCAGCCTGTGAAAATTTGCTGAAGAGTCAGCAATGAGTTGGTTCTAACTTGATGGCAATGAGTTTGTAGGAACCCAGTGGCATTTTTATCCTCCAGTGAGATTTTGAAAACAGATTTCAAATCCAGTTCCCTGGTGACATGAATGTGTGCTCTTGTCAGCTAATGTAAAGACCTGAAGCACTTGCTGCAGAAGGTCAAGGAGTACAGCCTTCAATATGGATTGAAGTTCAAGATCAGGAAAATAAAGAATCTCACCACTGGGCCGGTTGGTTGGCAGCATCATGATAGATAGTGAAGAGATTGAGATTATTAATAGCTTCAGGTTGCTTGGCTCCACAATCAACACTCTTCGCACCAGCAGCCAGGAAATTAAAAGACAAATTGCATTGGGAAAGTCTGCTGTTAGAGACCTCTCCAAAGTACTTAAGAATAATGATGTCAGCCTGGAGACTAAGGTATACCTGATACAGGTCATGGTCTTTGCAATTACTTGCTATGTGTCAGAAAACTGAACAATGACTAGGGATGACAGAAGGAGAATTGATGCCTTCGAGCTGTGGTGTTGAAGAAGAGTATTGAATATACCATGAGCTGCTAGGAGAAAAAGCAGGTTCATCTTAGAGAGGATGAGACCGGGCTGCTCCTTGGAGGCAAGGATTCTGAAGCTTCGTGTGATATACTTTGGACATATTGCAAGGAGGGATCAGTCCTTGGAGAGGGACGTCATGCTTGGGGGTTGAGGGGTGAAGGGATGGCAAAAGAGAGGAAGACCCTCGATGAGGTGGATTGATTCAGTGACTGGGGTAATAGGGGTAGATGCATAAGGGACAATAAGATTAGAACAGGATAGGACAGGGCTTAGGGCTATTGTACATAGGGTGGCTACAAGCCACAGGTGACTCCACGGCACACAACATCAATAACATGGTTTCAATTCACCCAGCAGCACCACAGACAAAAGTCATGATGATCTGTGAAGATTACAGCCAAGAAAGCCCAATTTTAGCAATCTTCTGTGGCAAACTTGGGGTCCCCAGGAGTTGGCTTGTATCGATGGCAATGGATTTGCAGCTTTGGTTTTTACCTTCCTGCTTTTTGTTAGCTGTGTGATCTGAGGAAAAGAGCTAAACTTCTCTAGGTTGCCCCTCTCTGAAAATGTGGACAACATTATGTCCACTGAGAATACTGCAATGAGATTTCATATAAATACAGAGAGAATCTATCCTAGTGCCTGCCACAAATGGACATTTAACATTTGATAATTTGTGCTTCCCTTCCACACACTATCTGTACAGCATTTAGCATTCTCTTTCCAGAACACCATCCTGCACTAAGAAATAAAATGAAATGTAGGCTTCTCAGGCCCTCCTCAAAAGCCCCAGCCCACCTGGTGGCCTCTCTAAGTCCAGTCACAACATTCAGTATACACAAGGCCCAGCCACACCAAATTACTAGCTGTTGCCTAAATACATGTTGTTCTTTCCTCTCTTCTTATCTTTACAAGGGCTGTTTTCTGGGTTTGGAATCCGTTCTGGATCCTCTCTACCTGACATAAGTCTTTGTGAACCCTCTCCTGATAGCCTGAGGCCACCATACTTCTGGGTGAACACAGTCATTTGCTCAAGCTCTAATTCTGTAGTCAAATGTCTGCACCATTCCCTTGTTTATTCAACAAATAGTTTTGGAGCCCTTACTGTGTGATGGCAGGCCTAGTTAAATTGTGAGAGTCCTCCAGGGCAGGGTGCTGGGTTATTTTCTTCCCATTTGTGTACATATGAGGCCACCAGGAGTTAGAATTAACTGCAAGTCGACCAACAACAGCATCAGCAGCTGGAAGTTAGCAAGCACTCGATATTTGTGGAAGAAAATGAAAGCATATCTTTCCAGTAATCAAACTGAAAATCATGATATTACCAAACACTTCCTCTTTTGCCCTTTAAAGGCAAAAGATAAAGGACACAGAGTTTCTATGTAACATATTGTTATGCTTGTTAACAATTCCAGGGGGCTCAGAAATAAGCCTTTGCTTTGAATGTGCTCCATCTGGAAGAGGTTAGCTAATTAAACCGAAGACTCTGGATGAGTTGGCCCCATTTATCTTCAATGGATGAATTTTTTTCCCTTCCCCTCTCCAGAGGATTCCTCAGACAGATGTCAAAGGTCAGTGTTATTTTTAGAAACATATACTTTGGAAAGTCTTTTTTTCTGCTTCCTTCAAATTTTCAATTTCTAAATTTGGTAACATACTTATGAAAATCTTTTCATGATTCCCCCCCGCCCCCTTTTAATTTACTGGTGAAATTTGACCTACCACAGAATCATTTATTTTAACTTGAGATGATGCCAGGTTGCCATGCTGGAGATTAAGGTAGTTGTTAATCTACCAAGGGGAAGCTGGGGGTCAAAATAGTCGCCTTTGCCTTTTATTTAGTCATTATTATTAGTATTTTTTAAAATGCTACTCTGTGTAAATTGCATGGCAATTCAGAGGAAGCTATTAATACCTTTCCTTTGAGCTGTTTTCAGTTTCTAGTGGTTAAAGTTTGTCACCGTTTTCCCCTTTCACCGTTTTCTCCTAATGACTAAAAACAAAAACCAAAAAAACAAAACAAAACAAAAAAACAAACAAAAAACCCCAAAGATGGCCAGCAGTATGTGGTAAAACCATATGTCAATAGCACTAGGAAAATGTGTATGTGTATTTTGCAAACATTGTGTGGTCTCTTAGTGATGTTGTGATTGACGATAGTGACACAGCGGTGGATCAGAACACATCCATGCTCTCACTGAATGACAAGGGTTTGTAGAGCAGGAAGAGAGAAATGGCAGAAAAACACTTCGGCAGGCGCCCCAGAATAGACCCAAGGATATTTGTTACCTGTGGCACAGGCCACATCCTAAATAGTCAATGTACTAGAAACTAAAATTTGAGCTCTGGTGGCTTAGTGGTAAAGAATTGCAGTGCCAACCCTAAGGTATATGGTTCAAGTCCACCAGCAGCTCCACAGAAGAAAGATGGGCCATCTCCTCCTGTATAATTTGTTGCCTCTAAAAATCCACTGGAGGGTCAGTTCTGGCTTGGTTCTGACTTAATGGTACTCAGCAACATCAGACTTATTGCTGTTGAATTAGAACCAACTATTGACAGACTCTCTATGGGTTTTGGGTTTTTTTTTTATCTTTTTCTTTGTTTTATTTTAAACACATCATTTAATTTCTTTTTTTAAAATTAATTTTAATGAAAATTTACAGGGTTTCCATTCATTCATTGTTGCACTTTTCTCCCTACCTACTCCCTCCCTCCCAATTCACTCTTCTCCTGGAAAAGTAAAAGACAAAACTCTCCTTGTTATGCAATCCTCTCCTCAAGTTCACTCCACTGTGCAGCCTTCACTCTGGACTCCTGTCATGACAGTAATAGCCAATTATATATCCCTTTTAAACAGTTCTCTCCCTCATTTGTTTCAATGCAGTATATGTCATTCCTCACCTCCTACTGTCTTCTCCCAACCTCGATGTCAGTCCCTTTTTACAACAGCGGCACGATGCAATATTTGTCCTTTTGTGATTGAGATATTTCACTCAGCATAATGCCCTCCAGGTCATCCATTTTGCATATTTCATGAGTTCCTTGATTTTCAATGCAGCATAGTATTCCATTGTGTGAATATACCAGAGTTTCTCTATCCATTCGTTTGTTGATGGGCACTTGGGTTGTTTCCAACTCCTTGCTATTGTGAACAAAGCTGCAATAAATATGGGTGTGCATATATCTGCTTGGGTGACGGTTATGGTTTCTTTAGGGTTTTATGGTGTGTTTTTTTAAAAATTATATTGTTTACATACAGGATTCATATACATTGTGTTTTATTCATGTACATTGTGCTTCACATATTGCTTCATTCACATTGTGTTTCATATAACCATTTATTGTGTTTTATAAAATTAATCACCATTGATTTGTGCCTGTCATTACCCCATCTTTTCAGGTCCAAATTGGATCTTTTCTATTCCTTCACCTTATCCCATCCCACCCCACCTCTAGTGAGTTTACAGAGTCTGTGAATCAAACAGAAACAGATGGGTTTCCGTTCTCCCTCTGAGCAGCTGGTGGATTTGAATTACCTGCCTTTGGGTTGGCAATGGAACTTCTTACCCAGTAGGCCACTGCTTATTCAATATGTTGTTGTTATGTGCCATCGAGTCAACTTTAACTCAAAGTGGCCCTATGCACAATAGCTCAGAATCATACTATATCCTGAGTGTATCTCACTGTCTCTGACACACCTACCTTTATTGTCCCAGCTATTGTGTTAACCCATCTCATCTGTGCTCTTCCTTTCCTGTGCTGTCCCTCAACCCTTGCATGATTTCCTTCTCTAAAGACTGGCCTGTCCTGGCAGTATGACCAAAGTATGTGAAACAGAGTCTCAAAATCCTTGCCTCCAGGGAGCTGCTTGGTTTTACCCTCCCTAGGACAGACTTGTTAGTTTTCTTGGAAGTCCATGGTATGTTCAAAACTCTTCCCCAGCACCATTAGCTCAAAGGCATCAATTCTTCTTTTATCATCCTTAGTCATTGTCCAACTCCCTGATGCATAGCAAGAAATTGCAAAGACCAGGGCCTGGATCAGGCACACCTTAGTCTCTAGGCTGACATCCTTGCTCTTCAGCATTCTGGAGAGGTCCCTGACAGGAGATTTCCTTAATGTAATTAATCTTTTGTGGCCTTTGGGTGAGCACCATAACTCCCCATAGACTATGCCTCCAGGGCTCCCAAAGCAAGATGCCACCAGAGCCACTGAGACAATGCCCACTGCACAGGACTGAACTTCTGGGTAGGTCAAGGAGATATCTCAGTAAGCTGTCTGTTCACACAAAGCAAAGCAAACACGAAAGCCTGGTTTTCTTAGGTTCATTTGATTCACTCTTTATACTTCACAAGACAGTTACAAAATTCATGTGCCAATTATAATGTGATTTTCTCTGAGCCAATTGCAATGTGGTGTCTTCATGCTTCAGTGGAAAAACATTGTATAACTTTAGTTAACATCAATTAATGTAATGGTAACCATGGTCAGATTTTTTATTGATATCACTATCAGTTAAACAAGATTATTTTTTCTCTAGATGGAAAGCATCTGGCCATCTCTTGGATTATACCAAAACACTTAAACTGCCAAACCCTGATCTGAGGAGTCTGTGTGAACAGCTAACATCCAGCTGTTAAACGGAAGCTGGACTCTGAGTCCATTCAGATGCCCCTTGGAATAGAGGCCTGGTGACCCACTGCTGAAGAATCAGTTGAAAATGCGGTGGAGCCCAGTTCCTCTCTGACATTAATGGACCTGCCATCAGCCAGAGGTGGCTCCACGGCTGCGGATTTAGGCACTTGTTTTGACCCTGATAAGAAGGAATGAAATCAGTTTTAGTTAAGAAAAACCAACCCAACCCATAATGTGAAATTTGATAGTAAACAAACCAAATCTCATGCCCAACATTACCGTGCTTGCTTGAGGATGTCAACCTGCACCAACAACTCCACTGAATCTATTCGAGCAAAGAACTAATCGAGAAAGTGTGCAGCTGAAGAAGCCATCGAATTTCATCTGTTCTGTGTCTCCCGCTCCCCCCCCCACCCCAGCATGTCCTTTCCTGGGATTGTCCCTCAGACATTCTCTAGAGCTCTCCTTTCGCACTTTTGGGGCAAAAAGTCCTACATGGACCACAGGGCCCACACAGATGAGGGTGGCGGGAACGGGCTGAAGAATTCCAAGTATTAAATTCAGTAAACAGATTCTTTGCTTTCCACAGCCCCCAACAAGAGATTTCATGAAATCCGTAGCTCATGATTGGTGTTTGGCATTTTCCAGTGCCTTACAGGTCTGGGGGCTGTCACCTCATCACCATGGCATTTCCATGGAGGTCAGCCCATCCGTCCTTCCCCAGCGGCCCCTGCTCTTGTCAGAATAGGTCTGCCACATTTTGCAGCCTGATTTGGGCATCAGTATCACAAGGAAGACCCATGAGAAAGATATTGCTAAGGACACTGTTGAACAGACTCCTTTGGGAGACCCCCGGGGAGGCAGTGTGGGAGAGGAGCTGTGTTGCATTGATGCAGCGGGGACCTGACTACACTCCAGGGACACCATGTGTTTATAATAATATCCTCATTCTCTCTTTGTATTGATTCCCAGGAAATTAGAGCTACCTCTTGTCCCATCGACAGCACAGGTTTCTTCAGAACGTGCATGTTACTTCTGTGATTTTGCTCTGTGTTTCTGATATGAATGTATTTGAACTTGCCATTGTGTTTGTATCTTTAGAAACCAAAACCAAAGTCACTGCCTTCAACTTGGCTCTAATTTATGCAGAACCTCTGCCGGCGTTCAGAGGCTGTACATCTTTTTTTTTTCCTATAATTATAT
This sequence comes from Elephantulus edwardii, assembly GCF_000299155.1. NCBI lineage: Eukaryota > Metazoa > Chordata > Mammalia > Macroscelidea > Macroscelididae > Elephantulus > Elephantulus edwardii. Next base: position 475,584 of record NW_006399939.1, on the reverse strand, counting down.
TTTATTAATTTTCATAAACATTTACAGAGATTTTGGGCTTCCACTCATTCATTGTTGCACTATTCTCTCTACCCTCCTCCCAGTTTGTTCTTGTCCAAATGCCACAGTGCTTGTCAAAGCCAGTTCTGATTAATCTTCTTTGTCAGTGTATCCTTTGTCATTCCCTATCACTCCTCCCTGAGAGAGACTTCACCCTGAGTCATAAGGAAGAGGGGACGGCGTATTCTCTTAGCTACTTCCTGCTGAAAAGGGACGCTGTGGGTTTCAGGGTGAAGATCTTCTCTCACTACTCTAAAGGGCCCCTTTGGCAGTAGGAAACACATAGACTATTATGGAGATTGATTTTGGAATTCAGATGCACTCTTATTGATTGTGCTTGGCTGTACATGTACATATCCTTCAAGATGTATCATGGGGGTGTTGCAACCTAGAAGACACAAATTTGACTAACAAGTTATAAGTACATGAGTCCAAAAAAAAAAAAATAAGTACATGAGTCCAAAAATTATGGAAAAGTAAAAGAAAAGATTCTTTCATTGTTTTACAAACCCTCCCCCAGGTCCCCTCCACCATGCAGCCCTCGCTCTAGTCTCCTGTGATGACAGAAATACCCAGTTACATCTCTCTTTTAAATGGTTCTCTCCCTCCTCTGTTTCAGTGCAGCATACATTATTGAACCCAACTTACTCAGTCTCTCCCCAACCCCAAGGACAGTCCCATTCTACAACAGTGGCATCATGTAATATTTGTCCTTTTGTGACTGGGATATTTCACTCGAGGCTGTACATCTTAATGGGAGCAGATAACCTCACCTTTCTCCTGCAGAATAGCTGGTGCATTTGAACTGCTGACCTATAAGTTAGAAGCCCAACAACATACACACTACACTGCTAGGACTCCTTGCATTTTGCTCAAAAAAACACCCCTAACCCACTGCCATCAAGTTAGGCCTGACTCATTAAGACTCTCCAATAGGTTTGTGAGGCAGTAAATCCTTATGGGATGAGTTGGCCCATCTTTCCTCCGTGGAGCTGCTGGTGCATTTGAACTGCCGACCTTTTGGTTAGCAGCCTAATGCATTATGTGCTGTAGCCTTCTAGAAATTGCCTGTGGTATAAGATAGATTGTGCTGAGCAAGTCTTATAGCAGGGATAAATACAGTAATGAGTGTGTGAACTGTCCCTGGGTCGCGAGGTTCAGGAATCACTGACCTGATTTTAAAGCAGGACTCTCAGAAGCTTTTGGGGTTTTGTTAATTGGCTTGTGTGTGTTTTTTTTTTACTTTAGCTGCTAAAGAAGAGTAATAAAGACAGAAACTCAAATGACTCAAAGGTTATATTTCATAGAGGACAAAAACGGAGAGCAGTGACGGAAGGCTAAAGATGGAGTCCCCGAGGAAATGGGGACAAGTGCCAGGCAGAAATTAAAAAAAAAAGAAAAGAAAAGAAAGAAAAGCATTTTGTCAAAAGGCAAAGCAATAAGCTGTCCAGGGCAGGGTCACAGGCTCCCAACAAAGTGGCTCGAGTCTCTGCTGATGAATTGAAGGAAACTTGCAATAAGGAAAAATACACCCATCTGAAAGAAATCCAGTTCATAAGGTCAGCCCAACCCAAAACAACCTCAGCGAGCAGGAATTTCGTTCACTGAACAATACCAAGCTTAGCCCAATCGTGGCCAGCTCATTCCTTTCCAAAGTGCACACAATTCACACCTATTTTTGTGTTGAAAATTGTCTGGAGAACCTTGGGGAAAGAAAATCCTGGGCCATCAGGAACCTCCAGGAAGATTTTGCCTTAGCTCTTTGCACAGCTGCCTTGTGAAGTCCAACCTTTCATGGAGTTACCGCTTGTTCGCCTGAACTGCTGCGGGTGGGAGGGCAGCGCCTGTAGCCTCTTGGAGCTGGGAGATTGGACCACTGTGTCAGAGTTCACACTGCAGGACCAGCAAATGACTGCCCACCTTTTATTTTTCCTTTTCATTTTAATATTGGTTTAATTTTAAAATACATTGTGTTTCACACATTCCTTCATTCATGGTCTTATAAGGAAAAGAAACACTACTGACTTTTTACAGATATGATGACCATAACAAAAATTATAACAGCTCATAATGACATAGAGTTTATGATGTGCTCTGGAGTGCTATGTCATTATGAGCTCCACAAGGGCACAACTATGTCCTCACGTTTGTTCTATTTCTATACCTTTGTATAAATTCCTTCATGGGCTCTTGGTAAGCACTTCGCAATGATCAGGGTTATCAAGGATAACCTAAATTGGATCATTTCTGACCTCTGCTCCCCTGACTCTTGTTCCGGCTGTGCTCGGGCTCTGCCTGATGTTATGCCCTACAGCCTGACAGCCTATTGTTGCCTGCCCTGCTGTTAAGGAGGCTTTAGTCCCACACAAGTGCGGCACGTGAAAATGCCAGGAAGGTCATGGATCATGGCAATGAGTATTAGGCATAGAAGCTGAAGGAAAATATGGATAATATCTTCCCCTTTGTTTGTTGACTCATGCATGGCCCTGAGACCGTCTGGTTTGGTTTATTTGGCTTCTTGGAGATGGGGCCCTGCAGACAAGGCACAGCTGCATTTGAAGAAATCCACCAAATCCTCACCTGGGCCCTGGGGCTTATTCCTCACTCCTGCTCCCGGACTGTCTCCTTATCAAAATAAAAGCCCACCCGCCCTTTGTCTTGGACTTGACTTTATGGAAAATCCAGAACCTTTCCTTTGTCGAGGGAGCTTTTTCGTTTGTTGTCTGCGCCATTCCCTTGATCACCCAGCGTTCCTTTCTTTAGCTTGGCAGTATAGAGTCTGAGGGCCAGAAAATACCCAGGGCCTGGCGCTTAGAATGCAAAAATCCAGGGAAAGGGATAAAAGCCACCCTTTCAGAGTTGGCAGAGACAGGGAGGCCAGCTTGCCATACTTACTTTTAAAAATTCTAAAATAACAGAGATAATGTAAACAATGGGCTTTCTAACTTACCACTCTGCCCTTATCTTTTTCCCCTTTGTGAGCTGAAGACATCATGTTCTTTCATACAACTTCTAAAAAAAAATATAATAATCTCTTGGCCATTGAACTTCCCTGCTGCCCCAGGAGAAGGACAGACTCTATCTGATATTTCAGCTGGAAGGCAGGGTGGCAGATTTTTTCCAATAGGGTGGTGACTTCCTCCTTACTTTCAGAACACACCCCTTCCCAAAAATACGCCCTCCCAGGCAAACAGCACAAAGGGAGCAGACCCAGTGCCGGGCGTCAGCAAATGCCCACATCCTTTTCCTTCTACACCCAGTGGCCTGGGACTGGCACAGGAGCTGAGGGACTCTGCACCACCCATCTGTGTGTGGCCCAGGCTGGCCCGGGAGTGACCTTCTCATCGCTTGGCCATCTGGCCCATCTTCCAAACTGGCTGCCGGGGAAGATTTTCCTAAAACCCGTACCTGATCATTGCACTCTTTCTGCCTGCCACGGCCCCATGGCCACAGCGCCAGTGAAATACCAGTGACTGTTGGCTCAATCTCCATTCACGGTCACCCTGTGTGTGTTAGAGTGGATTTGTGATCTTCAGGGTTTTCACAGAGTGATTTGTTTTGGAAGTGTATCATCAGAATCTTTCTCCTAAAGCCTTCCCTGGATGGACTCAAACCACAAAGCTTTCCACTCTGGGTCCTGTGTATGATTGGTTGCAACAGAGTGTTTGTTGTTGTTGTTGTTGTTAATGTGCTGTCGAGTCAACTATGACTCATAGTGACTCTATCAACAATGGCTCTGAGTCTAACCTTACCCTGAGCCAATCTCACCATCTCTGACACACCTGATCCCATTGTCATGGTCACTGTGTCAACCCATCTCATCCAGGGTCGTCTTCTGTGTTTACCTTCTACCCTTCCAAGCATGATGTCTTTCTCCAAGGACTGGTCCCTCCTGGTAACACATCTAAAGTATGTGAGACAGAGCTTCAAAATCCTTGCCTCAAAGGCTTCACTGTCTCCAGGACAGACCTAGTTGCTCTCTTGGCAGTCCATGGCATGTTCAGTACTCTTCTCCAGCACCACAACTCAAAGGCATTGATGATTCTTCTGTCATCCTTAGTCATTGTTGAGCTCTTAGATGCATAGCATGCAAAAGAGTAGTCTTAAGAAAATTCAGATTTCAAAGTGTGCAATGACACTTGGTGATATGCATATGTTATTCTGAAATCTAGGTTATAAGTGACAGAATCCTCAAACTTGCTTAGGCCAAAGATAATTCTTCATTTTTTTTTTCTGACTAGGAAATTCAGGAGCAGAATTGGGTTATCTATCTATCTATCTAT
>NW_006399939.1:470030-470747 GCF_000299155.1 Elephantulus edwardii | reverse complement strand
CTCTGGTGGCCTATTGGTAAGGAGACGTGCTGCTAACCTAAAGGTACTTAGTTTGAGTCCTCCAGCTGCTCCGTGAAAGAAAGATGGTTAGTCTCTTCCCTTGCTATTCACAACCTCTGCAAACCTGCTGGAGGGTCAAATGGAATCCATCAGATGCTCTGAGGAAGAAAGATGGACAGGATGAAAGCAATGAAGATGAAACAATGCTGTTTACAACCTCTGAAAGCTGGTGGAGTCAGCTTTGAGTTGGTTCTGACTTGATGGCATCTAACAACGACAGGACACCATTGGGGAGGTCTTGGGGTGGGGTCTGTAAGGATTGTGCTGCTCATTTAAAGGTGAGTCTCTCTGTTTGAGTTCACCAGTAACTTTGCAGAGGAAAGATGAGCAAGCTCCTCCTGTGTGATTTATAGCTTTGGAAACTGCCTGGAGGGTCAACTCAGAGGCAGTTCTTACCCAACAGCAAATGGAGACTGTTCCATTACCAGCAAGGCAGCTAGTAAGTACCACAGGCACTGAGTGCGACTGGCACTTGACATGTGGCTGGTCTCCGCTGATATGTATTGTGAGGGGAAAAATACACATTTAATTGGAAAGATTTAGTATGGTCACAAAGGGACACATGCTACATGGTGCCACTGTTGTAGAATGAGGCTGGCATTGGGGTGGGGGTAAGACTGAGAAAAACTGGATGAAATATGTTTATGGCATTGAAGT
>NW_006399939.1:458362-469777 GCF_000299155.1 Elephantulus edwardii | reverse complement strand
TGAAATGAAAAATAAACAACCTAAATGAAAAAAAGAGAAAAAGATCTTATTAATGATCTTTTGTATTGAATACATGTTGAACTAATATTTTGCACATATTAGGTTACATAAAATATTATATGGAAATTAGTTTCAATTGGTTCTTTTTAAATTGACCATTGTTGTTGTTGTTAAGTGCCATCGAGTTGCAGGAGACTCATAGCAACCCTATGAAGGAGAGTCCTCAATGCCTGGGTGTCTTTCATCCTCTCTCCAGGTTCATAGGGTTTCCGGAGGCAAGCTATTACGGAAGTGGATGCCACTCCTCCTTCCAAGAATTGACCATTAGGGAACTTAACATTGCATTTGTGTCTCACATTTTCTTTATTGTACAGTACCGAACAATAGCTGATGATGTCTCCTCATTCTTTCCTCATGTTGTTAATGTGCCATTGAGTCGCTTGTGACTCATAGCGACCCTGTGTACAATAACTCTGAACTCTGCTCTATTCTAAGCCAACCTCACTGTCTCTGACACACCTACCCCTATGACCCCAGTTACTGTGCCAATCCATCTCCTCCAGGATCTTCCTCTCCTGCACTGTTCTTCCACCTTTCCAAGGGTGATGTCCTTCCCCAAGGACTGGTCCCTTCTGGCCATGTGCCCGAAGTATGTGAGACCAAGAGGCAGCCTGGTTTCCCTCTATCCAGGACAGATCCGTTTTTCTTGGCGGTCCATGGTATGTTCGATACTCTTCTCCAGCACCACAACTCAAAGGCATAGACTTTTCTTCTGTCATCCTTACTCATTGTCCAGCTTTCTGAGTTATAGCACATAATTGCTGTGGCTTGGATCAGGTGCACCTTAGTCTGCAGACTGACACTTGTTTCTCAGTACTTTGGAGAGGTCCCTAAAAGCAGACTTTCCAAATACAATTGATCTTTAGATTTCCTGGCTACTGGTACCAAGAATGTTGACTGTGGATCCAAGCAAGCCGAAGCTGTTAACAATCTCAGGCTTTCCTCATAGTTCAGCTCTATTCTGAATTAGGCTTGGAGTTCAGTCACTTATACCACAAACTGTCTTTCTCTACATGTCCTGGGAAGGGAGCGTCTGGTAGTTTTTGGCTTAAAGTATTCCATATCCTAATGCAGTCCAAGAGCTCTGATGGCCTAGTGGTAAGGCATTGCACTGCCAGCCCAAAGATAGGCAATTCAAATCCACCAGCTGCTCTGTGGAAGGAATATGGGAAGTCTCTTCTCATGCTGTTTACAGCCTCTGAAAACCCACTGGATGGTGAACTACGAGTCAGTTCCAATTGGATGGCACCTAACAATAACAACAGTGCAATCCAAAAGGAAAGTTCTTTCTTCTGTCATTCCTATAACCAGTCTCAGGGTTGGCTGTGCCTGCGTCACATTTCCACATCTTGGACAGTTCACTATTGCCAAGGAAATGAGCTCCTATGGCGAGAGAGGAATCTCTTGCCCATTTTACTGGGGTTAGTTTCCACATGGAATAAGATAACAGAACTGAGTCATTGTACTATAAATGTTCATTGTATCCCTTGGCTGATTGTGATGCACAGCAAAGTTTGTGACACAATAATCTTTGAATGTAATTTCTGAATCTTTTTTGTGGTGTCAGGATGGCATATCACCTGTCTCTAGCCTGGTCCTATCCTGACGTTTTCATTTCATGTCCTGTGTCTTCTTCTGTACTTCTGCTATTGGTCACATTTTATTTTATTTTAAAGTATCTTAGTTATCTACCATCTTTTAGGGAGCTCTGGTGGCCTAGAGGTAAGAAGCTGTGCAGCCAACCCAAATGCATATAGTATAAATCCACCAGCTGCTCCGAGGGAGAAAGCGACCATCTCGTTTTGAGAGATTTACGACCTCTGAAAACACGTAGGAAGGTCAGCTATGAGCCAGGGCTTGACAATACCTAACAACAACACTTATCTAGTGAACCTGTAATAAAGAGACACAAGTGAATGGCTTTTACAAATGAAAATGTATCCTCTTACAGTTCAGGAGATTACAAGTCCAAATTCAGGGTTCTAGCTCTAAGAAGTCCCTCTCTCTCTGCCGATTCTGAAAGAAAGTTCCTGTTTTCTTCAGCCTCTGGAGGCCAGGCATTCCCTGGAGATCTCCATGTGTCTTGGTCTTTCCGAGTGTCAGAGAGTATCCTCGCAGAGACAGGAGTCCAGGTAATGCCTTCTCGGTGCTGCTGAGCCCTCCCTGTTGGCTGGCTTTCCTCCTCTTTGATCCAGTGAGATAAGTGATGTCACAGGTCGCATCCCACACCTAAGAAGCTCCACTTACTTTGGAGCCGGGTTGTGTTGTATTCCACCCTTTATTTATCCTCTTGCAATGACTTGGTTTACTAGATCATAGGATATCAATGCATAGCTTCCATATTATATCATGACATTTTTGAGGGAAACAATTCAATCCACGACACTTGGCCATTTTAAGCTTCTTGCAGCTTCATGAACAAGTCATGCTGAAAAAAATTTTTTTTTAAAAAAAAAATGTATTATTGTGTGTGTGTGTGTGTGTGTGTGTGTACCTTCAAATCGGATCTGGCTGGTACAGGAGGAGATTGCCTCTCCTCCAGCAGAGCAGCTGGTGGATTCGAACCATGTAGCCTCTGGGATTGCAGTGCAGCTTCTTGCTACTAGGCCACCAGAGCACCCTTGAAAAAAATTCTTATAGAAAACTTCAAATGTATACAAAAGAAGAAATCTCTTACATGTACTGTCACTTGATGGGACCACTGATCAAGGAACGGCCAATCTTACTTCATCCATACCCCCATTACTAGTCTTTTCCTTTTTTATAAAATGTGGAACGCTTCATGAATGTGTGTCATCCTTGCACAGGGGCCATGTTAATCTTCTCTGTATCGTCCCAGTCTTAGTGTGTGTGTGTGTGTGTGTGTATATGTGTGTGTGTGTGTGTGTGTATATATATATATATATATATACTGCTGAAGCGAACACCCTATTACTATTCTTAATGGATTAATTTGAAACAAGTCATAGATATACCAGAAATAGATGGTATACCAATTGACATATTTCAGCAAACAGATGCTACCCTGGACATGCTCACCAAGTTGTGCCAAGAAATCTGGAGAACAACCACTTGGCCAACTGACTGGAAGAGATCTATATTTGTTCCTATCCCAAAGAAAGGTGACCCAACTGAATGTGGAAACTAGAGAACAATCTCACTGATTTCACATGCAAGGAAGATTTTACTGAAGATCATCCAAAAATGACTGGAACAGCACATCAGCAGAGAACTACCAGAAGTCCAGGCTGGGTTTAGAAGGGGTCGTGATACTAGTGATATTGTAGCTGATGTTAAGCTGATGTTAGATGGATCTTGGCTGAAAGCAGAGAATACCAGAGGAATGTCTATCTATGTTTCATTGACTATGGAAAGGCATTTGACTGTGTGGATCATAACAAACTGTGGCTGACTCTGAGAAGAATGGGAATCCCAGAACACTTGATCGTTCTAATGCAAAACCTTTACTTGGACCAGGAGGCAGTAGTCAGAACAGAACAAGGGAACACTGCATGGTTCAAAATTGGGAAGGGCGTACACCAGGGATGCATCCTATCTCCATACCTTTTCAACCTATATGCAGAACAGATTATCCGGGAGGCTGGGCTCTATGAGGAGAAATGTTGGGTCAAGATTGGTGGACGATTTATCAACTATCTGTGTTATGCAAATGACACAACCCTGCTTGCTGAAACTGAAGAGCACCTGAAGCACCTGCCACAGAGGGTCAAGGACTGCAGCCTACAATATGGATTGAGGCTCAATGTCAAGAAGACAAAGATTCTCACCACTGGGCCAATTGAAAGCATCAGGATGGATGGTGAAGAGATTGAGATTGTACACAGCTTTAGTTTGCTTGGCTCCATAGTCAACACTCTTGGCACCAGTAGCTAGCCAGGAAATTAAAAGGCGCATTGCCATGGCAAAGTCTGCTGTTAGGGACCTCTCCAGAGTACTGAAGAGCAATGGTGTCTCCTTGGAGACTAAGGTGCGTTTGATATAGGCCATGGTCTTCACAATCGCTTGTTATGCATCAGAGAGTTGGACAATGACCAAGGAGGATAGAAGGAGAATTGATGCCTTTGCGCTGCGGTGCTGGAGAAGAGTATTGAGAATACCATGGACTGCTAGGAAAACAAACAGATTTGTCCTGGAAAGGGTTAAACCGGCTGGCTCCTTGGAGGCAAGGATTCTGAGGCTCCATCTAACATATTTTGGACATGTTGTGAGGAGAGACCGGTCCTTGGAGAAGGACATCATGCTTGGGAGGATGGAGGGACAGCGCAGGAGGGGAAGGCCCTCTATGAGGTGGATTGATTCAGTGACTGGGGTAATCGGGGTGGGAGTGCCAGAGACAGTGCGATTGGCATAGGATAGAGTTTAGGGCTGTTGTACATAGGGTCGCTGTGAGTCACAAGCGACTTGACAGCACATAACAACAACAGCAATGATATATTATTTCATCTGTTAATATTTCAATATCTAAGAGATAAACAAAAAAACCTCCACTGCTGCTGAGTCAGTTCTGACTCATTGCACACTTCCATCCAGTTTCTGAGGCTATAAATATCAACAGAAGAAGATTGTCCATCTTCCTCTCATGGAGCTGCCAATGCATTTGAACCCCTGGAAACTCAAGGAATTTTGGGTTAGCAGCACAACATGCTAAGCCATCAGAGCTCCTTGTCTAAGAGATAGAGTCTTATTATTATTTTTAAAAATTATATTAGTTTGCTTACAAAGTTCATGTATAATTTCCATGCATTATATTTTATAAAATTAATCGCCATTGGACTATGCCCATCATTACCCTGTCTTTTCAGGTCCCTGATGGAGTTTTCTCATTTCCTTTACCCCCTTCCTCCACCCACAAAATTGTGCACCCCTGGAATTTTGCCCCTACCCATCCTCACCTCACTGCTCCCACCCCTTCCCCCCACTTGGGTCGCTATACAGATTTCCTTCTATTTTTACAATAATGGTCTTATGCAGTGTTTGTCCTTATGAGATCGAGTTAGTTCACTCAACATAATGCTCTCCAGTCTCTACCAAGTTATGTAGTATTTTTTTTTAAATCATTGCTCTTAATTGCTACATAGTACTCCATTGTGTGAATGTACCACAATTTCTCAATCCATTCAGTTATGGTTGGACATTTGGGTTGTTTCCACGTTCTTGTGATGGTGAATAACGCTGTTATGAAAATTGGGATACAAATCTCCATTTGTGTCTCAGTTCTAATTTCCTTGGCGAATATTGCTAGTAGTTCAATAGTCATATGGAATTTCTATGTTCAGCTTTTTAAGAAAAACCTTCCAGAATGGTTGCACCATTTTATAATCCCACCAGCAGTATATGAGAGCTCCCACCTCTCCACATCCTCTCCACATTTATTGTTTGCTGCCCTGCTAAACTTTGTAGTTGCTACTGGAGTGAAATTGTATCTCATTGTGTTTCTTATTTGGATCTTGCTCTAAAGAGTTTTTAAAATTTTTTGTTTGTTTGAACATCCATTCACCCTAAGTTCTTTCTGGTATAATACTAGGCATGAGATTGATAGATCATGTAATTCTATGTAACTTCTTGAGGAATCACCAAGCTCTTTTCCACAGCAATTTCACACTTTATTTAATATTCCCACTAGTATGAAGGTGACAATTCCTCTATATCCTTGTCAACACTTGTTATTTTCCTTAGAAAAGATGATGATGATGATGATGATTATAGTCATCTTAGTAATGTGCAGTGGTAATGCCAAGTGATTTTTTTTAATGCAAATGTACCTCTGGGTTACTTTTATCAAGACTGACCTTCAAACACAATTCTAGTCACAGTAACCTAAAAGATAGAAAACTCAAATGTCCATGGATGGATGTTGAAAGAGCCATGCTATGTGAGTGATATCAAACGTAAAGACTACATAGCTTATGATTTTGTTCCTATGAAATGTGCAGAAGAGGCAAATCCTGGAGAAGGCGTGAATCTGTCTGGAAAGAAGTTCAGTCACAGTGCTGCTCAAAAGGAAGGGTGGTGAGACTTCCTCTTACATGGTTTGGACATGTTGTCCCTCGGGACCAGTCCTTGGAGAAAGGCACTCTGGGTAAAGGGGAGGGTCAGTGATACCTTGGCAGAATGGCTGCAACAATGGGCTCAAACCCAACAATGATTTTAAGGATGAGGCAGGATCAAGGAATGTACTTGACACCAAACAACAGCAAAAAGAGACAGCACTTTAGTGGCTGCCAAGGACCAGGGGCGGGGGAGGGGAAAGAGTGGGAAGTCATCGTTTAATGGACCTCCCTTTGGATTGGAGAGCACTGACGGCCTCGTGGTGAAGAGTTGCACTGCCAACCCCAAAGCAGGCGGTTCAAATCCACCAGCTGTTCCAAGGAAGAAAGATGAGGACTATCTTTCCTTGTGATTTATCCTCTGAAAACCTGCTGGAGGGTCGGCTGTGAGCCACTTCTAACTCTATAGCCTTTAATAACAACCAGCTTTGGATTGATGGAGATGTTCTGGAGTTAGTTGTGATGGCTACAGAAAACATTGTGGATGTGTGCGATTCCAATGGATTGTTTACTTTAAAATGGTCAAAAAGGTTAATTTTATGTTATAGAAAAAAACATTACCACAACTAAAAACACTTGTGTTCAGTTGTCTCTCTCTTTTTCTTTTGGTCTTAATTTTAATAGAGAGCAAGGGCCATTGATGATCATTGTTCGACTCTTGCAAAAAGGAGGCATTCCAAATCTATACTTCATTATTCTCTCATTAAATATTTTGGTTTTTTTTTAAATTTGATTTTCTTGAGCTGTTGTTGTTGTCAAGTGCCACTGAGTCGTAGATGACTCATAGTGACCCTATGAACGAAAGACCTGAACACGTGTATAACTTTCATCGTTTCTCTAAGTTCATAGAGTTTCTGGAGGCAAGCTTTCTCGGAAATGGATGCCACTCTTGCTTCCAAGCCTGTTTTAATTTCTTGAGACAGAATTTGTAAAAACACTCATCCCCATGTCTCTGTAGATGGCTTAATCTGCTAGTTTGAAATGCCCTTTATTCCCTCCTTTTTAGCCCAGCTAATTAATTCCTGTTTCACAGAATTCCTTCCCTGTTTGGCTAAGATATTCCATTTGTGTGACACCATCTCTATGTATCTCCACTGTAGTATTTATTGCCATTCATTGTGCATTTCCCCGGCCTCCCTGCCTCTTCCACTGGCTACAAGCTCATCAGGGGCCGGTGCCATTTCCTCTTCTCCCTTCTGCTCCAGCAGAGCAGTGTCATTGCTAGATGGTTTCAAATGGATTGGACTCAGGGCAGCCACTCACACAGCAGAAAGAAGCATTGTGTAGACCAGTTTCATCCCCATGATGGGTTGCAGATTGAAAGGTTAGATCCACAAACTTGTCATTGTCTGGTTTTCAGGAAGAGGACCTCCAGGCCTTTCTTCCTAGTCTACCTTAATCCAGAAACTGCTGAAGCTTGCTCAGTATCAGAGCAACACACAACTTTCCACTCACAGAGGCACGTGAAAGTCCTTGGATGAGCAAATTTGCAGATTTAGAAACTGAGCCAAGAGAAATTCATAGCTGACTGACTTCATAGCCAAGAAATGGCAAGTCTGTGATTCAGACCTGAGTCTAGTTGATCTGCAAATCCACAACCTGAACTTCCCCCTCTACGCAGTTTCTCCCAGATTTTTTCTTCTTTTTTTATTTTTTATTTTATTGTGTGTGTGTCTGTGTGTGTGTGTCTGTGTGTGTATACTATCAAATTGGATCTGACCAGTACAGGAGGAGATTGTCCCTTCTTCTCCAGCAGAGCAGCTGGTGGATTCGAACTGCGCACCTCTGGGATTGCAGTGCAGCTTCTTGCCACTAGGCCACCAGAACTCCCCCTTCTTCTTCTTCTTCTTAATTGTCCTTTTATTTCTTTTTCTCAGGGGCAAAACAGGAATAAAAAAATTCACATTCTCTGCATCTTGAATCTTGAATTCATCTTGTTAAGCAGACTCGGAATGAGCTCTTCCTTCTCCCCAGACTGTTCGGATGAGAACATGTTATGTTGTAAAATGAGGGCAGTTTCCAAAACAGGAGACAAGGCCTGACCTGGATTTTCTCATCGCCAATAGAGAACTACCACATTCTACCTCGTAGTTATGTAGTGAAGGATCAATTGCTATCTCATCCTATCCTCTGTCTTCCGGCAAGAGCAGGGATTTTGTGTCTTTTGTATAGAGCTTTTCCTATATACTTAACTTTCTATTTTGATTTAATAATGACTTTGTATTTTTGAAGGGTCTTTGTTGTTGTTGTTGCTTTGTGCCATCAAATCACCTGTGACTCATAGTGACTTTATGTACATTAGCTCTGAACCCTGCCCTATTGTTACATGTCGTCAAGGTGCCTACGACTCATGGTAGTGACCCTATGGACAACAGCTCTGAACCTTGCCCTATCCTGAGCCAATCTCATTGCCTCCAACAGACTTAATCCCATTTCTCTGGTCACTAAATCAATCCATCTCCCACGGAGTCTTCCTCTCCTGCTCTGTCCCCCGAACTTGTCCAAGCATGATGTCCCTCTCCAAGAACTGGTCCCTCTAGGCCATGTGCCGAAAGTATGTGAGGTGGAGCTTCAATATCCTTGTCTCCGCGGAACAGCTTGGTTTCACCCTCTCTAGGACAGACCTGTTTGTTCTCCTGGCAGTCCACAGTCTGTTCAACACTCCAGGGTTCTTATTTTCCCATTTTCTCTGTCTTCCCCCTGTACATTCTTTAAAATGCTGCTTAATAGTTAATTCAGTGGATCTATCCTGTGGTTATTGTTGTTACATGTCATTGAGTCAGAATTGACTCATAGCTGAACCTGTAGCAGATTTTTAGAGATTATAAATTGCACAGGAGGATATAGTCCATCTTTCTCTTACAGCATGCTGTTGTTGCTGTTAGGTGTTGTCGAATCGAGTATGACTCATAGCGACCCTGTGAAGAAAAGATCTGAACCCTGTTCTATCCTGCACCATCTCACACTTTCTGACGCACAAGAGCCCATTGCAGCAGCCACCGTGTCAATACACCTGGTTGAGGGTCTTTCTTTCCTTCGCTGACCCTCCACCCTTCCCAGGATCATGTTCTTCTCCAAGGAATAGTCCCTCCTAGCAACATGCCCAAAGTATGTGAGGCGAAGCCTCATCACCCTTGCCTGCAAAGAGCACTCTGGCTGCACCCTCTCCAAGACATATCTGTTTGTTCTCTTGGCTGTCCATGGAATGTTCAGTGCTCTTCTCCAACACCACAACTCAAATGTATCAGTTCTTTTTCTGTCATCCTTCTTTATTCATTGTCCAGCTCTCAGATGTATAGCGAGTAATTGGAAAGACCATGGCCTGAATCAGACACATCTTAGTCCCAAACTAACATCATTACTCCTCAATTTGAACTGTCTGCCTTTGGGTTGACGGCACAATTCCTTACCAGATATTATCATATTGTAGATGATACCAATATTTCCTCAGCTTTGAAATGGCTCATTCACCTGGTCATTGTTTGAAGATGGTGAAATATCTCCACTCTATGAGAACATTTTCTCTAACAAAGATACCATAAGTGGATACTTTAAAGAACAGAAACTCATTTTCTCACAGTTCTGGCAGCTAAACGTCCACATCAGGTTCTTGATCCTGTAGATTCTTTCTATAGGTCTCTCTCCTAGTCTCTGGTCATTGCTATAACTCTTGGCATTCCTTTGCTGCTTATAGACGCATCTCCCTTATTGTCACGTGAACACTCCTTCCACGTATTTCCCCCTTTTTTATAAGATGCACGTAGAAGCAATCAGATTAAAGACCAACCCTACTCTGGTTGTTAATTTGCTGTTGAGTCAGCTATGACTCAGTGTCGCTATGAACAATGGCTCTGAACCTCTTCCTATACTCAGCCAACCTCACCATCTCTGACATATCTGACCCATTGCCATAATCATCATGTCAAACCATCTTATCCAAGGTCTTCCTCTGTTCTGTTGACTTTCCACCCTTCTAACCGTGCTATCTTTTGCTAAGGACTGGCCCTTCTTGACAACATGCGCAAAGTGTGAGACAGAATTTCACAGTCTTTGCCTTCAAGAAGCACCCTACTTTCACTTTCTACAGGACAGACTTATTTGTTCTTTTGGCAGCCCACAGTGTGTTCAATACTCTTCTCTAGTACCACAGTTCAAGGAAGGACTCATTTGTCATCTTTAGTCATTGTTCAGCTCTCAGATGCATAACAAGCAGTTGAGAAGACCATGGCCTGGATCAGGCACCTCTTAGTCTTTAGACTGACACGGTTGCTCTTTAGCACTCTGGAGAGGTCCTTGCAGCAGATTTCCCCAATAGAACTCTTCTTTTGTTTTCTTGACTGCTAGTGTCAACAGTATTGATTGTGGATCCAAGTGAGATGAAATAGAAAAAACCTTATTTCCAAAAGGGTCATATATGTAGCTACAGGCATTAAAACGTCAATATTTCTTTCTATGGGACACAATTTATAACACTGGGTTTCTAAAATGTTTCTCAAATTTTGGCTATTTAAGTTTCTTCCTCCCCCTCAACCCACTATAGAAAGTACTGTGCATTATTCACCATCGTAAGAACATGGAAACAGCACAAATGTCCAACCACAATTGAATGATTGAGAAATTATGGTACATTCACACAGTGGAATTCTATGCAGCACACAGGAACAATGATTTTATAAATTATTACCTAAGTTGGGAGGGACCAGAGAGCATTATGCTGAGTGAACTAACTCAGTCCCCCAAGGATAAATATTGTATAAAACCATTATTGGAAAGAGTATGAAGATCCAAGAGGGGTGGGAGAGGGTGGAAGCAGAGGGATGAGGATGTGCAGGGGGAGGAGGGATTAAGCATGGGGTTGTACAATTTGATGGGTGAGGGGTGGTGGTAAGGGAAATCAAAAGAATCTGTTCTTGAAAACAATGTATTAGAATTTTGTAAATACAGAGGTATGTGGTTCAAATGCACCAGATGCCCTGCTGGAGAAGGAGGGGCAGTCTCTTCCTGTACCAGTCAGATCTGATTTGATGGTACACACACACACAAATAATAAAATAAAAAAAAATTTGTAACTAAACTAGTATGTTGTTGTTGTTTAATGCCGTTGAGTCGTAGACGACTCACAGCGACCCTATGAACGAACAGCCTGAGCACTGTTCGTACATAGAGTCTCCAGAGGCAAGCCATTTTGGAAGTGGATGCCGCTCCTGCTTCCAGGCTTGATTTAGTCGGGAAGCTCCAGCCAACACTGTCCACCATGGGTGCCCATTACCATGATGGGCACATCACT
>NW_006399939.1:456585-457807 GCF_000299155.1 Elephantulus edwardii | reverse complement strand
ACCCCACCCCCTAGCCCCAAATATAATCCACTCTACAACCCTCATTGCATACTCCTACGATAAAAATAATGTCCTAAAATATAATACTTTTAGTAAAATTTTTAAAAAGTACTGTGATGAACATCTTTGGTCACAAATGTATATACACACACACACACACACACACCCCTCATTTGTTAAGGTAGTTCCAGAGGAAGGATGGCTGGCAGTGTAGAAACATTGCCAAGGTTTTAGGTACATCTAGAGATGTGATCATAACCCCCTTTCAAAATGAGGAAACTGACTTAGAATGAGACTTTATCAAGTGCACAAGACTTGGGAACTGAGGGAGAGAAGAAAAAACTTAGTAATTAGATAACATATTCATAGTAAGATTGACTGAAGGGACAGGATATCTAGTGGTAAAGTATATTTCATATTGTTCTGCCAAACAAAAGGCCAGAGGTCCAACTCCAACAGCTGCTTCTTAGCAGAAAGATGGCCCGTCTCCTTCCTTAAAGATTTACAGCCCCTCAGAAACCCAATGGAGGGTCACGGAGTTGTAATAGACTCAATGGCAGTGGGAGAACATATATGTATCCACTCAGCTCTCATTCTCATTGCCATCAGTGTGCCAGATGTGACTCATAGCTGATCATCAGTGGGTTTCCAGAGGCTGTAAATTGCATTGGAGGAGACTGACAATCTTTCTTCCTTGGAACAGCTGATGGATTTGAGCCACTAGTGTCTGGGTTGGCAGTGCAACACCCTACCCACTAGTCCACCAGGTGTGTGTGTGTGTGTGTGTGTGTGTGTGTGTGTGTGTGTAGCTTTGGTGGCCTACTGGTAAGAAACTATGTTGCAATCCCAAAGGTACACAGTTCGAATCCACCATCTGCTCTGCGGGAGAAGGATGGGCAATCTCCTTCCGTAGGGTTAACTGCCTTTGAAAACCCACTGGAGGATCAGCTGTGGATCAGTTCCAACTTGAAGGCGCACAACTAGCTTGAATCCAAGTCTAACGCTTGCTAGGTAGCTAGGTACATTTTCTTTCCCTACAACTTTTCACTCCTAGTGTGGTCCATTGATAAGTCTTGGAAATCGGTTAGAAATGCAGAGCCTCTAGTGGTAAAGACAGCATGGTACTGGCACAATGACAGACACATAGATCAATGGAATCGAATTGAGAATCCAGAGATCAACCCATCTATCTATGGTCAACTGATCTTTGACAAGGAGATGA
>NW_006399939.1:433848-455545 GCF_000299155.1 Elephantulus edwardii | reverse complement strand
ATACCAAGTGAATCAGAATCTGCGTTTTACCATGATCCCTAGATGACTTAACACACATTAAAATCTGAGAAGCTCTGCTAACAGCACATCCCCCCTGAAATTCTGTGAAGTTCCTCCCTTGTGTCAATCTGGAGGAAGTTCCTTGTTTTCTTGAGCATCTGCAGTTGGAGATCTCCCTGTGTCTAGGCCTTCTCTGCTGCCAAGGGACTTCCTCACACAGAGACCTGAGTCCAAAATGTACCGAGGTCCTTTCCAGCCACTTCTCACCACCAAGAAGTGGTTTGAAATAAGGCAAAACACCACCTACCCTGGTGTTACCAATTTCTCTTCGGTTTTGGAATACTTCGCTAATATTTTCCTGCTTTAAGATCTCTGTGTGAAGTAGACCCACCTCACTAGAGCACTTATTAATTTTGCAGCAATATAAAAGCATCAGAATCTTTTAACTTGCCTCTTTGTTAGCCCTGGGAATGGTCAAACCTTCCTGCTTTGATTTGTGCAAACAGCATTTTGGAACAACGTTCACTAGGAAAGGATCATGATGAGGGAGAAAGAGCATCACACCAGGAGTTCTGGTCCAGGCTCTGCTACCTGCATGACCTTGGATGAGCCATTGAATCATTCTTTATTAAATTAGACACCGTCATGAGAGCATGCTTTGTAAATGATGGAGCACTGGACACATCTGCAGAAGTCTATATTTAAATAGTATTTTTTCTGTGTGAGAAAATGAAAGCTTTTAGACAAGATGATCCTTTGGATAAATAATAAGAGAACTGAACCCTTTTGAGGAAGCCTGTTTTGGGTTGGATCCCACCTGTGTGCTCCAGGGATAGAATGAAAAAGGGATATAAGTCAAATCACAATGGGTAGAAGGCAAGCCCTGAAGAGCTTATCTTTTTTTAAATTTTTATTTATTTTATTATTTTTGTGCATGTACTGTCAAATCAGATCTGACAGGTATAGGAGGAAATTGTCCTTCCTTCTCCAGCAGAGCACCTGGTGGATTTGAACCATGTACCTCTGGGATTGCAGTACAGCTTCTTGCCACTAGGCCACCAGAGCTCCCCTTGAAGAGCTTGTCTTCAAAGTCCCTTTTAAATCTACAAATTTCAGATACCATTCCAACACAAAGAAAGAATCACAGTGTTCTAGCATCAGCCGGTCATTCCGTGCAACTCGCTGCTTCCAGCACAGACAGCAGCGGCTCCATTCTTTAAGAATTTGGATTTCTTTCACATCTCATTTCTGAGATTTAAAAGTATTTCTATTTGTATTGAATTCAATTGATCTCATTTGATTTAAGCCAATTAAACAAGTCAATGGACTGGGCTCAGGCTTTCTCTATCAAATGTAAATACTGTAGCCAAGGCTCTCTAGTCCTTTTTCTTTTTCCATATCCGCTGTCAAGGACCTCTCCAGAGTACTGAAAAGCAATGATGGCAGTCTAGAGACTAAGGTGTGCCAATCAAGGCCATGGTCTTCGCAGTTACTTGCTATGCATCAGAGAGTTGGACAATGACTAGGAATGACAAAAGAATGCCTTCAAATTGTGGTGCTAGAGGAGTCTTAAACATACCATGGACTGTCAAGAAAACTCACAGGTGTAGAGGGTGAAATCAAGTTTCTCCCTGGAGGCTAGGATTTCAAAACTCCATCTCACGTACTTTGGTCATGTGGCCAGGAGAGACCGGTCCTTGGAGAAGGATATCATGCTTCAAAGGGTAGAGGGACAGCACAGGAGAGGAAGACCCAGGATGAGATAGATTGATATAGTAACTGGGGCAATGGCGGTTGCTGTGTTGGAATTAGTGAGGCTGGCTCAGAATAGGGCAGAGTTCAGAGCTGCTGTACATAGGCTTGCTATTGGTCACAGACAACTTGATGGCATGTAACAACCACAATCTTATTCAGAGAAGAACAGTTAAAAGCTTTATGCAGTGCAACAATGAATGACTGGAAACTCTAAGTCTATGTAAACTTTCATTAAAATTAAGAAATTTTTTTTAAAAAAGCTTTACACATGTTTCTAGGTGCTATTGTGTTGACCGCAGTTTATGGTATGTTCTTCTCTAACACTGCAAATCAAAGGCTTCAATTCTTCTGTAATCTTTTAGTCTCTGCCTGGCTCTCAGATACACAGCAGGCAATTGAGAAGAACATGACCTGCATAAGGCAAACATTAGTCTCTAGACTGAAATTGTTGCTCTTTAGCACTTTGTTGTTGTTGTTGTTAAGTGCCATTAAGTCTAGCATGACTCATAGCAACCTTATGAACAGAAGACCTAAACCCTGCTCTATAACTATTGTAGTTTCTCTAAGTTCATAGAGTTTCCAGAGGCATGTTGTTTGGGAAGTGAATGTCACTCCTTCTTCCAAGTCTATCTTAATCTGGGAGCTCTACCAATCACTGTTTACCATGGGTAACCATTATGGCATTTGACAGATCAGTGGCACAAGGGTTTGGCATCACAGCAACCCCAAGTTACCTCAGTACAGCAAATTGACAGACCAGTGTTGTACCACTCTGGAGAATGTTAGTCCCAAATACAAGTAACACCAGACCTGAAGGCTGCCTACCGGCCCCAAACAACTTTTTAAATACAATGGCCTGCCCACCAGGTCCTGATTGACTCTAAATAAGAGGCTTCTAGCCCACAGCTCATTGTTAGCTAAGTCCAGCAAATCCATTCATCTAACACAGGATAGTGAACGAAATAAAAAAAGAATCAGTCCACACTCGACCCTCAACCCCCCCAAAAAAAAGTTCTTAGTCCTGTCAATATTGGCTCATCCCCCCCTCAAGTTTCCATCTCACGTCAGGTCTCCAATTTGGCCATAGATGTTGCTGCATAGGAGCAAGATAGGCATCGTACATTCTCTTGCTTATTGTTCAATGATACCAGGAGATCAGCCTGTCTTTCCCTACTGGCTTGCTCAATTCAAAGGCAAGACTAGCCAATCCCCTTGTGGAGTGGTAGACAGCCAATCCCCTTGTAGATTCTTAGGACTCTGAGAGGTCCTCAATAGCAGATTTTTCCAGTGCAACTCATCATAATTTCCTGACTGCTGGTGCCAAGGGTGTTGATTGTGGCTCTGAGCAGGATGAAATTATTAACAACCTCCATCTTTTCTCCATCTATTGTAATGTTGCTGGCTAGGTGGTGAGGATCTTTGTTTTCTTGATGTTGAGATGCAATCCACACTAAAGTCTGAAATCCTTAAATTTCTGCAGCAAGTGTTTCAAGTCCTCCTCAATTTCATCAAGCAAGGTTGTGTCATCTGTATAATGCTGGTTGTTGATGAGTCTTCCTTCAATCCTGATGTCACATTCTTCTTCATAAAGTCCAGACTTCCAAATGATCTGTTCAGCATATAGATTGTAAAGATATAGAGAAAGGATACATCCCTAACAAGCTCCTTTCTTGATTTTGAACCATGTCTTTTTCCCTTGCTGTATTTGGACAATAGTTTTTTGGTCTAGGTTTAGGTTTCGCATGAACACAATCAAGTGTTCTGGGATTCTTATTCTTCTCAGTGTTAGTCACAATTTGTTGTGATCTACACAGTCAAATACCTTTGCATAGTCGATAAAAAAACAAAACACAACAGATATCCTTCTGGTATTCTCTGTTTTTCAGCCGAGATCTATCCGGTATCAGCAATGATATCCCTAGTTCCATGGCCTCTTTTGAACCCAGCTTGTATTTCTAGCAGTTCTCCATTGATGCACTGTTCTATTCGTTTTTTGATAATCTTCAGCAGGATTTTGCTTCCATGTGATATTAGTGATACTGTTTGATAATTTCCACACTTTATCAGGTCACCTTTTTAAAAAAATGGGAATAAATATGAATCTCTTCTAGTCAGTTGGAGAAGTAGTTGTCCTCCAGATTTCTTGGCACAACATGGTGAGCACATCCAAGGCAGCAGCTGTTTGTTGGGGTTAGTTTCCATCAATTCCTGGCACCTTATTTTTTGCCAACTTCTTCAGAGCAGCTTGAATTTTCTCCTTAATTACCATTGATTCTTGATTATATGCTACTCCTACGGTTCTATGTCAGCCAATTCTTTTTGGTATTGTGACTCTGTGTATTCTTTCCACCTTCTTTTGATGCTTTCTTTTTTATTATTATTATTAATTTCAATGAACATTTACAGAGATTGTGGATTTCCATTCATTCATTGTTGCACTTTTCTACCTGCCCACCCCACCCCCACTCCCAGTTCGCTCCTCTGCTTGAAAAGCAAAACTCCTGCATTGTTATACAATCCCCCTGCACCCTCCCACCCTCACCCCGAGTATACTCCACTCTGCAACCTCATTCCAAACTCTTAATGATAATCATAATGCCCTAAAATATATTACTTTTAAACTGTTCTCTCCCTCATCGGCTTCAGTGCAGTAAACATAATTTATCCAGTTTTTCTCAGACTTACCCCCACCCTGATATCAGCCTCATTCTACAACAGTGGCACCATATTTGTCCTTTTATGACTGAGATATTTCACTCAGCATAATGTCCTCCAGGGTCACCCATTTTGAATAATATTGCATGAGTTCCTTGTTTTTCAGTGTAGTATTCCATTGTGTGAATATACCACAGCTTCTCTATCCATTTGTTTGTTGATGGGCACTTAGGTTGTTTCCAACTCCTTGCTATTGTGAACAAAGCTGCGATAAACATGGATGTGCATATATCTGCTTGGATGTTGGTTATGGTCTCTTTAGCGTATATTCCTAGTAGTGGAATTGCTGGGTCAAATGGTATCTCTATTTGCAACTTTTTGAGAAAGTGCCGTACTGCCTTCCACAGTGGTTGCACCATTCTTTTGTTGCTTTCTTGATCATTAAATATTTTGCCCATAGACTCTTGAAGTATTGCAACTTGAGGCTTGAATTTTTTCTTTAATTACTTCAGCTTGAGAAATGCCAAGCAAGTTCTTTCATTTTTTTTAGAAAATAAAATTTTTATTTTATACTGATTTACTTACAAAGATTGTTTTTCACACCAGATTTTTCCCATTTCCTTAACCCACCGCTCCCTCCACCCGTCAAATTGTGTGACCCTATGATTACTGTGCTTTGGCCATGTGGCCTGGAGAGACCAGTCCTTGGAGAAGTGCATCATGCTTGGAAGGGTAGAGGGACAGCGCAGTAGAGGAAGACTCCTGATGAGATGGATTGATACAGTAACTGGGGCAATGGGGGTTGGTGTGTTGGAATTAGTGAGACTGGCTCAGAACAGAGTTCAAAGCTGCTGTACTTATATGTCTCTATGGGTCACAGGTGACTCGATGGCATATAACAACAAAAAAGATTTTGAAGCTCCATCTCACATATTTTGAGCATGTGGCCAGGAAGGACTGGTCCTTTGAGGAAGACATAATACTCGGAGGGGTGGGGGGACAGTGCAGGAGAGGAAGACCCTGCATGAGATGGATTGATAACAGTAAATAGGGCTATGGGGGTAGGTGTATTGGAGTCAGTGAGACTGGTTCAGGACAGGTCAGGCTTCAGAGCTGCTGTTCACAGGGTTGCTATGAGTTGCAGGTAACTCAATGGCACATAACAACACCAACAACAGCAACAACAACATGATCATCACACCCCCTTGGATTCTCATACCTTTTAGTAGTTATCTAGAGTTCTTCCCTTTCGATTTTCTGACTCCAGCTCTTTGCTCATTTTGTTATAATATTTTGCTTTGTCAGTAGGAGCTGCCCTTTGAAGTCTTCTGTTCAGCTCTTTAACTTCCTAATTTCTTCCTTTTGTTTTGCCTCCTCAGTATTGTAGTGCAATATTCATAGTCAAAAAGACCATTTCTAGATCCATCCTGGAAGTATAATGTTGTGAGTGATAGGATACTATGCATACACATACACAGAGGACCTGTTAATACCACTGTCATTCAAATATACACACCTAAAACTAAAGTCAAAGAGGAGGAAATAGATTTACATCAACTTTTACAGTCTGAAATTGATTGAACATGCAACCAATATTCATTAATAATAATTGTGACTGGAATGCAAAAGTTGGGAACAAGGAATAAGGACCAGCAGATGGAAAATATGGGCTTTGACAGAAATGAGGCTGGAGATAGAATGATAGAATTTTGAACAGTCAATGATTATTTATTCACTGAAAATACCTTTCATAAAAATCCACAAATGGCATCTATACCCATGGACCTTACCTGATGGACCACACAGGAATCCGATTGATTACATCTGTGGAAAGAAATGTTAGGGAATCTCAGTATTATCTGTGAAAACCAGGCCAGGTGTGGACTGTGGAACAGACCATCAACTAATCACACGCAAGTTAAAATTGAAGCTAAAGGAAATGAAAACAATCTACCAAAACCAAAATATGACCTTGAGTCTATCCCACCTGAATTAAAAAACCATCTCAAGAACAAGTTTGAGGCATATAACTCTAATGAATGAAGACTGGATAAGCATCCTTGAAGAAAGCAAAAAGGTCATTACAAAGACAGAGGTGAAAGAAAAGACCAAAATGGGGGGAGGAAGTTAAATTGAGATACTAATACTGTGAGGTCAGTACCTTATTAAAATCCTTGGATTCCATTTAAAAAGGAGGGAATGGATGAGTTGGGAATATTCCCAATAATCTCAAAAGAAGAATATTTGCATGCCAAATTCCGTCACGTAATGGGTTTTACTGAGCCACTGAAGAGTAATTAACCACTCGTTCATTTCACATGTATGCAGTAAAAGCCTATCACACGGAGCATCCACAGTGAAAAACATGACTCACGCCTTAAAGGCGTTCACGGTGGAACAGTGATGGGATTAATGTTGTTTGTGCCATCAAGTTGATTCTTGCTCATCTTGAGTGTCTCGAGGCTATGAAGCTGAACGGCCTCACAGAGTTTTCTAGACTGTAAACTCTATGGTAGCAGATCATTAGTGTTTTGGGTTTTTTTTTTGTTTTGTTTGTTTTGGGTTTGTTTTTTTTTTTTTTTCCCCAGCATGGCTGGGGAGCAGGATGTGTTTCTAACTATTATTTTCAACTGTTTTTCTGTTTTCGAGCTCACTGATTTCAGCTCCTGTCCTTATAATTTCTTTTCATCTAGAGGTTGTAGGATTAGTTTGTTGATCTTTTTCTATTTATTGAAGGTGTTGAGTTAGACCATTCATTCTTCTTCTTTCTTCCTTTTTTATGTATGTGCCTATTGCTATGAACTGCCCACTGAGGACTGCAATAGCTGTGTCCCAGAGGTTTTGGTAAGTTGTATTTTCTTTTTTAAAAAATATTTTTATTTTTATTATTTTTGTGTGTGTGTACCATCAAATCGGATCTGACTGGTGCATGAGGAGATTGTCCCTCCCCCTCCAGGAGAGCATCTGGTGGATGGTAAGTAGTATTTTCATTATCATTTGTTTCAAGAAACTTTTTTTCTTTATTTCTTTTATAACCCAATAATGTTCTAGAAGAGAGTTATTTAGTTTCTACTGGGGTGGTTTTGTAAGCTTTACTCTCCTGTGGTTAATTTCTAGTTTTATGGTGTTGTATAATATGGATTGAGGCTCAATGTCAAGAAGACAAAGATTCTCACCACTGGACCAATTGGCAGCATCAGGATGGATGGTGAAGAGATTGAGATTGTACACAGCTTTAGTTTGCTTGGCTCCATAGTCAACACTCTTGGCACCAGCAGCCAGGAAATTAAAAGGCGCATTGCCATGGGAAAGTCTGCTGTTAGGGACCTCTCCAAAGTGCTGAAGAGCAATGGTGTCTCTTTGGAGACTAAGGTGCATCTGATACAGGCCATGGTCTTCACAATCACCTGTTATGCATCAGAGAGTTGGACAATGACCAGCGAGGACAGAAGGAGAATTGATGCCTTTGAGTTGTGGTGCTGGAGAAGAGTATTGAGAATACCATGGACTGCTAGGAAAACAGATTTGTCCTGGAAAGGGTTAAACCGGGTGGCTCCTTGGAGGCAAGGATTCTGAGGCTCTGCCTAACATACTTTGGACATGTTGTGAGGAGAGACCGGTCCTTAGAGAGGGACATCATGCTTGGAAGGGTGGAGGGACGGTGCAGGAGAGGAAGGCCCTCTATGAGGTGGATTGATTCAGTGACTGGGGTAATTGGGATGGGAGTGTCAGAGACAGTGCGATTGGCACAGGACAGAGCGGAGTTTAGGGCTGTTGTACATAGGGTCGCTATGAGTCGCAAGCGACTCGATGGCACATAACAACAACAACAACAACATGGTGTTGGGGTCTGAGAAAATACTTTGTATTATTTCAGTGTTTTTTAAACTTGTTGAGGCTTGCTTTGTGTCCTAAAATATAACAGATTCTGGAGAATGCCCTATGGGACTTGAGAAGAAAGTGAATTGACTTTCAGTTGGGTGCAGTACCCTGAATACATCCACAAGGTCGAGTTGGCTTAGTCGATTTTATAGTTTAACCATTCATCTCTTGATTCGCAGCTAAATGCTTAACCTTTCTTCCACTGGTGATCCTTAAATATATGATACTATAGAAATTTAAAGACAGGTATTTCATTCCTCCTGAGATAGTAAAGAACCAACTCGCTGGAAACAACCCAAGGGCCTATCAACAAATGAATGGCTAGAGAAGCTGTGGTATAGTTACACAATGGAATACTATGCTGCACTGAAAAACAAGGAACTCATGAAATACTATCTCAGTCACAAAAGGACAAATACTGCATAGTGCCACTGCTTTAAAGCAAGACTGACATTGAGGTTGGGGGGAATCTAAGCAGGGATAAATAATGTATACTACATTGAAAGAGATGAGGGAGAGAACTATTTAGGAGGAATATATGATTGGGTATTCTTGTCATGGCAAGAGACCAGAATGAAAGTTGCATAGTGGAGTGGACCAGCGGGGGGCGGGGGGGATTGTATAACAGTGAATTTTTTATTTTTACTTTTCAAAGAGAAGAGTGAACTGGGGGGTGGGGAGGGGGGGCAGGGATCAAAGTGTGCAACTATGAACGAATGGAAATCCAAAGTCTCTGTAAACTCTCATTAAAATAATTTGTTTTAAAAAAGAGACAAATGCACAACCAGTTTTATAGAAGAAAAAAAATTAAATTAAAAAGTTAAAAAAAAAAGACAACAACAACAACAAAAAGAACCAATCCGCTCCCCTTGAATGGACTCGGACTTGTGGTAACCCTCCTAGCCTCTGTATGAGAGGAGTGCTACACCAACAGGACGCCTGCAGGTGCATATTTGTGTTGTGTGTCGGTCAATAGTCCAAATCCACCAGCCACTCTGAGACAAAAGGGTGAAACTCAATGAAGAGTTTCTATGACTTGGAATTGACTTGCTGACACTGGGTCTTGACTTTGAAAGGAGTCTCAAGAAAGCTTCTGTGAGGAGATAGCTCTTTTTTTTTAAATTTTATTTTTATTATTTTGTGTGTGTGTACTATCAAATCGGATCTGACTGGTACAGGAGGAGATTGTCCCTCCTTTTTCCAGCAAAGCATCTGGTGGATTTGAACCGCATGCCTCTGGGATTGTAGTGCAGCTTCTTGCCACTAGGCCACCAGAGCTCCCTAGGGGAGATAGCTCTTGGCAGGGGAGGAGATAGTGAGGAAAATGAGGGAGTGAAGGAATATGTTTCAGTTAGAAAATCAGTCACTAGAAGCTACGGACTTGATTCAATGCCTTGCAGACCCTTGTGTGAAAATAGACCTGTACTCCTTAGGATTTTCAAAGGCTGATTTATGGCAAGTAGAATGCCAGGATATTCTTATGGAGAGACTCCGGATGGATACAAACCTCTAACCTTTCACCTAGTTAGTGCAACTTTTTGGTTAGTTAACCTTTCGGTTTTAGTTAGCTCAGAACATTAACAGCATATACTACCCAAAGAATCAGTGTCAAGTATACCTTGAACAATCAAACCCACTGTCATCTGGTTGATTCCTGGTCACAACATCCTTGGAAGAGAGAGAAGGACTGAGCCACAGAGTTTCCAAGGCTGCGAATCTTTCCAGAAGTAGACAGGCTCATCTTTCTCTGGTGGAATGGCTGATGGTTTTGGACCATGATCTTTTTTGGTCGGCAGCTGAGTGTTTTAGCCACTGCGTGCCAATGTTTCTTGTTTCAAGTATTGTACATTGCTGTGGAGTCAGAGTCAACTCATGGCTTATCAAATAGTAGGTTTTTTAAAGGCTGTAAATCCCATGGGGAGGAGATTATTCATCTTTCTCTTACGGAGCAGTTGGTGGATTCTATCTACCAGCCTTTGGGTTGGCAGTACAACTCCTTACCCATGAGGCTGCCAGTATATATTTCAAGCATAAGGAACATCAAGTACAAAGGTGCGGAGGTAATCAAGAATATGATAAAGAATTTACCACAGCTGTATTGTGGGAAGAGTGGGGAAGGCTGGGGAAGGCTTAGGAATGGATGACCAGGTATAAAGTTGCACTTGTTGAAAGAAAGCAGACAGATAGTGCTAAGAGACTCCAATGCATAAAGATTTCTGTAAGGTGTTGGATTGCTAACCAAAGGTGAGGAAGGTCAGGAGTTCAAATACACCAGTCTCTCTGCAAAAGAAAGAGGAGTGGTTTAATCCCTCTTAGATCTCCAGCCTCAGAAACTTGATCTGATTTGAAGGCAGTGTTTCTGGATTTTTTATCGTTGGTGGTGGTTTGGGTTTTTTGAGGGTTACCTGATAGGCACTTTAAGAATATTTCCTGTTACAAGTGATCTTTCACCTGGAGAAGGTACCATGTCAAGAAATCAGCTGGTATTATCTCAGAGTAGATGCTAGATTTCTTTGCTTTCCTGGGCTTGTTCCTTGACTGGAGCCTAACTATTTAATTTTCTTTGAGGAAAAAAAAAATCTCGGCACAGGCAGTTTTTGATTCAATGTTCATTTGATCGGGTTGATTCAGGAAACAGATGCATCCTCCTGTTCTCAGCACAACCATTGGGGTCTCATTATTTTTGGTTTCACCAAAGCCAGATCTCTGTCTCCATCAGCACAGAGGAAAAAAGTAATTACTGAAGTATTAGTGTTATTATTATTTCCTGATATGAACCGCTACATTCCTTTCTTGTATCTGGTTTTCTCCCAAGCCTGTGGTTAGAAAAAAAAAACAAACCAACAAAAACCCCAAACAAATAAAAAACCCGTCTTTGGCAGAGCCAATGAAAATTACTTTTGACCTCGTTTGCACTGGAGACTTGTTTGAGACTTTAAGGAAAAATATAAACCTTCTGTTTAGAAAAAGGTGTATTTTCTCACTCCCATAAACTGTGTGATACGGTTTCAAGAGGTTCACAAACCCCGTGAAGCCAGCATGGGTCCCTATGTATACACAGACCCTGGGTTAAGAACTTCTGATCCATTGTTGTGTGTCATCAAGTCAGAACTGACCCACTTGTGAGTTTCCAGAGTCAAATTACATGGGAAGAGATTGCCCATCCTTCTCTTGTGGAGCAGCTGGTGGATTTAAACCATGTGCCTTTGGGGTTATAGCACAGTTTCTTACCACTAGGCCACCAGAACTTCTCTGGGCCCTACAGCTGGAAATAAAATGGAAGAACTTCTTGCTGCAGTTAGACTCTGACAGTTGTCTGCTAATTCTGCCAGTACATTCTGGGAAGCCAAAATAAATCCGAATTGTATTTGTTTTAGAATTGCACAAGATTTTGGTACAACATTGTACCAGTGGGTGGACTTTCACATCTCCAAATGTCCCCCATCTCCATGACAACCCAAGCATGAGTGAAGGTCCCAGGGAGAAGGGGAGGAACAGAGAATCACCAGAGACTTTGCATTTAATGAATTTAAGGACCCCCACCTTGAAGTCAGAGACTTGGCTTGAAATTTTAGTTCTGATACTTTGTACTTGTCAAGGCACTTCAGTGTGTGTGGTGTCAGCTGCCTCCTCTGTGAAATGGGAAGAATGAAAACACCCACCTCCCCGGGCTGTTGTGAGGACGTGATGAGATAATGAGGGTGAAAGTAATTTACCAGCCATCTGGCTCGTAGCTGTGCTTGATAAATGTTAACTGAAATTCAGTGCCTATGAGCCAGACTAGGAAGAGCTCCTCTAGCGTTGTTGTTGTCGTTAGCTCCTGTCAAATCAGCCTGTGTCGATGGTAACATCGTGCACAACGAAGTGGAATACTTCCGGTGTCTGTGGCATTCCGCGAGAGCTTGCAGGTAGGATTGTGATCCATAGAGCGGGGGTGGGGTGGAGGATTTGGAGTGAAACAAGCAGACATTTATTATCTACGTTAGCATATGTGGAGCTCTGTGGGCTTAGCGGTAAGGAGTTATGCTGCCAACCCAAAAAAAGCACCTGATTTGAATTCAGCAGCAGCTCCACCTGCAGAAAGATGGGCGATCTCTCCTGTGGTTCTTCTGTGTGATTTAGAGCCTCTGAAAACCAGTTCCACCCTGAGGGTACGTAACAACAACAAACGCACCTGTTCATACAGGAGATAAGCAAGGCCCAGATCTGTCCCAGTGAGGGAAGGTTCTGAAAGGATAAACTAGGCTAAGTTTGTGGGGAAGAACTCATGTTTATTCAGCACCTTTAAGAGGAAAAGACAAAGTTATCTTTAGAAAAGGCGAGATTATGTAAATCAATAGGTACACACAGCTGGGCCCCAAGATGGTATCTTTCTGGTTAGTTATTGAGTCATCAGTTTTCCTCTTTCAAGATGACCTTGACATTGTTAGGTGCTTAGTCATCACCTGAACATGCGCTTTCAAGATGGCTGCCCTGTAGAAGGGTATATGGGGTGATTTGCGTTGCACCTGAGAGCCCTTCGCAGCATTAAAGGTTGTTAAGAAGGAATGCATGATGTTGGTGAAGCTACTCATGTAGGGTGTTTTACATCCGGGTCTTGTAATGCCTGCATTTGTTGATGTTGGCCTGCCTGGTGTGAACTGCTTCAGGGGAAAAGATTTTGATGTAGCACATCTCTTCCACCGGCAGGAAAGCAATAGAAAATGAACATTCCGTTAATAATATTTTAAAAGAGAAAAGTATCCTTTTAGTGAAAGAATTGAAGGAGGTTTCCTTATCAGTCTGGAATCCTTTCTTCTCTTAGTCCTTGTCATGAGAGACCGGTGAGTCCATGATGACTTACAGGGACCTATGAACAACAGATTTGAACCTTGCCCTACTGTAAAAAGAGTGTAGGCAGTATGAAGACTGCCAAGTCTGATTTTTACTAACTTAAAAAATGGAGATGGAGTTGTTTGTCTCCATTAACAACATCAACAGGACAAAAATAATTTGTATAAGGTCAGACATGGTCTTCCATTCTCCTGCACCTACTTCTAATTCCAACACCAATCTCACTTCTCTCTTGGGTATGAAATTTGTTGCAATGACTACAAAGACTTTACAGGACCGTACTTACAATGTGGGATTTATTAAGTGAAGTTAACAGGCTATAATTCAGGTTGTCAGGAGGATACACTCCAGAGAGCTTCTTAAGCATGGTTACAGACCTTTTGACCTTCACCCTTATGACTTAGGTCAGTGTTGCAAAATTCCCTTTGTCCTGCCAATTACAGCCTTTGCCTTCAGTCCTCCAGCAAGCTTGGGTGAAGGCCTCTGGCTCAGTATAGAGGCTAAGATGTGCCCAATCCAAGACATGCTATTTTCATTTGTTTCTTAGGCATCTGAAAGTTGGACAATGAATAAGGATGATCAAATAAGAGTCAGTGCCATTGAATTATGGTGCTAGAGAAAGCCCTGAATATCCATGGATTGCCAAAAAACAAAGTTTGTGTTAGAGGAAGTACAGCTGTTCCTTAGAAGCAAAGATGGTGAAACTTCCTCTTACATAGTCTGGGCATATTATCAGGAGAGACCAGTCCTTGGAAAGAGACATGATGCTGGGAACGGTGGAGGATTAGAGTAAGAGAAGAAATCCTCCTTAAGATGAGGGTAGGCACAGTGACTATAGAACAGCGACAGTAACGAGCTCAAGCATGCTGGAGATCCTGAGGATGGGACAGGATTAGACAGGTGTGGTGTCACAGGTTTATTGTTCAAAACAGCCATTGGCTTTGACTTTGTCACAAAGGTAGCCAGGCAAATGAGTTTTTAAGTCTATTCACAAAGGGGTTGGCAAGTCTTGCCATTAAATAGAAGAATTGATGCCTTTGAACTGTGGTGTTGAAGAGAGTGCTGAATATGCTATGGACTGCCCCAAAAAAGAGATGTCTTCGAGAAGATGCAGCCACAGTGCTCCTTGGAGGCAAGGATGATAAAGCATTTCTCATATAATTTGGGTATGTGTTTAGGAGAGATTATTCCTTGGAGAAGGACATCATGTTTGGAAAGTGGAGGGGCGGTAAAAGAGGAAGATTCTCAGCCAAGTGAGTGGACACACTGACTGCAGCAATGGGCTTGAGTGTGTCAGAGATTGTGAGGATGGCATGGGATAGGACAGGGTTCAGATCAGATCATAGAATTGCTATGAGTTGTATGGACTCTACTCAGTGGTACCTAACAACATTACTATGGGTGTTGATTATGGATCCAGAGAAAAGCAAATTACTGACAACTTAAATCAGTCTTTTCTTCATTTATCATTACATTGCCACAATTGGTCCAGTCCTGAAGATTTTTATTTTCTTAGTACCTCCTTGTCTAGAGAGCTCTGGTGATCTAGTGGTAAGAAGTTGCACTACGAACCATAGGCACTTGGGTTTGAGTTCACTAGTTTTTCCAAGGGAGCTCTGGTGGCTTAGTGGTAAGAACCTTCTCTACAACCCTAAAGGCACGGGGTTCGAATCTAGTCCACCAGATGCTCCATAGGAGGAGAAGGATAAGCAATCTCCTCCCTTGTGATTTACAGCATCTGAAAACCCGCTGGAGGGGCAGCTATGGAGGGTTGAGGAAGTAGCTACAAGGGAGAAGGATGGACAATCTCCTCTCATGCAATTTACAGCTTCTGAAAATCATTGGAAGTAGCTCTGAGTTAGTTCTGACTCCATGGTGCCTCACAGCACCTCCTTAGCCTAGGAGGGACAATTTTGAGGAAGATCTCCTTACCAGGTTTCAAGACTTTGACTGTTGCAGCTTGTCTCTGCCTGCTTTGTCAACATAAGACCTTCAGATCAGGGGAGCTCTGGTGGCCTAGTGGTAAGGAGCTGTAACTACAATCCCAGAGGCACACGGTTCGAATCCACCAGATGCTCTGCCGGGGAAGGAGGGACAATCTCCTCCTGTACCAGTCAGATCTGATTTGATGGTACACTCACACAAAAATAATAATAAAAATAAAAATAAAATAATAAAAAAGACCTTCAGATCATCAAAGGTGACCTTTTCAATGTATAGGACCGAAAACTTCCTTATAAACGTTAACTGAATTACTACTATGTTTGCTCTGAATCATAGATTTTCTTATGTTCCTATTTCTGTTCCCTCTTTATAGGATGTGCTGAATCAGAGTATTTCCACCCCCCTATTCCCACCCCTGATGGTTCAGACCAGGAAGGTCAGCATTGAGCTAATGCAGGCATCACCAAGGTCCTAAATGACTAGCTGGAATATCTCCATGTGTTTCCTCTTAACAACCTCTAACTCACTAGGAGCTTTCAGGTGCTAGCGATGATTCCGTAATGAGCTCCTAGAGGGCATCCAGATTGAAAGAGCGTGTTCCCTGATGACCAAGCACCTACTAGACATCATCTTGAAGGAAGTAAACCTACAGTGCATGTCCTGTAATGACTCAACAGCCGACTAGAAGAACACCACATAAGGGGCCAGCTGTATGCGCCTACAGATTTGCAAAATCTCTTCTTTTCTCAAGATAATCCTGCCTCCTCCTCCTAAAAAATGCTTAATAAACATGAGCTCTTACTCATACCATTACAGAAAGTGAAACAAACTATTTACTAAAGATCAAAGACTGTAACCTTTAATATCCATTATGTATCAACATCAAGCAAACAAAAATCTTACTATGCTATCAACAGGCAACATTGTGAGAAATGGAGAAAAGGTTCAAATTGTGATTTTATTTTACTTGGATCCATGGCTCTGGTGACCTAGTGGCAGGAAGCTGTGCTGCAATCTGGAAGGGATGGGGTTCAAGGCCACCAGCCGCTCTGGAAGAGGGTGGGCAATTTCTTCCTGTGTGATTGATTAACTGCTTCTGGAAACCTGCTGGAGGGTCAGCTGTGGTCGGTTCTGACTCTATGATACACAATAACAAAAACAATAACATAATCTACACTATGTTAGCAGCAGTGGAGACATCAAAAGATATGCTGTGTTGGGGGTAAATCTATTAATGACCTCCCCAAAATGCTAAGTGCAGTGAGGTCAATGAGGTCAATTTAAAGACTAAAGTCAGCCTAATCCACGTCATGACGTTTTCAATTGCTCCCTGTGCATCTGAAAGTTGGACAATGAATAAGGAAGACCAAAAAAGAATATATAAATATAAATGTATAAATAGTTAAAAAAATTTTTTTGAGAATCAGTATTTCTGAGTTGTGTTGTTGGAAAAGAATGTTTCTTGGACTGCCAAAAGAATGAACAAGTCTGTCCTGGAGGAAGTCCAATGAGGGTACTGCTCAGAGGCAGAGATGGTGAAACTCCAGCTCACATCCTTAGGACATCTTATCAGGAGGGGCGAGTCTTTAGAAAAAGCCATTGTCCTGGGAAAAGAGGAGGATTAAGGAAAGAGAGGGCCAGCCTAAATGAGATAGATTGACAGGACTCTAACAATGGTAACAGTGGATGGGCTCAAGCGTATTGAAGATTGTTAGTTTGGCACAGGACAGGGCAAGGTTCAGATCTGTCCTTCACAGGGTCCCTGTGAGGATTAACTGATTCAACAGTACCCAACAACAACAACATCTCTTCAGAACATTTCCCTGCGGAGACAGATGTTTCCAATATGCTTATATATAATGTCTACTTTCCCCACGCCAACTCTGTCTCCAAGATTGGTTTTTCCAGTGGCAGAATTGCATTTTTCTGGTAACATCTCCGTAGGGTTTTATACAATCAATGATTTACTCATTTTAAACACCTTTTCTTAAAAAACCCAACAAACTCCCCCCTCCCAACAAACCAACCCACAAATGGCAACCACACATATGGATTTCACCTGATAGATTATAACAGGAATCATATTGAGTCCATTTGTGGAAAGAGTTGTTGGAGAGGCTCAGTATCAGCAGTTAAAACCAGGCCAGGTCCTAGCTGACCGTGGAAAAAAACGATCAATTATTCTTGTATAAGTTCAAATTAAAGCTGAAGAAAATGAAAATAAATCCTTAAGAACCAAAATATGATCTTGAATCTATCCCACTCGAATTTTTAAAACCATCTCCTGAACATTTGAGGCACTGAACACTAATGATCAAAGACTAGATGAGCTGGGAGATATCAAGGATATCATCACGAAGAAATCAAACGGTCATAACAGAGACAAGAGAGAAAGAAAAGGCCCCAGTGAATGTCGTAAGAGACTCTGAAAATTACATTGGAATGTTGAGAAGCCAAAACCAAGGGAAGAGATCCTGAAGGGAAAGAGATGAACAGGAAGAATTTAAAGGGCAGCTTAAGAAGAGCAAGTGCTATGATGAAATGTGTAAAGAGTTGGAATTATAAAACAGAAGTCACTTAACATTTCTCAAGTGAAAAAACTGAAAAACAAATTCAGGCCTTAAGTTGTGAATACTGAAGGATGTAAAAAAAAAGAATGATCTAGGAGCATTGAAAGAAGATGGAGGAAATACACATTCACTCTACCTCACTTATAAATGGAAAAAAATTTTGTATCTCCACTCCTTAATTCAAATTAACTAAAATATAGAAACCTAAAGGGATATTATTATTATTATTATTATTATTATTATTATTATTATTATTATTGTTGTTGTTGTTGTTGTTACGTGCTCCCAGGGAGCTCTAATGGTGATTTCATGGGGAATCGTGCTGCTGACTTAAAGGCCACACCTCTCTGGTGTTGGAATCCACAGCAGCTGCACAGGAGGAAAATGGACGAGCCCCTCCTGTGTGGTTTGCAGCCGCAGGAACCCAGCGGTCAGCCCTGCGTTCTTCCTTTGAAGACTCGGAATTACCATTGGTTTTGGAATGCCAAAGTTGGAAACAAAGAAGAAGGACTGGTAGTCAGAAATTACAGACTTGGTGACAGAAAGGAGGCTGGAGATAGAATAATCAAATTTTGTACAATTAAACATTTTTATTTTTTTAAAAAACCACCACACCAAAAACAACCACCCAAATGGCAACTATCCACGTGGACTTCACCTGATGGCCTACGCAGGCATCAGATTGATTACATCTGGGGAAGGACTTGTTGGAGAAGCTCTCTGTCAGCAAGCAGTCAAACCCCTTGTTCTATCCTGCGTCATCCTCAAGTCTCAGCTGTGCTCGACCCCATTGTTGCGCTCCTTGTGTCTTCTGTGTTATTGAGAGTCTTCCTCTCTTTCTCGGACTCTCTAACTTGTCAAGCATAATGCCTCCTCCAAAGACTAGCCCATAGAATGATAACATGCCCAAAGTATGTGAGATGTGGTGAGATGAAAGGAATAGTGGAGTCCCTTTGTGGCACAGAGGTTAAGTGCTAGACTACTAGTCAAAGAGTTGGCAGTTCAGATCCATGAAGTAGGAAGTAAGCCCTGGCACTCTGCTTGTAAAGAGTCACAGCCTTGGAAACTCTGGAGTGCACACCTGTGGTTGACAGTTGATTGAGTGGACAGCTACTACCACAACCAAAGGGCACTAGAGATTTCTTCTAAAGAGAAAATTATCTCAACCCCTTTTTCTTCTTTCTTTCTTGTGTGTACATCTGTGTGCTGTTTTCCCAATTGCTTTGTTGATGTCCCAGGAGCACACTTGATCTTCCAGCTGGGAAGTCTGGCATTGAGCTCTCTAAATTGTTGTTGTTTATGTGCCACCGAGTTGTCTGCGACTCATAGTGACCCTCTGCACAATAGCTCTAAACCCTGCCCTGTCCTAAGCCAATCCCACTGTCTCTGACATATGTGCCCCTATTACCCTAGTCACTGTATCAATCCATCTCATCTGAGGTCTTCTTCTCTTGTGCTGTCCCTCCACCTTTTCAAGCATGATATTCCTCTCCAAAGACTGGTCCCTCCTGGCCACATGCCCCAAAAATCCTTGCCTCACAGGCCTAATCTCCACGTAATTTATAGCCTCTGAGAACACACTGCATAGTTATCTCTGAGTCCATTTCAATTCAACAGTACACAACAAAGCATGTCACGATCAGGGATAAGAGGGACAGTCCTGTCAGAGTATGGGCATCAGAGTTTCCTTAGAGGGTCTGCCAAAACAGTTTCCTTAGAGGGTCTGCCATGAGGTCTCCAGCCCAAAGACCACTCTTCTGACCAGGCCCTCCGTCCTCTCTCCCTTAATCCCTGCAGAAGCATCAGTTGCATCCTCGCTTCGTCACTGAATGGAAAGTTCTCACACCAGCCTGTGTAGGCTGCCTCTTGCATGCTCTAGATCTTTCAAGGTCTCAGAGGTCTTTCAAGGTCTTTCTCTTTCTGAAGCAGAACGGAAAGTTCTCCTGGGCAGTCAGCCCTGGAGACAACAGAACTTTCATTTCCTTTATTATTATAGGGGGGAAGTACTGATCATTGCACTAAGAGAAAGTAGGTGCTGGGTGAGTAGAGGCTGGGTGGAGGCATAGTGCACACCTGGGATTTCTAGCCCAATAAAACATTTGAAACACATGGGGAACTTATTAAACTGCAGATTCCTGGACTCTGTGCCAGACCTACTGTAGGCTGACTGTGGAGGCCAGGAGTCTGTTTTTAAGTACCTCTGATGGCCTATTGGTAAGAAGCTGCACTGCAATCCCAAATGCTCATGGCTCGAATCCATGAGTTGCTCCAAAAAAGAAGGATGTACAATCTCCTATGTAATTAACTGCCTCTGAAAACCCACAGGAAGATCAGCTAAGGGTCCGTTCTGACTTGACCGTACACAGCAGAAAGGGAGCTCTGTGCAACAACGAATGAATATTTAAAAAAAGCAAACTGAGGAAGGGGGAAGGGAGGGGATAAAATGCAAAACAATGAATGAAAATCTAACTTCTCTGCAAACATTCGTTAAAATCACAATTAAAATAAAATTTTATTTAAAAAAAGGTGGGGGAGGAAGCTCTGGTGGCCTCATGGTAAGGAACTATACTGCCAGCCCAAAGCACATGGTTCAAATCCACCAATTGCTCCTCTGACAAAAGATAGTGTCTTCCCACGCAATTTACAGCCTCTGAAAACCCACTAGAGGGTCAGCTTTGATTAATTCCACAACTTGACAGGATACAACGACGACTCTGGCATAAATGGTTTGTACTCAATTCCTAACCTGAGGGTAGGTGCTTTGAGCCCAACAAGTGGCACTGTGGAAGGAAGGCTGACAGTCTGATCCTGGGAATTAGACAGTGAATAATGATGACAGAAGAACAATTGATGCCTTTGAGCTGTGGTGATGGCGAAGAGTACTGAATATACCGTGGGCTGCCAAAAGAAGAAACAAATTTGTCTTGAAGGACATGCAGCCACAGTGCTGCAGAGAGGCAAGGATGGTGGAACTTTAACTCACTTCCTTTGGACAAGTTTTCAGGAGGAACCAGTCCTTGGAGAAGGAGGACATGATGCTGGGAAAGGTAAGAGAGTCAAAGAAAAAGATTCCCGCAAGACAGAGTGACGTGGGTATTATTAAAATGGGCTTGCTCATGAAAGTGCTCATGAGAACGGCACAGGATAGGGCAAGGTTCAGATATGCTGTTCATAGGTTCACTATGAGTTGAAGTCAACTTGATAGCAACTAACAATAACCACCACAACCTTTGATTGTGGAACGTTTGATTGTTGGAAGAAGTGCAGTTAAAGTGCCTTCTTAGAAACAAGGCTGCTTTTCACGTATCTTGGACAACATGTTATCAGGGGATGCTAGTCCTTGGAGGGGGGACATTATGCTTGGCAAATTAGAGAAGGAGAAGAAGACTCTCAATGAGAGGGACTGACACAGTGGCTGCAACAGTGGGGTTGAGCAGAGCTGAGGTTGTGGGATGAGGCAGAACAGGACAAGGGTTAGCTCTATTGTTCACAGGGTCACTATAACCAGAGTTGATTTGACAGTACCTAACACCACCACCACCTTTGCTTAAACCTCCCTCCTAGGGCTCCCTCAAATATCATGTGAGCATACTGTCCAGTCGATGGACTCTCCTAATACCCTCTTGTGTGCAGAGTGGAACTCTTCTATAAGATTTTCAAGGGTGGAGTTTTTCCAAAGCAGACCCCCAGATCTGCCTTCTGGGGTGCCGCTGGCTGAGTGTATGACACTTATCCCTTTGTATCATCGAGGGACTCCTTAATGTTATTATTTTTTCAATATTTGTGTTTGCTTTATTGCATTTATATTTTTTAATTTTTAAAAAAAATTGTGCATTAACATCAACATCTGCATTATGCAGATGACACGACCTTGGTTGCAGAAGATGACAAGGACTTGAAGATCAGAGACTACCACCTTCAGTATGGATTACATCTCAACATCAAGAAAACAAAAATCCTCACCACTGCACCAATAGGTAGTTGTTGTTGTTATGTGCCATCGAGTCGCTTGCGACTCATAGCGACCCTATGTACAACAGCCCTAAACTCTGCTCTGT
>NW_006399939.1:425545-432618 GCF_000299155.1 Elephantulus edwardii | reverse complement strand
TAGATCTCTTCCAGTCAGTTGGCCAAGTGGTTGTTCTCCAGATTTCTTGGCACAACTTGGTGAGCACATCCAGGGCAGCATCTGTTAGGTGAAATCTATCACTGGGCATACCATCTATTCCTGGAGACTTATTTTTTTGCTATTTCCTTCAAAGCAGGCTGAACTTCTTCTTTCATCACCATAGGCTCTTGCTCATATGTTGTTTCATGAAATTCTTCCGTGTCTGCCAATTCCTTCCGAAACAGTGATTCGGTATATTCTTTCCATCTTCTTTTAATACTTCCTGAATCATTTAATATTCTGCCTAAAGCATCCTTGATTGTAACAACTGGAGATTTGAATTTGTTCTTCAGTTCCTTTAGCTTAAGAAATGCTGAGCGAGTTTGGCCCTTTTGATTTTCTGACTCCAACTCTTTGCACATTTCAGTATCAATAGTTATTACCAATAGGTAATAATAGATGGATGGAGAAGAGATTGAAGTTGTCAATTATTTAATTTTATTTGGATCCATAGTCAACACCCATGGTAGCAGCAGCAGCAGCCAGGAAATCAAAAGACACATTGCTGTCAAAATATCTTTAAAGTGCTAAAGAGCAAAGATGTCATTTTAAAGACTATGGTGCACCTGATCCAAGTCATGGTATTTTCATTTGCTTCCTATGCATGTGAAAGTTTGGCAATACAGAAGAATGACAGAACAAACAATGCCTTCAAATTATGGTTTTGGAGAAGAACACTGAATATCATGGGCTGCCAAGAGAATAAACAAGACTATCTTGGAGGAAGTGCAATCGGGGAGCTTTTTAGAGGCCAAGATGGTAAGACTCATCTCATATACTTCGGACATGTTGTCAGGAGGAGATCATTTTTGGGAAAAGTTATCATGATGGTAAGGGTGAAGGGTCAGAGAAAGACAGGAAGACCCTAAACTGACGGATTGGTATAGTGACATTGATCTGTGACATTGGTTCTAATCTCTGACATCTGTCAGTACTCTTTCCTCTTTGCACTCCATGCATCCCTCTCTGCCCTCCCATCTTTGGATTGGGCTAAATATTTGCCTTTCTGGTGTCACACAGTGATTGTTCTAAGAAGTAGTATATTCTTCTCAAGTTTATTACTTTAACAGATTATCTCAAGGCAGTAGTCTCAGGGGTTCAGCCACTTTCTGAACTTGATTTTTTTTTCTTTTTAAGTTCGAATTTCATTTTACATTTTGACCTGTCCTAACAGAGATCCTCTAATGTGTTCTCTGTCAGTGCGGACGGCATTGGTAGCAAAGCACTCTCTGGTTCTTCCAGTCTCAAGTTAGAGGATCTGTGGTTCATGTGAGTCGCTAGTCCTTTGGACTAATCACTTCCTTGAGTCTTCGGTCTGGGAGTTCCTTTATTAGTCCATGTTTTCCTATTTTTCCCCTTGGGCAGACAAGTTCCTTAAGGGCAGGGACCGTGGATGTCTTGTTGACCCTTTTGTTCACTCCACCCCAGCTGCTACATACACTTAGGCAGTTTGCTTGCTGTGCAAACAATTGTGCCTAAAGTATAGCCTAGTTCATCGAGACCCCGACCTTATTTTTGTTCTCTCAATGTCCAGAGGGTGGGATAATTGTTCTGCTTGAACAAAGGTTCTAGGTTATTGCTGGTCCTGCCTTCACTTACTGTTGTGATGATATTAACGAGCAACGACAGTGTCGACTGGCATCCTATTACAAACTGGACATACACTTAATATCTTCTGTGAGGGCATGTGATCAGAGAGCATTTGTTAAATTGGATTGAAATCTGTCTTCCTCTTCTCTCTCAAACTCTCCTCGCTTTTCAAAGCCCAGACCAACCATACTACTTCCTCCTGAAGTCCTGATGCCCTGATTCCTCCTAGGAGCTAAGACTGCACCTGGTCCTTAGCACTAGAATAGCACCTTATGTGGCCTGACTTACACTGGAGTTCATTTCCTTACTGTTTTCCCAGGCAGGGGTCACCTTTTTTAACTCTCTCAATCCTGGGTCTCTAGATTTCCTAATAAAAGTTTGTGAAGTTAATGAGCACCTAACCCTGAATGTCCCATTTGTCCTTCACTGGATTGTGGAAACATATGGTAGCTTTTTGTAAAAAAAATTATTTTATTTTATTGGTTTTTGTGTGCTCCATCAAATTGGGTCCCTCTTTCTCCAGCAGAGGATCTGGTGGATTCAAACCTCATACCTCTGGGATGGCAGTGCAACTTCTTGCCATTAGGCCATTAGGCCACCAGAGCTCCCTTACATAATCCCTGAGTTTCAGAAATCAATGTCACTTCACCTTATTATTTATCTGTAATTCCCTGGCAATGTTCTAGTAACATCTGACTTCATATATGTCCGTGGTCCCATAAGGTTATACTACATAAACTCTCCTTCATCACTGTTGAGTTGGATACTAAAGAAAAACCAGGACCAGGCTGTAATATGGTGTTTTTGCACATGTAATTTGGACATTTTGTAAACATAATATTTCATTGAATGTATCACAAACATTAGGCAACACATGATATATGTACATACATGTATATACATATGACATATGCATGCATAACTACACAATCATAGACATGTATGTATATAGATGTGCAGCATAAGTGTAAAACCCATGAATGCAAACATGTGTGTATGTATATGTGCATATATTCCTACATGTGTATGTATGCACATACATGTTATGTGGTAGAATCTGTAGTCAGTTGGCCTGCAAACCCAAAGAAGGAGGCTCAAAAAAAGAAGCGCTCTGGCACTTTAAATCCACCAACATCTTCACGGGAGAAAGCTAGAAAATCTCCTGTGTGGTTTATAGCTTCGGGAACCCAGTGGAAGAGATTGTCCTTCCCTCTTTCAGGGAGCAGCTGGTGGTCTTGAACTGTGTGCCTTTGGAACTGCAGTGCAGCTTCTTCCCCCCCCCGCCAAGGGCTCTCTCTCCCCCTCCCTCCTTTTCTCTCCCCTCCTCTGCCCCCCTTCCCTTCCTTCCTTTCTCTCTCTCTCTCTCTCGGTATATATACACATATATACGGCTGTGTGCCATGGGATCAGTTCTGATTCATAGCAGCCCTCTGTGACAGAGGAGAACATCTTGGCCTTCGTTAGGCCACATTACTAAAACAGAAATACCACCATTGCATGACTTTAATGAACAGAAAATTATTCCCTGTAGTTTAGGAGGCTAGAAGTTCAAATTCAGGGTGCTGGAGAAAGCATTCCCTTTGTGTGTCCAGGTTCTAGGAGTTTCTCAGCACAGGATCCTGGGTCCAAAGGATGCTCTCTGACCCAGCTCTTCTTGTTGGTTACCGAGGTCTTTTCTCTGCTCATGTTAACAGGCTGCATTCCAAGGAGACTCCCCTTACATTGGATCAGGCCTCTGATGGGATTAATGTGTAGCATCCTACCTTGGATCATTGTACAGCTGATTGGTTTTCAGATAATTGGAGACTATTAGAGACCTTCTAAATTGCATCATTACATGCACTTAAGTTGGGGGTGACACCATTCAGTTCATGACAGTTTCCTAGGCGGTCATCTTTACAGGAATTGATTGTCCGTTCTGCTTTATGGAGGACTGTTTGGTTAGTAGTCCAGGACTTAACTACTGTACCAGAGAGCTCTTTCTCTCTCTCTGTAGGTATGTATGTATGTATGTATATATGCTAGGACAGGGTTCAGATTTGTTGTTCATAGGGTTGCAGTGAGTCATGCTCAACTTGCTTGACGTCACCACCTAACAAAAGCAGTGCAGTTACACATATTGGTTTCTATGATTCTATGTATTTACCTAAATATAAGTATATGTGTTTATATGTATATGTAAGAATATGATTATATGTATTCATATATGTTTGAGTCTATATGTTTGTGTGTATATATATAATATCCATTTACATGTAGGTCTAATTCTATGTATTTATATATCTTTATGTGTGTATATATTTATATGAGATATATATTTGCTGTACCATGATAGATAGATGGAGAAGAGATTGAAGTTGTTAACAATTACAGCTTACTTAGTTCCACTCTTGGCACCAGCCATCAGGAAATCAAAAGTCATATCGCACTGGGAAAACTTGCTGTAGGGACCTCTTCAGAGTACTGAGAAGCAACAGTATCAGGTGTACCTGATCCAGGCCATGGTCTTCACAATCACTTGCTATGCATCAGAGAGCTGGACAATGACTAGGGATGACAGAAGAAGACTCGATGC
Organism: Elephantulus edwardii; assembly: GCF_000299155.1. Lineage (NCBI taxonomy): Eukaryota > Metazoa > Chordata > Mammalia > Macroscelidea > Macroscelididae > Elephantulus > Elephantulus edwardii. The sequence continues at coordinate 428,393 of NW_006399939.1, read as the reverse complement.
TTTTGAGTTGTGGTGCTGGAGAAGAGTTGTGAGCATACCATGGACCACCAAGAAAACAAATCAGTTTGTCCTGGAGACAGTGAAACCAAGTGTCTCCTTGGAGACTAGGATTTTGAAGCTCTGTCTCACATACTTTGGGCACATGGCCAGGAGGGACCAGTCCTTGGAGAAGTACATAATGCTTGGAAGGGTGGAGGGACGGTGCAGGAGAAGGAGACCCTGGATAAGATGGATTGATATAGTAACTGGGGTAATGAGTGTAGGTGTGTCAGAGTCAGTAAGACTGTCAGAGTAGGATAGACTTCAGGGCTATTGTACATAGTGTCATTATGAGTTGTAGGCAACTCGACGGCACATAACAATAACAACAACAACAACTGTCAAGTTGGAACAACTGTCAGGTTGGAACTAATTAATATCCTCCAGCGGGTTTCTAGAACATTACACTTATGAGCGCCACTGATCCAAGTTAAAGAGATGAATGGCAAATGATCCTGATTCTATTTGAGGAAGTGATGGAGTTTCCATTTTTATTTTACTTGAATAGTAGCTTTTGGACTTAGCCAATCGTAGGTTTTCCCACATCTGAGACTATAATAGAATGTGCTTGGGGGCTAATCTTTGTATCCTTTTCCTAGACTGAGGTGTAGAAGAGCCAGAATCTCCCATAATTGCTGGAGTCCTCCCTCACTGAGCTCCAGAGACCGTGAAGTGTGCAGATAATGAAAGGAAGTAAAACAGACCCTATTAGTGCTAATTAGAGACGTTGCTCAGAAAGATCAGTGTGCATTTTTATTGATTCCATTAAACTGACTAAGGTTCCAGGGGCTTGAGCACAGCAGAGTGTGAGTGTGACGCCGGACCTGGCGGGACTCCCTGCAATTGTGCATGGTCTTGCTGTGTGGTAGAGCTGACACAATAGCATCTTTCCATAGAGACAAGGCTTTCGGGCCTCACAGAAGTCAAAAGGAGCTCAGGCCTCTTTTGTATTTTATAGTTCCCGTTGCATGAAAATGTAGCTACTGAAAATGTTTGTATTGAACAGATAATATTTTTCTTTTAAAAAAAATCCTGAAGAGGGAGCTCTGGTGGCTTAGTGACAAGAAGCTGAGCTGTAATTCCGAAGGCTCATGGTTTGAATCCACCAGATGCTCAGATGGAGAAGAAGGCGGAATCTCCTCTTGTACCAGTAGGATCCAATTAGACAGTACACAAGAAGAAGAAAAAACAGGAAGAGAAGAAAACAACCCTGAAAATGCAGAAATATCTTCAGCAGCATGCTAATGTCCCATTATTTTAAAAAATTATATACAGTTTTATCATGTTATTTACAAAATAATAACAGAAGTTCTTAAGCAATATTAGTTCAACATAGATGGTAGATACTACACAGGGTAGACCAGGATCAGGTATAATTTTAGGACACAACACAGTGAATCCAAACATGATTCCGATAGAGGATGCCTAGAGCCTGAATTTGAAGTCTTCCTCAACCTGATGTCTGGGTTAAATGGTGGTCTTCTCCCCTAAATGGTACTAGGCTTGTCTCAAGTCCATGGGAGAATGTCACTTCTGTTATTGGACCTGTTTGTTGAATGAATGAGAACTGAGAGAGTCAGGGATAGAATCTCCAATTGACGGAATGGAAAGGGGTCTTTGGGGTGAGCCTGGGCCATGTAACTCAAAACACTGTCCCATTCAAATATGCAATTTGTGGGATCGCTTGGGGTTCTGTTTGGTACTACCCCATTGGGAGCACTTGTTCCAATGTTAACCACAGGTAGAAAAGTACAGGATGGTTGCTAGAGGGTTGTTTGGCTTTTGGACCAAGTGGGCTCTTGGGGAACTGCCTCTAGAGTTAGATGTTATCGCCGGGCATGGTGGCCCGCGCCTGTAGTCCCAGCTACTCTGGAGGCTGAGGCTGGAGGATTGCTTGAGTGCAGGAGTTCTGGGCTGTAGTGCGCTCTGCCGATCGGGTGTCCGCACTAAGTTCGGCATCAACATGGTGACCTCCTGGGAGCAGGGGACCACCAGGTTGCCTAAGCAGCGGTGAACCGGCCCAGGCCAAAACGCCCATGGAGTTCAAATGGAATGTGCCATGACTTTGGGTTAGGATTGATGAAGGCAGCTTTCTGTCTTAGTTACGCACAGTTTTTCTTCCTTTGAATATATAGTCATCTGCTGTTCTAGGGGCCACCTTTAAGTTATACCAGAAGGAGTAGAGGCACATAGCAAAGCCTTTCTCAAATCAAGCACATGGAGAAAAAATGCATATGAGGTATAATGTTTAGAAAAATAATCTTCCAAAGGTCCACACTGAACCCTCATCCTGCTCTCAGACTGACCCCTGACTTTGGCCAAAGATGGAAATCAAGAGGAAACAAGTTTATATTGTAGACTAGGAGTCAGCAAATGTTTTCTGCAAAGAGCGAGAAAGACTATTTTAGATTTTGCGGGCCTTGAGTCTATAGCAACTACTCATCTCTGCTGTGGTACTGTGAAAGCAGTCGTAGGCAATCTGTAAATGAATGAGCCTGGCTGTATTCCAGAAAAAAAATTATTTTTATAAACAGATGGCAGTGGATTTGACTCATGGGCTGAACTTTACTCTGGAAAAAAACTGTATCCTCAAGAAATATCAAGTTTAAAATGTGACTCTCTTAAAGGAACCCCAAGTTAGATGAAGGGTGCTCTGCCAGAGTAGACCATAGGATGTTGTACTAGTAGCCTGAAGGCTGAGCTTTAAATCCCCCAGAAGAGAACAGATAAGATTAAGTGCCGATTTCTCAGCAGAAACCATGCAGGCAAGAAGGGAATGGAAGGACATATATCAAACACTCAAAGAATA
>NW_006399939.1:418214-421075 GCF_000299155.1 Elephantulus edwardii | reverse complement strand
AAATCCCCCAGAAGCTCTTTGGGAGAAAGATGGGTAATCTCCTCTGCTCGTGATTTATAGCTTCAGAAAGTGGATGGGAAGTCACTAGGAGAGGAACTGACTGGGTGGCAGAAAGCTTGAGACCCAGATGGATTATTTACAAGTTATGAGACTTCGGGGGAAAAACTCATTCGTTCCATTATCCCCAGGCTCCTCATCTCTAATATGGAAATGATAAGACTAATTCCACATATTCAAAGTTTACTGTGAAATTTGAATGAACAGTCACATAGCAACAGAAGCGAAGTCTTAATGTTAATTTTAATGGAATTATAGAAATAATTTATGTGTTAAAGACTGTCAGCTCCTTAATCGTAGTTGTTATTGGACACCATGGAGTTGACTCTGACTCATTGCAGCCTCAAGGGACAGAGAGGAACTTCCCCTGAAGGTTTTTGTAGCTGTTCTCTTTATGGACACATATGCCAAGTCTTTTTATCGTGTGGAGCTGCTGGGTGAGCTTGAACTGCCAACTGGTTGCCAGCCAAGTCCTTCAGCATTTATACCATTGAGGTTCCCTTCTTTGGACCTGGAGCTCATTTACCAATAAGTTATCAGCACCACTATAATACCTATCATATATAGGGACTCAGAATAAAATTGTTGACATTAGAAATTAAACAGAGAAAATATTTTCTTCTTTCAAATATCTCCCCCAAACCCCCCCTCTAATTTGTTGCTGTCAAGTGAAAACTGACTCATAATGACCCTCCAGTAGATATTTGGGAGGCTGCAAATCACTTGGGCGGATATGCCCATCTTCCTTCTAGGAGCCACACTGGTGGACTTGAACCACTTGAGAGGCATTGCCTTTGGGTTAGGTATGTAACTCCTTACAGATCAGTGCAGGAAACCCGAGCAGTAGGAGCCTACAGTAAAACGATTTGATAAAAGGACACAGGCACCTTCATTTTGGGGCTTAGCTACATTTGGAGAATGCTTTTGGGCCAACTTGCTTGAATAGCTGTGAACATACAGAGAATAACTCCTACTGGGACTCTAAATGTACATTTCCAACTCTGCTTAGCTGTATCTGGAAAGGTTCCATAATTGAAGCAGGATTTCCTTCCAGAGCTTCAAAGACTTCTTATTTGTAATGTTCTCCTTGAAAGAGAATCGCAAACTTTTTTGAGGGCCTTTGGGATAGCCACTAGTTTCAACACCATATCTTTTCTTCTTATTATTATTCATTTTCATGAAAATTTACAGAGATTTTGGATTTCCATTCATTCATTGTTGTACTTTTCTCTCTGCCCACCCCTCCCTTCCAGTTCGTTCTTCTCTTTGAAAAGTAAAAGAAAAATTGTTATACAATCCCTCTCCCCAAGCCCATTCCACTGTGCAGCCTTTGTTCTGGACTCCAGTCACAACAATAATACCTAATCACATATCTCTTTTAAATAGTTCTCTCCCTCATCTATTTCAATGCAGTATACATTTATCTCATCTTTCTCAGTTTCCCCCTAACCCTGATGTCTCAACACCATATCTTATGGTTGAATGTGACCTTGCAGACAAATTCCCTAAATCTATATTGAGAGCTTGGGTCAGGGTTTGTTGGGTGCTTTGTAGGTATGTCGTTGCCAAAATAAAAGTCAGAGATAACAATCTGTTGTGAACTCTACCGATGGCAGTAAAGAGAAAATGCAACTGAAATGCGGGCTGTGGTCGGATCCTCAGTCAAGTGGAACAGCCCTGTTTGTTCATTATGGAGGCAGCACTAATTTGAGTAATGAATAAGTGTTTTGGAGCCAACCAGGCTTGAAATAAATCATGACTCCAACAAGTAAGAGCTGGATGGCCTTGTGCCCTTTATGTAATCTGTTCTGTCACCTCAAGGTTAGTTACTATGTGAATAAAATATATCAGTGTCAGTGCAATCTCCTGCCACAGTGCTGCTTGGAACTATTTGTGGAGTGTAAGAAATACCTGAGGAGGGGTGTGATTGTGGTCTGGACAAGGTCCCCATAATGAGTCTATTACATGGACTTTTTCCAGAGATCTTTTTTTAAAATTTTTTATTGATTTTCATATACTAATACCATTACAGTATGTTTCACTCATATATATTGTTTTGTATACTCTCTCATTTACATTGTGTATCATACAATCATTCATAGACATTCTATTTTACATTATTTTTTTATATTAGCTTTTGCTTAACATTTTAAGAGGCAGTAAGACTACTCTTGGGTGACTGACTGTGGATAAAAACTATTCCTGACCAGAGAGTGAGTGGGATTTTATGACCTGGACTGTGCTCTCTCAAAAGGAATGTGACCCAATATAGAAATAAGATTTTCTTTTGTGACGTGAATGAGACCATAGCAGAGCAAAATGAGTCCTAACTCTAATCACTTCTGTATTATGTCTTACAAAAATAACTGAACTGATAGGGAGAGATAGCTAGAGAACACCAAGAATTGCTAACAGTTATAAAAAAGTAGACATAGACCAAGAAGCAGTTGTCCAAGCAGAATAAGTGAACACTTCATAATTTAAAAATCAAGAAAGGTGTACATCCTGGTTGTATCATTCTCCATACCTAGTCTGTATGCTGAGCAAATAGTTTGAGATACTGGGCTATATGAAGAATATGGCATCAGGACCAGAGGAAGACTCACCAACAACATGCATTGTGCAGATAAAACAATCTTGCTTGGCGAGCTCTGGTGGCCTAGTGGCAAGAAGCTGCACTGCAATCCCTTAGGTGGGCAGTTCAAATCCACCAGTTTCTCTGCTGGATAAGGAGGGATAATCTCCTCCTGTACCAGTCAGATCCTATATGACAGTACACACACACACACACACACACACACACA
>NW_006399939.1:409370-418114 GCF_000299155.1 Elephantulus edwardii | reverse complement strand
AGACTCATAAACAATTTATTTTAAACAAACAAAACAATCTTGCTTGCAGAAAGTGAGGAGGACTTGAAACACTTGCAGCAGCAGACCAAATACTGCATCCTTCAATATGGGTTACATCTCCACATCAGGTAAACAAAAATTCTCACCACTGGTCCAATAGGCAACTTCATGATAGATGGAGAGAAGATTAAGTTGTCAATGATTTAATTTTACTTAGATCCATATTCAACATCCATGGAAATTGAAAGAGGTATTGCACTGGGAAAATCTGATATCATGGCCCTTTCCAAAATGCTAAAGAGTAATGATGTAAGTTTAAAGACTAAGGCAGGCCTGAACCAAACCCTAATCTTTTCAATTGCTTCCAATGCAACTGAAAGTTGGATGATAAATAAAAGATGACTGAAGAAGACTTAATGTCATTGGACTGAGGTGCTGGAGAAGAATATTCCACAGGCTACCCAGAGAACAAACAAGTCTGTCTTGGAGAAAATACAAGCAAGGTGTTTCTTAGATGTCAGGATGGTGAAGCTTCATCTCACACACTTTGGATATGTTGCCAGGAGACCTCAGCCCATGGAAAAGGACATAATGCTGGGGAAGGTGGATTGTCAGAGAGAGAGAGAAGACCCTCAGCAAGAAGGACTGACAGTGATTGTAACGATGAGCTCAGGCATATCAGGGTCATGAGGTGGTACAGGATAGGGCGAGGCTCACGTCTGTCGTTCGCAGGGTTTTTAGGAATTGTAGTCAACTCAAGACACAACAGTAATATCAGAAACAAGAGTAATAATATCAGAAAGCAGAATAGAGGCCTATAAAGGAAACTTGATTTGGGCTTTTAGCCTCCAAAACAATGAGTATATCATGAATAGATAAGAGGTCAATGACGATGGGTTATCTATCTATCTATCTATGTCATAACAGTAGTAAGAAACTAAGATGCATGGTAGAGGTCCCTGCCCCATCTTAGAAGCATTGACCAGAAGATGAGGGGGCAAATAAAGAGTCCCTGGGTTAAAGAGGCCCTAGGCTACTACTCCAGGGAAAGGAACCACCACTAATGACCCCTTTGCCTTTTTCCTGTATATATTTCCCTCCATGAGCCTGTGTAACAAGGATCTGTCTGCAACATATACAATGTAATTACTTTAGATATAATTTTCTTTTTTTTTTACTGGGATGTTAATGAAAGTTCACAGGAAAGTTGGATTTTCATTCATTCATTGTTGCACATTTTCCTCCCTACCTCCCCAGTTCACTTTTTTTAAAAAAAAATGTTCTTTTCATTGTTGCATAATTTCCTTCCTTCCCCGACCCCTCCCCCAGTTCACTTTGCTATGCACCTCTTACTCTGGACTGTTGTCATACAAATAATGTCTAATCATATATTCCTTTAAACAGTTCTTTCACTCATCTGTTCCAATGCAGTGTTCATTATTTATTCCTTCTTAGTTTCTCCCCAACCCCCATGTCAGTCCAGTTTTATAACAGTTGTGCTATGCAGCATTTATCCTTTTGTGACTGAGATATTTCACTCAGCATACTGTCTTCCAATGTCACTCATGTTGTGTAATATTTCATGAGTTTCTTGTTTTTTTTTTCAGTGCTGTGTAGTATTCTATTATGTGAATATACTATAATTTTTCTATCCATTCATTTGCTCATGGGCACTTAGGTTGCTTCCATATTTTTGCTTTTGTGAATAATTCAGCAATAATTATGAGTGTGCATATATCTATTTGGGTAGCAGCTCTGGTTTCTTTAGAGTATATTCCTACTAGTGGAATTGCTGGGTCAAATGGTATTTTTTTTCCAACTTTTTGAGAAAGTGCCAGATCACCTTCCATAGTGGTTACTAGGTATCAATTTCAGAATGTGGTTTACTGGCTTGAGCCATAGGTTGTAGAATTAGATTGACACACAAGCAATTGCAGAAAATCTCTGAAATCCTGTCCATTTGTTGGGCAGAGTAATATGCTTTAACTGTTGTGTGCCCAGAGAGACAATTGAAAACCATGATGACCCTACAGAGCCCTGGTCACGTGCACTGAGACTAAGTGCTTGTGCACTAAATGAAACGTAGGTGGTCTGAACCCATAGAAGTCAAGACCTGGAGATTTGCTCCATTGAAGATTGTTGTTGTTAGGTGCCATTGATTCGAGCACAACTCATAGCGACCCTATGAACAAAGATCTGAACTCTGTTCTGTTCTGCACCATCCTCACACTTCCTGAAACACAAGATCCCATTGCTGCAGTCACCGTATCAATCCACCTGGTTGAGGGTTTTCATCTCTTTCGCCGACCTTCCACCTCTCCAGCCCAGAAAATCTCTTGGGACAGTTCTATAGGGTTGCAATAAATTGGAATAGCTAACAACAGCAATATTGGGCAAAAATTTTTTTCTGAGCCTTAGCTTCCATATTCCTAAGGATAGTGGTAACATCCAAATTTTCCCTTTCTTTGCATTTTGCTTACTCATAGCTTCTGCATTGTTCTTCACTGCAGCTCCCTGAACCACTGAGGTCTCCATAAAGTGTTCAATTACTAACCAAAATGCTGTTGATTGATTTCACCAGTCCCTCTGTGGAAACAGTATGTTTCGGTAAAGATTTAGAACCTCAGAAATCTGACTGCAGTGTTCTACTCTGCCCTATATTCTGTAGGGTCTCCAACAACCAGACTCTACCACTTGTCTATCAGTTTCATTCACATAATCCTTCCATATTACAATTCAAAGCTTAGCTTTTTCTCTCCGGTTCTTTTGACTTGAGAAATGCTAAGCATATCTTCCCCTTTTGTTTTCTAACTCCAGTTCATTGCACATTTTGTGATAACATTTTGTTTTGTCTTTTCAAGCTGCCCTTTGAAATCTTCAGGTCAACTCTCTTATTTCATTATTTCTTCTTTTTGCTTTCGTTTCTTTACCTTCTACAACAAGTTATAGAGCCTGCTCTGACATCCATTCTGATAATTTCTTTTTTAAAATAATCTTTCACTTTATTAATAACACTCTTTTTTTAAAACACAGAAATGTTTCATTTTAATTTTTTTGCATTGTTGCACATTTTCTTCCTCCCTCCCCTCCCCTTCCCCCAGCCCCCTCCACAGTGCACCCTTTGTTCTCAGTTGTCATACATAAAATGCCTGATCATACATTTCTATTGGACACTTCTTCCCCTCACCTGATCTAATGCAGTGTTCATTATCTATCTACTATTTTCTCATTCACTCTTCAATACTTTCATGTCTGTCCTATTTTATAACAGTGGTATTATATAGTATTTGTCCTTTTGTGACTGAGATATTTCACTCAGCCTAATGGCTTCCAGGTTCCGTCATATTCTGTAGGGTTTTGAGTTCATTATTTTTCAATGCTGTATAATATTCCACTGTGTGAATATACCACAGCTTTTCTATCCATTTATTTTTTGATGGGTATGTATAACACTCTTAATGTCATCCTTCGGTTCCTCTGGTCTCCAGACGTTAATGTTGAGTACTTCAAATCTATTTTTGAGCTGGTTTTAAAATTCAGGTGCAATGTACTCAAGGCTCTGTGAATTAGTTTTAATTTTAATCAGATTCACTTTGAACTTGCATATGAACAACTGATGGTCTGTTCCACAGTTGGCCCCTAACCTGGTTCTGACTGATGCTATAAACATCTCCACTTCCTATGTATTCTATCCAGTAAAGTCTGTGCGTATAGTACTGTTCATGATTTTTTTGTTTTTTAAATTTTTGTGTGAGTGTACCGTCAAATCAGATCTGACTGGTGCAGGAGGAGATTGTCTCTCCTTTTCCCGGCAGAGCATCTGGTGGATTTGAACCGTGTGCCTCTGGGATTGTAGTTGCAGCTCCTTACCACTAGGCCACCAGAGCTCCCCTATTCATGATTTTTTTAAAAAAAGGTATTTGATGGTGCTATCAAGTCAACTTAAAGTTATCTTAAGGCCTTATGAATTACTTTCTCTCTCTCTCATTATCATTGAGTCTGAACGAGCATTGGGTAAAGGAGAGGGGGGAAAAAGGCAGTGCAGAGAGTTTCTGGAGCTTCTCCTGTAGTTGGTTTGCTCACTCTTTGGATATGGAACTCATAGGGGTAATTTAAATTGGGGGATGCCGGAAAAAATTGTCCTTCCTCTTGATTAACTGAGATGTCTAAAATTCTAAGGTTTTCCTGGTTTTTAGATCGTAGTTCCATTGGATTCACCATTTCCAATATCAGTCCGTTTCCTAACTGATGCCTAGTCTATCAATCCTCAAACATTCCACTTAGTTTTTGTGACTTCCCATGTTCCTTGATTCATAGGTCTTTCTAATTACTAGTGGATAGATGCTTGCAGCTGTTACTTCTCGCTTTGAGTTGTGCTGCAAAAAGACCACTTTAAAATCTTGAAAATAAATAATATCACTTTGATGCCTAAGGTGTGTCTGATCCAAGCCCTCATTTATGCATGGGAAATCTGGGATTAATTCTTTCTCTTTAACTGTGATATTGTTGAGGAATATTGAATATGCTATAGATTTCCAGATGAACAAACGAGTCAGTCTTACTTATCAGTTTATACTTTCATGCTCATAATCTCAGGGTGCTGGTAATTTTCTACTGAGAGCCCTAGAAACTGAATCTTACAGTAGAGGAGGGATTAATCAGTGCTGGTGGGCATCAGAGCCACCAGGCTCAAACCCAGTGTGGAGGTCTTGCTGTAACATCACAATGCACCCCCTAGGCCGGAATGAATGACCCTGCCACACAATGACCCAATGAGGCAACAGTGTCATCTCCAGATTATAGATAAGGAAACTGAGGCCCAGATGGCTGAAGGTCCTCTTACTCAAAATCATGCAGTGGGAAGTAGTTGGAATTTGAATCCAGGCTTGTCTGCCTGTTCTTCCCACAGCCTCACGATGCCCCTGGTATACAGAGAGTGTTCCTGGAAGTGCTTAAGGCCCAGTAGACCCATTGTAGATATTCCATCAAACCAGTCCTAGCCTGGCCTTCAGGCTATATTTGGGACAGCAGCCCAGTTTTCCTGTTGGGCAGCGAACAAGGCTTTTGTGCATAAAACATGATAGAAAAATGGAGTGGAGCTGATTAAGACCAGGAGATAACAAGACAAGGCCAGGAGACTTTTGTCTGAGTCAGCCTGAGAAAAATGCAGCCAGAAGCAGAACAGCCTCTGGTGTTACTGCTGAGGGGGTAAGGGTGCCAGCGGCTGGTCTTCAGCTTTGAGAAGCATCCTATTTGGTAGGGCTGAAAGGCTCACTTGATCTACTCACTTGGTGGTAAAATATTAACCTGCAGACATTTGATCTCACGACACAAAGGCAGAATCAGAGCTGTTCAGGACTGAGTTGACCTGGGGTTATCTAACCTCTGTGGCACTGAGGAGCCACTTCCTCATTTTTTAGGCTTTGGCTTTCTCATGTAAAATCTGGGAGAGATGAGTGAATCCTGAGCTCTGTCACTTTTCTTCTTGATTTGACTCTTTTGTGTTCAAGAGTCTGGAAACACGTTAATCTTCTAAGAGCCTTTCTTAACAGGACATCAAGGTTACATTGCAGTGATTGTTGTTTTTATTGGTGGGTGCTGTCAAGTCGGTTACAGTTCATTATGACTCTATGAATAACCCTAATCTATCTAATCTAATTTGTACCCTACAAATGGACCTCTTCCAGTGTGTTGACCAGTCAGCGGTCCTCCACATTCCTGGCATAGACTGGTGAGCACATCCAAGGCTGCATCTGTTAATTGATGCCTTTGAGCTGTGGTGCTGGAGAAGAGCACTGCACATCCTATGGGTGCCCAAAAGAAAAAACAAATATGTCTTGGAGAGGGTGCGGCCAGAGTGCTCTTTGGAGACAAGGATGATGTGGCTTCGCCTCACATACTTTGGGCATGTTGCTAGAAAGGGCTATTTCTTGGATAGGAAAATGAAGCTTGGAAAGGTGGAGGGTTGGAGAAGGAGAGGAAGACTCCTAACCAGGTAGATCGACCCGGTGACTGCCACAGTGGACTCCAGTGTGTCAGAAAGTGTGAAGATGGCACGGGATAGGACAGGGTTCAGATCTGCTATTCATAGGGTTGCTATGAGACATACTTGATTCAAAGGCAAAGAACAACAACATCCTATACCTTACTTTAGCCATGCTCAAGCCCATGGTGGCAGCCACCGTGTCTGTCTGTCTTGCTAAGGGTTTTTCCTCTATTTAGGTGATCTTTCACTTTCCATAGCAGTCACTTTCCACAGGACTGGTGCCTCCTGACAACATGTCCAAGGTGTGTAAGGTGAAGCTTCACTATCCTCACCTTTAAGGAACACCGTATCTGCTTTTATTCCAAGAGGAATCTGTCTTCTCTTTTGGTAGTCCAACGTGTATCCAATACTTTCACCAACACCACAATTCAAAGGTAGCAATTTTTCTCCAGTCTTCTCTATTAGTTGCCAGACTTACACATGCATATGAGGCAACTGGAAATACCAAGGCTTGGGTCAGGTGCATTTTAGTCTTTAAACGGAAAGCATTTCTCTTTAGCACTTGAAAAAAACCTTGACAGCAGATTTTCCCGAAGCAACATGTTTTTTGATTGCTCTCCTGACTCTACCATGGTGACTGATTTGGATCCTTGAATAATGAAATCCTTGACATCTTCAATCTTTTCTTCATCCACTATGATGTTGTCTAGTCTAGGGGTAAGAACTTTGGTTTTCTTGATGTTGATGTGCTATGCATATTGATGTTTATAGTATTCAATTGCTAGCTAGCCCTAGACAGCTGACCAAAACCAGTGTTCAGAGCTATAGTACGTGGGGCCTGTATGAGTTGCAGGCACATAACAAAACAACAGCAGCAGCAGTTTTCAAACCTTGCTTGTATGTGCTACCCAACCATGTGGTGAAATCAAAGGCAATGATCTAGGAAAGTAATTTTGAATAGAAAACTCATTATACCACACTGTAAGTATGCAAAAAAGAAAATGAAGAGGGCTATTTATCTCTCTGTTTTTCTACAAGGAGGTGATTCCGTGCCCAGCCATTTATTCTGAAATGATAGGCGTGTCGGAGACAATGAGATTGAGAAATAGAGCAGGGTTTAGGGCTGTTGTATCTAGGGTCACTATGATTTGCAGGTGACACTATGGCATATAACAACAACAACAACAACAACATTATGAGATGCACTGGAGACAGGCTTAACACTCATCAGCAGGTGACAGATTCTGGTTGACAGGTCCAAGGCTTAGTGGTCACACTGCTTTATGTTTGGGAGAACCTATGGTCACCATATCTGAGTGTTTCAACTCAAGTAAAGTGCTGATGTGCTTGCTAGTAGAACGATGAAAGAATTGGGTGGCAAGAAGGGCTCCTTGGTTATATCTCAGAGGATAGAGTGGTTCCTGAGAAAGGTGGGTATGTCTATGGGAACATTCGCTCTGAAGGAAGATTTATCTTCTCTAATGTCCACCTTTGGGTGTCCCTTGGTGACACCTATAGTTAGTTCAAAGCTCAATTATAATCGAAGGATTTTGGTTCGAGTTTACCCAGAAGTGCCTTGGTAGAACTGCCTGCCAATCTGCTTCTGAGAGGTCACTATGAAAACATTATGAGGTGAACTTCTTCTTTGTGATACATATAGTCACGATTGCAGTAGATTTAATATTGTTGTCATTGTTATTATGTGTCCTCAAGTTGACTACAATTCAAAGTGACCTTGTCAACAACAGATTGAAACCTTGACCTCTCCTGCACTTTCCTCATGATCCCTGCCACCCTGTTGACACTGTCGCTGTGGAGCAATCCATCTTCCTGAAGGTCTTCCTCTGTTTGCTCTCTACTTTATCCAGTATGTTGCCTTTTTCTGAGGACCGGCCCCTCCTAACAATATGGCCAAAGGATGTGAGACCAAGTTTCACCAGCCTTGTTTCTAAAGAGTATCTGATTACACTTCTTCCAAGACAGGTTTCTTTGTTCCTTGGACAGTACACAGTATATTCAATATTCTTTACCAATACTACATTTCAAAGGCATAATTTTTTCTGCCTTTTCACCGTCCAACTTTTAGATGCATAGGAAGCAATTGAAAAGGCCACGGCTTGGGTCAGTTTCACCTTAGTCTTTAAAGTATTGTACTTGCTCTTTAGGACTTTGGAGAGGTCCTTGACAGCAGACTTTCTGAATGCAGCACATATAATTTTTTTTCTTTCATTTCTCGAATGCTGCTACAATGGGTGCTGATTGTGAATCCAAGTAATATGAAATCATTAACAACTTCAATCTTTTCTCCATCTATCATGGTGTTGCCTTTTGGTCCAGTGGTGAGGATTTTGGTTTCTTGATGTTGAGATATAATCCATATTACATTGCAAAGGCTGTATGTTGTCTTTGATCATCTGCAGCAAGTGCTTCAAATTCTTTTTACCTTCTGCAGGCAAAGTTATGTCATCTGCACAACACAGGTTGTTGGTAAATCTTTCTCCAATCCTGTGCACCATTCTTCTTCATAGTGCAGCTTCTTGAATTATTTGTTTAGCATGGAGATTAGAGGGAGAAAAGACACAACCTTAATTTATACGTTTCCTGATTTTAAACAAGGCAGGATTGATTCAACTAGCTAATACTTTGAAGGAAATGGCAAAAATTAAGGCTCCAGGAATAGATGGTATACCAATTGACATATTTCAGCTAACAGATGCTGCCCTGGATGTGCTCACCAAGTTGTGCCAAGAAATCTGGA
>NW_006399939.1:394060-408110 GCF_000299155.1 Elephantulus edwardii | reverse complement strand
GCACAGGACAGAGCAGGGTTTAGGGCTGTTGTACATAGGGTCGCTATGAGTCGCAAGCGACTCGACGGCACATAACAACAACAACAGCTAATGCCTGAACTGCTAGCCTCCTTTCACAACAACAATAAATATTTCCTTCCAGATGCATTTTAGCCCTGAAGCCCTATTGTCACCAGCTAGATGAGTTAGATGAGGGCCAATTTAAAAAAAAAACACCCCAAAAAATCCTAAAACTCTGTTTAAAGTTTAATGTGTACAACTTCAGAGTGCCAGGGCCAGGAAGGACCTTAGAACCTGTCTTAAATTAATGTGTAGGGATGGGTTGAGGGGATGGAGATGGGGAAACTGTGGTTCCAGGATGGAAAGTGAAGCTGGTCCGAGTGCAGTGGAGGCCACAACTAATTGATCACAGTCAGTTACAGGATGGAAAGTGACTCACCAAAGGCCACGTGGTAAGTTTCTGGCAGTGCCAGGCCTAAGAGTTGGACTTATTTGGTGTGCTCGCAGGCTTGAATTCTGTTTCGGACAAATGAGAAATGTGTTCTCAGACAGCATGGCATGATGAAGGGAGTCAGTGCTTATAATTGCTAAAGTAATTAGTAGCTCTCATTCCATAAACATAATAATGGACTGAAATTTATTGAGGGCATAGAATGTGATAGCAACTTTATTGTTATTATCTGATTTCCACACTACTCCATAAAAGAGCTATTACTGTTCCAAATTTTTCAGAGAAAACAGGTTTAGCATGAAAGTGCTGTAACTTATTACCTCAATTCACACAGTCCACAAATAGCTGGAACCTCAAAGAATATGTCTTGGAGAAAGTGCTAGATATAAGCGAGTGCTCCTTAGAGGCAAGAATTGTGGAGTTTTGTCTCCTATACTTTGGGCATGCTATTAGGAGGGACTTGGAAAGGGCCATGGTGCTTGGGAAGAGAGGAGGACCCAGTGAGAGGGGCTGACACAGTGACGGCATTGATGGGCTTCAGTGTGTGGGAGATGATGAGTCTTCCCAGGATAACACAGGCTTCAGATTTGCAGCTCACATGGTCTCAATGAATAGTATTCAACTGGATGTCACCTTAACAACAATGAGAGACTGATGGATTGACAGTGACTGCAACAACAAGCTTCAGTCTGGCAGAGATTGCACAGATGGTGCAGTTAGGGTTGTTTCCACAGGTTACTTTGAGCTGGCATGGACTTGAAGGCACCTAACAACAGCAACACGAATAGCTGTGAGGGTTAGACCTACATCTGCCTGATGAGTAGCTGTATCTTCAAGTCATTGTTTCAGTATTAGATGAGTTAAGATTTGGTCTGAAATCAGACAGAGACACAATTTATAAGAATCTTTTCTCTCCACATTTAAATATTTTAAGTAAATCCATATGGATTTACTGAAGTGAATGGTTTAAAGCAATAATTCCCAAGAGGTAATATGCACCTCGTGTATATCCCATGGGCTACCAAGAGGACATACAAGTATGCTTTGCAGAAAGTGCAACCAGGATGCTTCTTGGAGACAGGAATAGCTAAGCTGTATCTCACATACTTTGGCCATGTGGTTAGGAGGGGCTGGTCCTTGGAAAATGGCATCATTCTTAGAACGATGTAGGGTCAGTGAGAAGAAGACCCGCAATGAGATAGATTAACGTAGTGACTGTAACAGTGAGCTCAGATATGTCAGAGATGGTGACGACGACGCAGGATACAGCAGGGTTCAGATCTGTTGTTCACAGGGTAGCTATGAGTTGTATTTGATTACACCTAACAACAACCACCACCACAATGTGCAGCAGAGTGACTGGGAGAACTTCCTAAAACCTGGAGAGCTGGATCCCATGCCTGGAGTTTCTGAGACAGTGGTTCTGATGTCTTTGAGCTGTGGTGTTGGAGAGGAACACTGAATATCCCATGGACGGTCAAAAGAACAAACAGGTAAGTCTTGGAGAAAATGCAGCCAGAGTGCTCTTTGGAAGCGAAGATGATAAAACTTCACCTCACATACTCTGAGCATGTTTCTAGGAGGGGCTGTTCTTTGGAGAGGGACATGATGCTTGGAAGGCTGGAGGGTTAGTGAAGGAGAAGAAGACCCTCAATCAAGTAGATTGACACAATGACTACTGCAATGTGCTCTAGTGTGTCAGGAACTGTGAGGTGGCACAGGATAGGACAGGTTTCAGATCTGATGTTCATAAGATCACTATGGGTTGTATTTGACTCAACAACACCTAAAAACAACAACAACAACAATAATAAATTACTTATTTTGCTTACTTTTTGTGACACTTCCTATCTCAAAAAAAACCCCCACCCACCTGTCATCGCCATCAAGTCAGAACCAACTCACAGCTGAACCTCCAGTGAGTTTTCAGAGATTTTAAATCACACGAGGGGAAATTGCCCGTATTTTCCCCAAGGAGCTGTTGGTGGATTTGAACCACCTGCCTTTGTGTGGGTAGCACAACTTCTTAACTACTAAGCCAACAGAGCTCCTGTCAAATTGGTGTTTGGTGCTGTAGACTTGACTTCCACTCATGGTGACCCTAGGAACAGATCTGAATTTTGTCCTATCCCACAGCATCCTCACCATTTCACATATGCTTAACCCGTTGTTACAGTAATTTATCACCCATCTTGTTCAGAGTCTTCCTCTTTTTCTGACCCCTCTATCTTTCCCAGCCTGGTATCTTTTCGGAAGAACTGGGCCCTCATGACAACACACCCAAAGGATGGGAGATGAAGTTTTAATCAACCTCGCCTCTAAAAAGCACCCTGGTTGCACTTCCTGTTGTTGTTGTTAGTTATTATTGAGTTGACCATGACTTATAAAGACCTTATGAATAACACACCTAAACCTTGCCCTCTGCTGTGCCATGCTCATAATCTCTGTCATGGTCAAGTTCATTGTGGTAGGCACTATACTAATCCATCTCCTTGAGAATCTTCCTTTTTCATTAACCTTTCTTTCCGGCATGACGTCTCTCTCCAAGGACTGGTTTCTCATGAAAATATGCCCAAAGTAAGTGAGACAAAGTTTCACTGTGCTTACCTCTAAGGAGCTCTCTGGATGCACTTCCTTCAAGATGGATTTGTTTGTTCTTTTGGCAGTCCATGAGATATTCAGTACTCTTTGTCAAAATGATTCAAAGGCATCATTTCCTCTCATTCATCTTTAGTCATTGTCCAACTTTCAGATACACAGGAAGCAACTGAAAATATCATCAATTGAATCAGGTGCACATTAGTCCTTAAACTGATGTCCTTGCTCTCTAGAACTTTGCAGAGGCTCTTAACAGCATATTTCCCCAAGGCACCATGTCTTTTGATTTCTTGATTGCTTTTACCATGAAGGTTGGTTGTTGATCCAAGTAAAATAAATTTTTATGACTTCATCTTTTTTCCACGTACTGTGATGCTGTGTATCGGTCTAGTGGTGATGACTTTTATTTTCTTCCATTTCTGCAAGCAAGGTTGTACCATCTATCTGCATGATACAGGTTGTGAAGAGACTTTTCCCAATCCTAATGTCACATTCTTCTTCATAATGTCCAGCTTATAGCAGTTCCTGTAAGATCAGCTATAAAATTTATAGGGCTTAGAACAAAATGAGAATGTAGGCCCATTGTTTAAGAAAATGATGAATTTCATAATGGATGCTGACCATGGAACAGTGGACCAAGTGCTAGGGCCTCCTCTAAGCACAGATCTCACACTAGTGAATAGGCAGGTCAGAAGGTTGGTTTGATTGCTCTGGGAGGTCCCTCCTCTATTTTGTGGGTACTGGAACTTCTAAGAGACTGTTTATCCAGCAGATGAAGAATGCTGGCTACAGACAGGACTTTCTGTGGCTACTTAAACCAAAAAACCAAACCTACTGCCATAAAATCAGTTCTCGCTCTTAACTGGACCTGGATAGGTCAGGCCCACAGGAGGTTACTTCTTTCCCATCAATTTCTCTTAGATTGGGTCAGTTGACTCGGGGTCCAGCCAAGTTTATTTTCTTTTATCTAGCAGCCTGAGGAAGCAGGAAAGTTGTTTTTGTGAAAGTCCCCAGGAAGTAAACGTAATGACATTCTTTCATTATGTTTACAGGACACACTGGTATGGAGGGAATTTCTGTTGCCACCACATACTACTGTTTACCTGTCCTTCACAATCCTCCAGCAAGCAAGGGAGGCAGCTGCTACAAGGCCTGTCCTTGAGGAACTTGGCTTCACTTTAGGTAGGTGAAGGCAAAGGGTAGGCTGTGGGGGTGTGACCATGAATGAGAATAGGAGACTTGAGCCTTAAAATGCATTGTTTTTAAAAGGCTTCTGACCCATAGTGATTGTAGAAGATGGAGTAGAACTAACCCTAACGGGTCCCAAGGCTGTATTCTTTTTTTTTTTAAATTATTAATTTTAATGAAAGTTTATCGAGACTTTGGATTCCCATTCATTCATTGTTGCACTTTTCTCTCTGCCCACCCCTCCCCCCAATTCACTCTTCTCTTTGAAAAGTAAAAGAAAAATACTTTCATTGTTATAATCCCTCCCTTCAAGTCCACTCCACTGTGCAGTCTTTATTCTGGGCTCCTGTCATGACAATAATACCTAATCATATATTTCTTTTAAACAGTTCTTTCTCTCATCTGTTT
The DNA here is from genome assembly GCF_000299155.1 of Elephantulus edwardii. Classification (NCBI taxonomy): domain Eukaryota; kingdom Metazoa; phylum Chordata; class Mammalia; order Macroscelidea; family Macroscelididae; genus Elephantulus; species Elephantulus edwardii. The sequence continues at coordinate 403,465 of NW_006399939.1, read as the reverse complement.
CAATGCAGTATACATTATTTATCCCATCTCTCTCAGTCTCCCCAACCCCGATGTCAGTCCCTTTTTACAACAGTGGCCCTATGCAATATTTGTCCTTTTGTGACCAAGATATTTCATTCAGCATAATGTCCTCCAGGGTCACCTATTTTGAATAATATTTCATGAATTTCTTGTTTTCCAATGCTGCATAGTATTCTGTTGTGTGACTATGCCAGAGCTTCTCTGTCCATTTGTTTCTTGATGGGCTTTTGGGTTGTTTCCAACTCCCTGCTATTATGAACAAAGCCGTGGTAAACATGGGTGTGCATATATCTACTTGGGCAGAGGGTATGGTTTCTTTGGGGTTTATTCCCAGTAGTGAAACTACTGTGTCAAATGGTATTTCTATTTACAACTTTTTGAGAAAGCACCGTACAACCTTTCACTGTGGTTGCACCACCAAGGCTGTATTCTTTTCTTTTTTTACAATTTTTTAAAAAATAATTTTAATGAGCATTTACAGAGATTTTGGATTTCCATTCATTCATTGCTGCACTTCTCTCCCCGCCCAGCCCTCCGCCCCGCCCCCAAGTTTCCTCCTCTCTTTCAAAAGTACAGGAAACACTCCTTCCCTGGTATCCAGCTTACTGGGCATTTAGGTTGGTCAAATCTTTGGTTTCTACAGTGATGTAATAAATAACTTGAGTGAGTGAGTAGCATATTATTCTTGATTCCTTTTAAGGAAACAGTAAATCAGAGTGACCCTCATGCACCTATACTGTTATTTCTCAGAGTCAAAGGGTGTGTGCATCATTTTGTTAGATAACTACTGCCTTTCATCCTTATGTGGAGTTCAACAAATATTTATCCAGTGCCCACTTCCTGCTAACCATGTTATAAAACACTAGGGATACTGCTGTGACGTAACAAACTTGGCCTCTGGTCTTAATAGAGGCAGGGACAATACCTAACAACCCAAAGAACTCTTGGATGAATGAACGAGAGGATTTTAGATTGTGAGCAATGCTGCGTGTGTGTGTGTGTGTGTGTGTGTGTGTGTGTGTGTGTGTGTGTGTGTGTGTGAAATCCAGATGATACAGTAGGGCATGTGTGGAGAGCGACTTTCGACAAGGACCTGAGATGACTGGCTTTGCTGAGGTAACTGAGGTGTGCATGTGAAGACAGTTCCAGAAATCTTAAATTCAACCCAGCACTTTGAATCCATGATATCTGTAAAGCTCTTTCAGACTTTTCCTTCAACTGGTAGACCACAAGGCAGGAATTACTTTGTTTGGATGGGGGAAGGATTAGAAGAATTTTGTTTTCTCTATCTTGCTTTGTATTTATAAAAATACCTTCAGCTCTCTACCTACTGCTGTTTAAAGAGAAGAGCTTGTGAGGCAATGGACTCCGGCCACTTCCTAAGATGGTCAGCCCAGTAATTCAAGTTATTAGAGCACTGTGTTGGCTTCTCCTCTGATTAGCTTACAAGTTTAAGAAACTCAGTCTCTTGGAGTGTTGAAGGAGGTGGTAGCTCAGCTCTGAGGATGCAGATGATTCTTCCCTTCAAATACCTGACTTGGAAGCTCTCAGATTGGAAAGACACAGTTCAGACATTGGAAAGAAACGAAAACTTGGTCATGAACCTTGGTAATCTTTCCATTAGGGGTAAAATGAAAACCAACTGAACAATCAGATGGCCGCGCCTGCCTCTGCACCCCCTTCCTGCTCTCCTTCTCTCCTGCAAGGCTGCTCCTTGCAATTTCTGCCTTTAAAAGTCCTTTCTGTCTTTCAGGCCCTGGCTCATTTGACTCTTCCTCCAGGAAGCCTCTCCTCCTTTCTACCTAGTTGGAAGGTTATACTCATTTCCCTTTCTCCCACAGAGCTTGGTGCACCAGAGCCTTGTCCATAGAAGAACTTCTGCCATGCAGCCATTACCCTGGTTTTACCCCACTCACCTGGTAAAAGAATTAAACCAGATAGGAGAGATGAGATGCGACCATGTCTAAGCTACTGAGGGAACACAGTATATAGCAATGTCAGTGACTCTTGGGAGAACCAACTTTAGTACTTTAGTGCACTGTGCACAGCACTTAAAAGGGTTGACTTTAGTGTACAAGGTAGGTGCCCTTAAAAGGGTGGTTGTTGGTCTTGCTCGAAACAGTCCCATGATAGGCTGTTGTAGGCTGAGGTCTAACTGGAGTACAAGGCCGAGAAGGAAGGGCAAAGAACAGCAGAGACAGAAGTGGAGGTAAAAGGCAAAGAGAGAATTAGTAAGAAAGATAGATCCCAAAGGACAGAACAGAGCTTTCAAGGAAAGATGGTAATTGGAAGGTCACCTGGAAGCTGGGTAGCATTCTGTGCAGACGCACCTCTTGGGAAACATTACAGTGCTGCAGCCAATCAGAAGAGAGCCGATGACCAGCCACTTTCTGCTTAACGCCAGCCGTGATGCAACCCACCCAGAGGGTCCTGGGCAGCTCCATACATGGGAAGGGGCAGAGGGCATCCAACTAATGTACTGTACAGAGAGCTGACCACAGAATAGAGAGAGCTGATCATGGAATAGATCAACTTACATCCCTTCCCCCACACATAAAACCTTTGTTGTAACTTTCCCTCATGCGACTTCCCATTCCTACTGCCTCCCTCTGGCCTGGGGGTGCGAAACCCATCTGAAAGCTTTGTTTTACTTTGTTCTCCACCTTTTTTTGGCCCTTTTATCTTACAGTAATGAAAAGATAAGACTACCAGGGAGATGAGATTGTATATAAGACTTCCTCATGCCGCTGGGTACACACTGGGGCTGGAGTCTGGGCCAATGAGATTTTGTCATGGAGAGTTCAAAGTTTGGTGGGCCATTCTCATTCTCTGGTCTGCTGCTCTTTGATGTCACTCATGTACCTAGAACACAAATTAGGTTGGAGATCTGGTGGCCTGGTGGTAAGAAGCTGCACTGCAAATCCAAAGGCATACAGTTTGAATCCACCAGCTTCTCTACAGCAGAAAGTTGACCAATCTCCTCCCATGCAATTTACTGTCTCTGAAAACCCACTGGAGGGTCAATTATGGGTAGGTTCCAACTCAATGGTACACAACAACAACAGTGGGGCAGGCCCTTTGGTGAGCTAGTGGTAAGAAGCTACACTGCCATTCCCAAGGCACGGGGTGTGAGTCTACCTACTGCTCCATGGGAGAAGGATGGGCAGTCTTCTGTGTGATTTACTGCCTCAGAAAACCCACTGGGGGGGTCACTATGGGTTGGTTCTGGCTCAACAGCACACAACAACTGCAGGGTAGGTAGCCTTCTTACTGCCTGTCAGACTGAGTACTGTTTCCTGGGTGTGATAACTCATGTTTTACTAGGCGTGAGCTTCTCTCTCTCTCTCTCTCTCTCTCTCTCTCTCTCTCTCTCGTTTCTAACACTAACACTTCCAAACACCAGAAGGCCTGCTTGGCTGATCAGAAAGCTCACCCTGATCTGTGAGAAGCCCAAAGACTCAGTTCTGACTCATAATAACCACCCATCAGGTCTCTGATGCTGTGAATATTTTTAATTTCAAACTTTAAAAAAGTTGTGATTTGAGTGAAAGTTTACAATGCAAATTGCTTTTTTCAACCAATCATTCATGCATATTTTAGTACTTAACATTAATCACAATAATCACAGTGTCTGATTGTCCATTCTTTTCACCTTGCCTTTCCCTTCCCCCATCTCAGTAAGTATTTGTTATTCACCCATTGATTTTCTACTCCTCTCCTTCATTTCCCTTCCGAGAATGTTTTTCTATAAATGTTAAGCTTTGGTTAACTTTTTATAATTGTTGTTGTTAGGTGCCCATTGAGTACAGCCCATAGTGACCCTATGAACAAAAGATCTGAACCCTGTTCTATCCTGCTCCATCCTCACATATACTGACACACAAGAACCTATTGCAGCAGTCACTGTGTCAGTCCACCTGGTGAGGGTCTTCCTCTCCTTCACTGACCCCCCACCCTTCCCAGCATCGTGTCCTTCTTTGAGGAAGACCCCCTCCTACCAACATGCCCAAAGTGTGTAAGGCAAAGTCTCATCATTTCTACTTCCAAAGGACATTCTGGCTGCAAACTCTCCAAGACATATCTGTTTGTTCTCTTGGCTGTCCATGGAATGTTCAGTGCTCTTCTCCAAATCCACAGCTCAAAAGCATCAACTCATTTTCTATCATCCTTATTCACTGTCCAGCTCTTAGAGGCATAGCAAGTAATTGGAAAGACCATGGCCTGAATCAGATGGATCTTAGTTTTCAAACTGACATTCTTACTCCTCAATTCCTTGGAGCGGTCCCTAACTGCAGATTTTCCCAGTGCTTGCTGAAACTGAGAAGGACCTGAAGCGCTTGTTGCAGAAGGTCAAGAACTACAGCCTTCAATACAAATTGAAGCTCAATTTCGAGAAAACAAAGATTCTCACCACTGGACCAGTTGGCAGCATCATGATAGATGGTGAAGAGATTGAGATTGTTAACAGCATTAGTTTGCTTGGCTCCACAGTCAACACACTTGGTACTAGCAGCCAGAAAATTAAAAGATATATTGCATTGGGAAAGTCCGCTGTTAGGGACCTCTCCAAAGTACTGAAGAGCAACAATGCCCATCTGGAGACTAAGGTGTGCCTGATACAGGCCATGGTCTTTGCAATCACATGCTATGCATCAGAAAGCTGGACAATGACTAGGGATGATAGAAGGAGAATTGATGCCTTTGAGCTGTGGTGCTGGAGAATAGTATTGATATACCTTGGACTGCTAAGAGAACAAACAGGTTCATCCTGAAGAGGTAAAACCAGGCTTCTCCTTGGAGGCAAAGATTCTGAAGCTTTGTCTGACATACTTTGGACATGTTGCAAGGAGGAACCAGTCCTTGGAGAGGGATGTCATGTTTGGGAGGGTAGAGGGACAGAGCAGGAGAGGAAGACCCTTGATGAGATGGACTAATTCAGTGACTGGGGTAATGGGGTAGGTATGTCAGAGACAATAATATTAGCACAGGATAGAACAAGTTTTAGGGTTGTTGTACATAGGGTCGCTATGAGTCACAGGTGACTTGACGGCACACAACAACCACACCAACATGTCTCCTTCTTTCCAGAGTTCTTGTACCAAGGGTGTTAATTGTGGATCCATGCAAGATGAAGTGGTTAACAGTTTCAATCTCCTCTCCATCCATCATGACGCTGCCTATCGTTCCAGTGGTAAGAATCTTTGTTTTCTTGATATTGAGATACAATCCATACAAAAGGCTGTATTCCTTGATCTTCTGCAACAAGTGCTTCAAGTCCACCTCACTTTCAACAAGCTAGGTTATGTCATCTGCATAATGTAGATTATTGATGAGTCTCCCTTCAATCCTGATGCCACACTCATCTTCATAGAGTCCAACTTCTCAGATAATTTGCTCAGCATACAGATTGAATAGGTATGGGGAGAGAATACAACAATGATGTACTCCCTTCTCAATTTTAAACCATGCAGGGTTCCCCTGCAACAACCTCCTGGTCTAGGTATAGGTTTCACATGAACACAATTGTGTGCTCTGGGACACCCATTCTTCTCCATTTAAGCCACAGCTTGTTATGATTGACTATGATAAGTTTTTATAATAGTGGTTTTATATAATATTTGTCGTTTTGTCGCTGACTTATTTCACTTAGTGTAATGGCCTCTAGATTCATCCATGTTATGTGGTGTTTCCTAAATTCTTTGTTGTTTTTAACATTGCATTGTACTCTGTTGTGTGAATGGACTATGGTTTCTGTATCCATTCATTTTTTGATGGACACTTAGGTTGCTTCCATCTCTTTGCTGTTGTGACTGATGTGGAAACAAACCTGGGAGTGCATGTATCTGCTCATGGCACAGCTCCTATATCTTTAGTATATTGAAGTTGTAAATTGTTTTTGTTTTTTTACTTTAACAATAGTTTACAGAAAGATTGGGTTTTCATTCATTCATTGTTGCACATTTCTCCCATCTCCCCCCTTTTGCCCTCCCCCAGTCCACTTTGCAATGCCCTTTTGTTTCAGATTGTTATTGGGAGAGGTTGTAAATCTTAACCAGAGGAGTGGCCTGTCTCATCTTTGTCCTAAGGAAATAGCTGGTAGCTTCAAACTGCTCATCAGTGGTTAAGTGCTTGACTGATAACTGAAAGGTCCTCGGTTTGAACCCACCAGTTGCTTTATAGGGGAAGATGTGGCTGTTTGCTTCCATAGACATTGCAGCCATAGAAACTCTATGAGGCTGTTCTACTCTGCCCTATAGAATCACATTCTGGCTCAATGGCAATGAATTGGTTTTATTTGTATGTTCTTAAATTTGCATGCTGAGGAGGATGATTAGCAATGTTGTCTGAAGTTATTCTAGCAGGTCTGCTTCTCATCCAGCTCAGTACTCTTGTGTTCTATTTTAAGTCTCCTTTCCCCAGAATGATTAAACAAAGAGGAAATAATAAAAAACCACAGCTGAGCCTGATGAGGGGTGGACACGACAGAAATGAGCAAGTGGGCTTGAGGCCAGGGAGATAAAAATTAAATCAGCCTTTGAGGCATGAAGAGTCACTTCACTTTATGGTGATGAGGAAACTAGATTTTCATATGCACAAAAATGACAAGATCCTTGCCTCACACCACACACAAAACCAGATTCAGAACAGACTAAGGACACAAATATATGCAAGCTAAAACCATAAAATTCTTAGAAGAAAAAACAGGGGCAATGCTACTGTTTAACAAGAGATTATTTAATATAAAACTAAAAATATAAACAGCAAAAGCAAAGTAAATAAATGAGAACCCATAAAAAACCACTTCAGTTGATTGAAAGAGTCACAAAGAATAAATATTGTATGCCTTCACTTGCATAAAAATATTGTTGTTAGTTGTTGTTTGGTGCTGTTGAGTAAAATTTGACTCATAGCAGCCCTCTGAACAAAAGATCTGAACCCTGTCTTATCCTGTACTATCCCCACACTTCCTGACACATCAGACTCATTGTGGCAGTCACCTTGTGGACATCCCTGTTAATAACATGGCCAGTGCTCTATTTTATCCCCTCCTTTGATGTAGAGTGCTTGATGTATTAAAATCTTACAAATGGCCACTGACGGTTCAATTGCTCTATATTTACCTAGAACAAGAGGAAGATAGTTAGAAACAGAACAAGGATATGAAAAGGGTGGCAAAATTGTCTCCCAGATCAATTTCCTCTTTTACCATGAGACCAGAGAAACTAGACGGTTCCCTGCTAACATTACTGAACCTTTTGAGTAAAGATTCTATGGAAATATTTTGAACAAGAAGAAGGAGTTTTTCAGGAAGCTGACACTGAAAGAAAGGAATAAACTCCTGCCTCTCCCCAAACTGAGCCAAAACAAAAGTGTTAAGAGTCCACAAAGGCAGTCCAGAAGGATGTCTGCAACACACACACACACACACACACACACACACACACACACACACACACATGATCCACATTCACCCACTTTCCCGAGATCAAAGATGCTGAACTCTGAAGGCAGCCCAAATACCCCTGGAAGAGTACCCTCAGAAGAAGCAAGCTTGACCACTATGCCATTATCAAATTTATCAAATTTCCTCTGATCATTGAGCCAACCATGAAGGAGACAGAAGATGACACATTTTTGTTCATTGTGGATGCCAAAGCTAAGTAGTACCAAATGAAATAGGTTGTGAAGAAGATCTATGACATTGATGTGGCCAAGGTCAACACCTTCATCAGGACTGATGGAGAGAAGAACACTTGTGTTGACCTTACTCCAGAGGCAAGGAGGCTTTGCCTCACATACTTTGGGTATGTTCCTAGGAGGGGCTGTTCCTTGGAGAGGGACAGGATGCTTGAAAAAGTAGAGGGTGGGTGAAGGAGAGGAAGACCCTTCACCAGGTGGTTGACATGTGACTGCCACAATGGGCTCTAATGTGTCAGTAATTGTAAGGATGGCACAAGCTAGGACAGGATTCAGATCTGTTGTTCATAGGGTCTCTATGAAGCATACTCTACTTGACGACACGTAACAACAACAACATGATGCTTTGGGCATTGTCAGCAAAACTGGGATTATCTAAATTGAGTCCAGTCTAGTAATTAGAAATATACAATTACCCTACCATACAAACAAAACAAAACCAAAACATGTGAAGGAAACTACAAAACAATTTAAAATTCTCATGGACTTTAGACATCCTGGAGCCATGAAGATTGGATGAACTCCTGAAATTATTGTCCTGAGGTAATCTCTAAACCTTAAACCAAAAAACAGTCCCTGATTTTTTAAAACCAAACACTAATTTAACTTAACTTACTTTTTCTTAAGGTAAAAAGAAAAAAAAAAGATGTCTTGAATATTGTGCTCCTTAACAAACCACCTGTTGTTGTTAAGTGCCATCGAGTCGTAGGCAACTCATAACGACCCTATGAACAAAAGTCCTCAACCCTTGCATGACTTTCATCCTCTCTCCAGGTTCATAGAGTTTCCGGAGGCAAGATATTTATGGAAGTGGATGCCACTCCTGCTTCCAAGCTTGTTTTAATTGAGGAGCTCCACCAAACACTGTCCACCATGGGTAACCATTATCACATTTGACACATCATTGTCACAGTGTTCAGCTTCACAGCAACCATGAGTTACCTCGTACGACAAGTGGACACACCAGAGCTATATGACTTAGAAGAATGTTTGACCAAAAACAATTAACAACAGGCCTGAGGGCTGAGGATTAGAGTCACTAACCTTTGGCTTGGTGGCATCACTTTCGGTCTACTAGGCCACCTGGTCTCTCTCTGTGTTGTTAAGTGCTGTTGAGTCATAGGAGACTCATAGCGACCCTATGAACCACCTACATCATATTAAATTGACAACAGAGGATTCGATAGGACTTTTAGGGAGCAGTGAGTTGATATTCGTGAGCTCTGGTAATGTAGTTTATAGCAAGTTGTGGTGCTGACCAAAAGGAGTATCTCTCCGATGGTTCGAATCTACCAGTGGTTCCAAGGAAGAAAGATGGACAATCTCCTTGCGTGCTATTTACAGCTTCAAAAACCTCGCTGGAGAATGGTTTCCCTTCATGTAATTAACGTCACTGAGCTGTACAAATAGAGTTGAATTGGTATGTATTGTACAGTGTAGTTTCTCAACAAAAGCAAGAAGGGGGTAGGGGGAAGCTGGAGAAACAAACAAGAGTATGAGAGAAGGAGCATCCTATTCTCAAGCCAAACCCACCAGCAGACACAAAACACGTGGCAGAGCTTTTGGGGAAAGAATTTTATGAGAAGGGGAACTTTCATGTAAAGAACTTCATCCTGGGAACAGGTCGACAAATTCAGAAAGAGAGAGAGAGAGAGAGAGAGAGAGAGAGAGAGAGAGAGAGAGAGA
>NW_006399939.1:392043-393960 GCF_000299155.1 Elephantulus edwardii | reverse complement strand
AGAGAAAGAGAAAGAGAAAGAGAAAGAGAAAGAGAAAGAGAAAGAGAAAGAGAAAGAGAAAGAGAAAGAGAAAGAGAGAGAGAGAGAGTCCCAACCCCCAATTCCTACCCCAGGAAGAAGAGTGAACAGAACTTTCAGCTCAAGGGCCCCTTCCCCTCCTGCCCTCAGTTCCTTTGGCTGCAGGCAGCTTCTCTCTTTGAAGGAGCCCACGAACCAGTTAAGTGCATTCTGTTCCTGAGGGTTGCTGGGAGAGGGGATGCGGGTCTGCTGAATTTCCTCCCTTGGGAGAAGAGGCTGGATTCAGATGGGTCACAGGATTGTCACTGAGAGGGAAGTCTCAAAGTAGAGGAGCCCTGAAAGCTTTTTACAGCACCAAAGGGAGATCCAAGAGACTATAAAGATCTAAAGACGGGCTAAAGGGAGGAGAGAGGCTCAGGCGTGGCTGCTTTTGGAGCCTCTGAAGAGGGGAACTCTTTACCAATCCCTTTGAGCAGTGACTGAAGCCTCTGCTTTGAACTGAAGCTCTCATTCTCTCCGTCAGAGATGAACACCTCCAATTAGGTCACCAGACATTTGCCACATATGGATACTGAGAACAAAGAAATGTGCTGTCAGAGTGAAACACATCCTGAATTTTGAGACTCTGTAGGATAAAAAGAATGTACTGATCTAAAAAAAAAAAATTTAAAAGAAAAACCCAATATGGGTTACTTGTTGAGATGGTAGCATTGGTTAACACATGCTGTTGGATACTGTCAAGTTGATTCCAATTTACTGAGATCAAGTTGTGATTTAATAAGAGAAAAATTGCCCGATAAGTTTACTTGTTTGTGTTCTTTATGAAAGCAAACTGCTACCTCTCTCTCTTGACTGATTGGTGGGTTAGAACCGTAGATTTTTGGATAGCAGCTAAGGGCTTTAACCACAGCATTATCAGAATCACTAGAGTTCCATATGTGTGTGTGTGTGTGTGTATATATATATATATATACACACACACACACATATATACACACACACACACACACACACATGATCCACATTCACCCACTTTCCCGAGATCAAAGATGCTGAACTCTGAAGGCAGCCCAAATACCCCTGGAAGAGTACCCTCAGAAGAAGCAAGCTTGACCACTATGCCATTATCAAATTTATCAAATTTCCTCTGATCATTGAGCCAACCATGAAGGAGACAGAAGATGACACATTTTTGTTCATTGTGGATGCCAAAGCTAAGTAGTACCAAATGAAATAGGTTGTGAAGAAGATCTATGACATTGATGTGGCCAAGGTCAACACCTTCATCAGGACTGATGGAGAGAAGAACACTTGTGTTGACCTTACTCCAGAGGCAAGGAGGCTTTGCCTCACATACTTTGGGTATGTTCCTAGGAGGGGCTGTTCCTTGGAGAGGGACAGGATGCTTGAAAAAGTAGAGGGTGGGTGAAGGAGAGGAAGACCCTTCACCAGGTGGTTGACATGTGACTGCCACAATGGGCTCTAATGTGTCAGTAATTGTAAGGATGGCACAAGCTAGGACAGGATTCAGATCTGTTGTTCATAGGGTCTCTATGAAGCATACTCTACTTGACGACACGTAACAACAACAACATGATGCTTTGGGCATTGTCAGCAAAACTGGGATTATCTAAATTGAGTCCAGTCTAGTAATTAGAAATATACAATTACCCTACCATACAAACAAAACAAAACCAAAACATGTGAAGGAAACTACAAAACAATTTAAAATTCTCATGGACTTTAGACATCCTGGAGCCATGAAGATTGGATGAACTCCTGAAATTATTGTCCTGAGGTAATCTCTAAACCTTAAACCAAAAAACAGTCCCTGATTTTTTAAAACCAAACACTAATTTAACTTAACTTACTTTTTCTTAAGGTAAAAAGAAAAAAAAA
>NW_006399939.1:359406-391943 GCF_000299155.1 Elephantulus edwardii | reverse complement strand
TAAAAGTTGGAATGGACTCATAGTTGACCCTCCAGCAGATTTCAGAAGCTGTAACCTGCACAGGAGGAGATTGCCCATCTTTCTCCTGTGGAGTAGCTGGTGGATTTGAACTATTTGCCTTTGTATTGGCAGTGAAACTGTTTATTCACTTAACCACCAATGTGTCCTTATATATAGATGTTGTTGTTATGTGCCATCAAGTTGAAAAAAAAAACCAAAAAAAACCAAAAACAACAGGAGATAAAAAAAAGAAATAGCCTCTCCAGGATGTGCCGAAAACATGTGAGATGAAGCTTCACCATTCTTATCTCCAAGGAACAATTTGGCTGCATTTTCCCCAAGACATATCTGTTGTATTGGCAGTCCATGGAATATTCAGTACTTATTTTCTCCAACACCATGGTTCAAAGGCATTAGTTCTTCTGTCATCCTTGTTCGCTGTCCAGCTTTCAGAGGCATAGCAAGTGTTTGAAAAAGCCATGGATTGAATCCAGTGCAGCTTAGTCTTCAAACAGACAGCATTGTTCCTTAGTACTTTGGAGAGGTCCTCAACAGCAGATTTGCCCAATGCAACACATGTTCTGATCTCCTGACAGCTGATACCAATTGTGTTGATTGTATATACAAGATTAAATCATTGACCATTTTATCTCCATCTATCATGATGTGGTGAGGATTTTTGTCTTTTTTAAAGAATTGGCTTTTGTCTTCTTCAAGTTGAGATGCAATCCACTTTAAAGTCTGTAGTCTTTGATCTTCTGCAGCAAGTGTTTCAATTCCTCCTCACTTTCAGCAAGCAAGGTTGTGTCATCTGCTTAACACAGGCTGTTGATGAGTTTTCCTCTCATCCTAATGCCACATTCTTCATTAAGTCCAGCTTCATAATTGATTTGCTTAGTGTCCAGATTGAACGGATATGGAGAAACAGATGAGGAAATGTCCTGTGTTTGTGAATCACTGGAGAGACTCACCCTTACAGGTCAGTAAGGTCCTGCGGGTACAGTGGGTCTGCATGTTTAGGGACTGCGTGGGGCCAGTGTGCCTGGAGTGGAGTGTGCTGGGGGGAGAGTAAGAGATGAGATCAGGGAGCGAGCAGGGAGCTGACCTCATAGCCCTTGTGGACTACTGCAATGCCTTTGCATCTTACACTGAGGGGAAGGACGACTTTGCAGTCATAATCTGAGGGATGATCATCCGGCTTCCTTTTTAGCAGAATCATTATGGAGAATAGACTTTAGGGGCAAGAGTGGGAGACCAGATGTAGTCTAGGCATGAGTTAGTCCACAGCAAGGCAGTGGCATGAGCAACTGCATCCTGCCATCCTCCCACGAAAGAACCAAGGGGGGAACCCCCCCCCAAAAAAGTTGGCAGGACCAAGTTTCTTAGAACTCAGGGAAACAAATAGTGACAGGAACCAGGATAGTTCAGAATCTAGGAAAAAAAGACTGGAGGAGCTTAGCTACCAGAAAACCTCCTTTGTTGTGGCTGTTTTTACAGCTGTAGTGGGAAGATGCCCTCCTCTGATTGTCCTACCACCGAGGTCTCGGAGGGTGGAGGGACAGAGAAACAAGACAACAGAGTGTCACCAAGGCGTATGCTGTTACTGTTGTCAGCTGCTCTACATTCTGCCTAATTTATGATGACCTCATTACAGCCTCACAAAGCGATGCCAGGCCTTATGCTGGATTAGCAGTTAATCTCCAGATTAGCCATGAGTTCGACCAGTGTGAGCCCTGCAGGTTTCACTAACAGAATTTTGGAAGTAGACCTCTAGGTCTCTTTCCTGCTTCATCTTACTTTGAAAACTCCACCGAAACGTGAATCATTGCAGCACATGAGTCTCCGCTGAGATAGGGGTGGCTGCATATGAGATGCGTTGGCCAGGCCCTAAACCTGGATCTCCTGCTTGGAAGGTGAGAAGTCTCCCATTGAACCACCAATGCACAGAGTTCTTCATTAGATCCAGGACAGAATTAATTAATTAATACAGGACAGAACAATGAAGGGCAATCTAGTTGTCAGATATCAAAATTTTCTAGCTGCGCATTTCTTTAGAGATTGGCCCAATTTCTTCTGTTTATAAATAAGGAAAGAGAAGCTCGGAGAGGGGAAGTGACTTAGCAAAACCCCAGAACTCTGACCCTGAGCTCTGGGCTTGTCCTGTAATGCACAGAGTATGGCCCACATATTTTTCCAATTTCGTTTTGTTAGAACAAAAGTCATTAAAACTCAACTAGACTAAATCAAACCAGATTTTTGGATTTTGTTGTCTTACTCCTGAGTCTTTCAGACAGATCTAAGTGTAAGTAAATTTTTTGGTTTTGCTGCTTGGGGCGGGGCGGGGGGTGGAATGAAAGATACTGAATTCCTTTTGAAGATGACTCTATTTTATAAACTATTCTTAAATATTACACTCTACTTTGAAGTCCACATTATAAATTAAATGACTAAATGTTACCTAACTACTGTAACTTAAGGGAGCACTACTCGTGGGTTAGGAGTTGACTGCACTGCCAATCCCGAGGGGGATAGTTTGAATCTACAGCTTGTTCCAAGATCGAAAGATAGGCAATCTTTTCCCACAAGACGCAGAGCCTCTGAAAGCCTGCCTGGAGGGTCAGCTATGAATTAGTTCAGACTCGATGGCAACGAGTGCATATATGACTATAATTTATTGTGTGTATTTTCTTTTGGGAAGAAATCACGTTCTTGAGTGTCAGTGGAAGCTGCTTACCAAAGCATACCCAGACTATAAGACTTTTTTTCATATTTAAACATTCATTTGACATGGAAACTAACCTTAAACAGAGTATGCAAAACAGCTGAATTTAACTGGGTTTGCTTAAGAGGATCTGCTTTCTTTCTCCGTTGCATAGTATATATAGCTGTTAAATGTTAAGGCTTAAAATTCAAATCCTTGCTCTGATACTTAGAAGCTCTGCTTTCTCATCTGTAAAATGAGGCTATTGTACTTACCTTAAAGAGTAGCTACGTTGTTGCTGTTAGGTGCCATCTAGTCACTTGCAACTTATAGTAAACCTATGTACAAAAGCCCTAAACCCTGCTCTATCCTGTGCCAACCTCACCATCTTCGACACACTCACTCTCAACACTCCAGTCACAGAATCAATCCATCTCATCGAGGGTCTTCCTCTCCTGCGCCGTTCCTCCACTCTCCCAAACATGATGTCCCTCTCCAAGGACTGATGCCCACAGTATGTCAGACAAAGCTTCAGAATCCTTGACTCCAAGGAACATTCTGGCTTCACCCTCTCCAGGACAAACCTGTTTGTTCTCCTAGCAGTCCATGGTATATTCAACACTCTTCTCTAGCACCACAGCTCAAAGGCATCAATTCTCTTTCTATCATCCCTAGTCACTGTCCAATTCTCTGATGCATAGCATGTAATTGCGAAGACTATAGCCCACACCAGGTGCACCTTAGTCTCCAGCCATTGCTCTTCAGTACTCTGGAGAGGTCCCTGACAGCTGACTTTCCCAGTGCAATTTGTTCCTGGATTTCCTGGCTGCTGTTACCAATAGGGTTGACTGTGGAGCCAAGAGTAGCTATAGGATTAAAAGAATTTGTCGTAAAGTTTGTAACTATTTACTCAGGGAGCCCTGTTTGCACAATGGTTAAGCATTCCATCACCAACTAAGGGGGTGGAAGCAGAATCCACCAACTGCTTGGGGGAAAAGATCTGGTGATCCTCTAAAAATTACAACTAGGCTCCACTGGAGAAGGAGGGGAAATCTCCTCCTATGCCTGTTGGATCTGATTCGACGGTACACACACACACACACACTACAACTGGGAAGCACCTATAAGAAGTTCTCTCTATGGCCAGCTCTGGTGGCCTAGTGGCAAGAAGCTGCACTGTAATCTCAGAGGTGTGGGGTTCAAATCCACCAGATGCTGTGCTGGAGAAGGAGGAACAATCTCCTCCTGTACCAGTCAGATCCGATTTGATGGTACACTCACACAAAAATAATAAAATAAAATAAAATAAAAAGAAGTTCTCTCTTTGAACACTCAACCAAAACTTGAATCATTGCCACACACGAGCCTTCCCTGAGAGGTGGCTAGGTGTGAGGTATGTTGGCCAGGCAATAAAGTTGGATCTCCTACTTGGAAGGTGAGAAGTGCCCTGTGAGTTGGAACTGATTCACTCGGCATGTTACAGGTTGTTCCCAGTTTATGACATACTCAGCTTATAATGGAATCCTTAGGCCCATCATCCATGGCTGCTTTTTGTTTGTTTTGTTTAGAGTACATCCTGTCATTAGTAATATACACTACATATGATGTTGCAATGCGTAATTTGCTCAGATCATTCTCAGATGTTCATTCACAGAGACTCAATTTTAGGATTCATTGTTTACAACATTGTCATAAAGATTTCATTTTCTAAACTAAATAAAGAGCTTCAATTTCTTGAAAATATAGACCCCAAAGCTGATTGCATTCCTAAAGTTGACAGGCAGATGTAAGAAGCAGTGAGATGTTAAAGTGAAATTTATGAAGGAAAAAAGTCCGTTTGTTAACCTTCACTAATTGCTTCCTAGAAATGTCATCCCTATTCCCAAGGCCAGCCTAGATGGCTCAGAATTTTCTACCACTGATTTATTACCACAACTGACAATATGCCAATGTCACCCAGTCCTCCATTATCAGGATAAAGGTTTATAATTTGTGTGGTTCTTGTAGATTAAAATATTTTGGTATATTTGGATGCATTCTAACCTCTAAAGACAAAGTTTGGCTCTATAAAGATACTGGCAATAAAAGGCAACAATAATGAAAACAAAAAATGGTTCTTTACATCAGATGACTTACACCTGAGATAGTATATTGATGTTTTGAAAAAAATAATTATAAAAATGTAGTATTTAAAAAACTACAGTATTTAAAGAAAATTTAGAAAGTAAAGAAAAAGGAAAAATATTTCAAATCAGTCATGTCATCATTAAAAATTCTTTTAAAAAATTCTTTTCCACTTATTTTCTGGACATAAGCGTGACCTTAAGGTAGGGCCTCTCGAGCATTATTTCATTACCTTTATATATATTAGAAACAAGAGCAAATGAGTGGCCTATCAAGAGACTGCACACATCTTTCTTTGTTTACTATCCTTCCTCTTCCTCTGGTTTGTCTTATCATTGTATTTGATGAATCTCTGTACTTTGCCTAACAATAATTTTAGAGAAACAAAGGGGACCCTCCCAGCATCCTGAACCCCCTGCTGTGGGGTTGGTTTGGGCTCACAGCGGCCCTCCACTGGGTTTCTGGGGGAGGCTGCCCGTCTTGCTCTTGTACAGCGCTGGTAGACTGAAGCTAATGACCTTTTTGATTAACAGCATGAAAGGTCAGACGATAGTTAGACACATGCTATCAGGGCTCCTTTTGGAGTAAAGCAGAATAGAAATCAGTGCTTCTCATGAAAAAAAAAAAAAAAAAGTAAATGTTTGCATCCTAGACAGGCCTGTAAGGCGACCAATAACAGCAGGGAGATGTTAGCTTCTTGAACTAACCAACCACTTAAGGTCAAAAGAGCAATCTTTACCCAAACATAAAGCCTGGAGAGAGTGGTAGTATAGATTGTTGTTGTTGTTGTTATGTGCCGTCGAGTCATTTGCGACTCATAGCGGCCCTATGTACAACAACCCTAAACCATGCTCTATTCTGTGCCAATCGCACTGTCTCTGACACACCCATCCCGATTACCCCAGTCACTGAATCAATCCATCTCATAGAGGGTCTTCCCCTCTTGCATCGTCCCTCCACCCTCTCAAGCATGATGTTCCTCTCCAAGGACCTGTTCCTCCTTGCAACATCCCTAAAGTATGTCAGATGAAGCCCCAGAATCCTTGCCTCCAAGGAGTAGCTTGGTTTAATCCTCTCCAGGATGAATCTGTTTGTTTTCTTGGCAGTCCATGGTACATTCAATACTCTTATCCAGCACCACAGCTCAAAGGCATCAATTCTCCTATCTTCCCTAGTCATTGTCCAACTCTCTGATGCATAACAAGTGATTGCAAAAACCATGGCCTGTATCAGGCGCCCCTTAGTCTCCAGAGAGACTCCGTTGCTCTTGAGTACTTTAGAGAGGTCCCTAACAGCAGACTTTCCCATCTCAATACGTTTTTGGTTTCCTGACTGCTAGTGCCAAGAGTGTTGACCGTGGAACCGAGCAAACTGAAGCTGTGAACAATCTCAATATCTTCTCCATCCATCCTGATGCTACCGATTGGTCCAGTGGTGAGAATCTTTGTTTTCTTGACATTGAGCCTCAGTCCGTACTGAAGGCTGCAGTCCTTGACCCTCTGCAGCAATTGCATGAAGGATTCATGAAAATGAGAAATACAGGGAGAAAATGGAAACTGTCTGTTTATCTTGTAATCAATGCCATAAAACAAAACGTATATGAGTGGTTGAATGAAGATCCGATTGGCTTTGCAAACTTTCAGACAAATCTCTATTTCATGCACATGCACACACACAGAAAGACGCAGACATAGACATCGTTTATTGCATTACTACTTAGTTAATAGTGAGTTGTGCTACTAACCCAAAAGTAGGCTGCTTGAATCCACCAGCTGCTCCATGGGAGAAAGATGGACATACTTCTCCCAAACGATTTACAGCTTCAGAAAATCCACTCGAGGGTCAACTGTAAGTCAGTTCGGACTCAACAGTAATGATAATGAGATCAAAAAAAGTACAGCCTGAACCTAGTTATCAGCTAACAACTGAACAATTCAAACAGTGACATCCTACGAAACAGCTGCCTGTACTCTTTAAAATGTCAAAAGAGGAAAAAAAGGAAGTTATTCCAGATTAAAGGAAATAAAGAGACATAGCAACTAAATAGAAAATGAGGTGTAGGCATTTCTTCTGCCTTAAATTTATTATTGTGGAAAAAAAGAAGAGATTATTGGAACAATTTGAGAAATTTGAATGCAATCTGAAGATTAGAAAATAATATCACATCATTACCAATTTTTCTAATTTGGACAATTGCACTGTAAAAGTTTTCTTTTAGGAAACACACAAGATAATATTTGGAGATAAGAAGGCATCATGTCTGTAAATTTTTCTCAATTTAGAAAAATATATAACATATATATGGTGTACACATATATGTATATATTATATATGTATGTGCTTATTTATGTGTATGTGTATATATATAGTATTTTTCCATAAACAAATATATTTATATATATACACACATTGTTGTTGTATACCACAGAGATGGAACATACCCATAGCTGATCCTCCAGCAGGTTTTCAAAGGTGGTTTATCACACAGGAAGTGATTTCCCATCCTTGGCCTCGTGGAGCAGTGCATGCCCTCCGGATTGCAGGCAGCTTCTTGCCATCTATCTCTCTCTTCCCCCTCCCATTTCTCTCCTTCTCTCTTAGAGATATAGCAGAGACTAAGAGAGATATAGACACACACACACAGAGACAGAAAAGAGAATAAAGCAAGTGAAGCAAAATATGAACATTTGGAGAATTTGGTTAAAGGGTATATTGCAATTTTTATACTATTTTAGCCATTTTTTAAAATTCCAAAGTTATTTCAAAATGAAAAGGTAATCTAAACCCAAACTTTTACAAGTTCCTGAAAAAAAGAAATGGACAATGAGTCCATTTCAATTCATGGTAACCTGGTGATGCAACAGTTAAGCGCTGGGCTGGGAATAAGAAAGTCAGCAGTTTGAAGCCATCCAGCCACTCCATGGGGGGGAAGACTCCGCTGGTCCTCACTAAGGCCCAGGAAGCCCTGTGGGGGGCACTTCTTCATCCTACAAGTGTCACTATGAGTCAGAATCACCTTAATGGCACGCAACAACAAAGAGGAGATAAAAGAGGAAATAAATCTTAAAATAGAGTTTTTGTGGTTGTGAAAAGAACTCATAGCTACATGAGGAGAGAATTTACTTAAGACACTTTTCTGAGTAAAGAAAGGTATGTGACCGCTGGATTTCTCTGAGTGCCTGCTGATGTAGGGAGACAGCACGCGCTGGCAGAGTACTTCCAATAGAGGGCGCTGCGACATTGCCAAGAATGACTGATGGCATCGCAGATGCTTCATAGCCTAACTTCAGCGTGGAGTCAGAAGTGTTCCCAAAGAGGACAGACACATTTATAATCTCAGAGAGCTGAATTCTTTCTACATCCCATTTTACAGCCGAGAAAACGGAAATCCGGAGTGGGAGAGAAACATGCCACCAAGAGCCAAACTGCACTGCAAATGATTGCTCCAACCAACCACTTAGGTAAGACTTCCAAGTGCAGGCCCTGCACGCTGAGCGCCTTGAATACATTCTCAGCTTAATCCCCGCACACGCCCTTTTTATTCAGTTATGAAGCCAAGGCTCCTAGAAGAGTTGGTGTCAAAAATCCAAAATAAAAATAGAGGGCTGGGAGGAGGGAAGGAGATTCAGATTTTGCTGGTGGCAGAGCACATAATCTATTTTTGTGCTAATTGAAAACAAAGTTGTCAGTTCAAAGCCATGGGAGGAAGACAGGCTGTCTCTTCCAGTTAACATTTACAGAGGATCACTGTGAATCAGAAATCACTCGCTGGCAGTGACTTAATTGCCCTTCTGTCCTCATAGGTTGTTGTATACCTGCCCTTCTAAGAATTGATCATGGATGGCCCATAGCCATCAAAATTGAAATTGAGCTCCCGGAAGCAGATTCTGGAATGCACGATGATTCCCCCTCTTCTTCCTGTGTACACTGCCCTGCTAAAGACAATCCCCTCTCAATACTTCAGAAACCTCCATACTTGTAATTTCTGTGCTTCCCACAACCACACAACGGCCAAGTGATCTTCTAAAAACACAAATCGGATCTCTCTTCACAAACGCCACTCTCTTGTGAACATCTTCAAATAGCTCCTCACTGAACTTGGAATAAGACCTGGTTACCAGGTCCTGCTTGAGCTAGACAAGCCTACCTCCCTGACCTACCTCCTACCAGCCTCTTCCTTGTGTGGGTTGCCTCTCACACGCTGGCCTCTTTCTGTCCTAGGAACCAGTGTGAAACTTGTTCGCTCTTTAGAAGCTTTGCTCTTTGTACTACTCTTGTCTGGAATATTCTACTTCCACCTGTCCACATACCTAAATCCTCCATCCCACTCAAGTCTTCTCTCAACAGTAGCCCCACAGAGATGCCTTCTTGACCACCAGACCTCAAGGACCCCCACAGTCTTATACACCGTCACCTTACCTATTATATTTTTGAACCAGCCCTTGGCACTATAGAAAATCATTTGCCAAACTGATTGCCTTATTTATTCATCATGCCACTGAGTGGAACTCGGAGTGCCAGGCATGCAATGTTATTAGGGGCCACTGAGTCACAATGATGCAACAGATTGAAACTTTGCATGATCCTGTCGTCCACGTGATCTCTGCCATGTGTAAGCCCATTATTGCAATCACTGTGTGAATCCATCTTGTTCAAGGTCTTTCTCTTTTACTGAACATCTACCTTTCCTAGCATGATGTCCCTTTCCTAGAAATATTTCCTTCTAACAGCATGCCCAAAGTAGGTGAGATGAAGCATCACTATCTAGTGATTGAGTAGAATTAATTCATCACATGTATTCATTGAATTGAAAAAGGGAGCTTGGGTGGCCTAGTAGTCAGAAGCCATGCTGCAATCTCAAACGTGCATGGTTCAAATCCACCAACTGTTCTGTGGAAAAAGGATGAATAATCTCCCGTGAAATTTACTGTCTCTGAAAACCAGTTGAAGGGTCAGCTATGGATTGGTTCTGATTTTACAGCACACAGCAGCAACAAACAAAAACCCACTGGCGGGTCAACTTTGACAGACTCAACAGCAATGAGAACGAGAGAGAGATGAGTCAGTGCCAACTAGACAGCACCTAGAAACAACAACAACAACAACAACATCTAAGCACAGGAATGATTTACCTGGACCAATCATTGGCTTGTTGGTTCAGTTGAGGTAATCACAAGGGTTGAGGGTACTTCCCTAGCCTCCAGGAGCACCAAGTATGCAGTAATCTCTCTGTGCAGGCTTTACCTTCCTCACACATCAGGTCCCAGTCTACCACCTTGCAGCCTTTCAAAGCAAAGCAGTTTCAAAGTAAGTTTGCTGTAACAAGAGATTAATTTCTATGCCATACAAATGAGTCATCTCCCAGTGTCATTATCTTCACACACCAGCAACAATCAGCTGTGGGCTGGAAGTCTCTTGTTTGAGTCAATCAGGACCTGGTAGGAAGGCCTTTATATTTAAAAGTCTGTTGGGTCCTCAGGCCTGCTGTTAATTGTGTTAGGGAAGAACATTATTCTAAGTGGTATAGCACTTGTCTTTCAGTTTGTGGTACTGAGATAACAGTTGCTATGATATTGAATGCTGTGCCAGTGGTGTGTCAAATGCCATAACGGTTACCCACGGTGGACAGGGTTTGGTAGAGCTCCCAGATTAAGACAGGCTTGAAAGCAGGATTGGCATCCACTTCTTAAAATATAGGCCTTTGGAAACTTTATAAACATTAGAGAAATGACGATAATTATAGAGCAGAATTCAGGTCTTTTGTTCATAGGGTTGCTATGAGTCATACTCAACCCAACAGCATTTAACAACAACAATAACAACCAGCACAAAATATTCCTCATCATTTGCCCATACCCCAACCCCACTGTCATTTTGTTGTGATAATCTTTGCAGAAGTCCTAAATGTCCACCACTGGGTGCCAGTCACAGGGGTGGGTATGTTCAGGGAATTTCTGTCAGAAACACAGCCATGGGAAGCCAGCAGGGGCAGTGCCTGTTGGCCATGTGGTCTGGAGGATATCGAATCTGATTTTCCTTGAGTTTTCATAATCTTTAATCCTGATTCCAGTGGGAGACCTTAAGAGGCAGGTTTTGATCTTCTGCTTATCTATCCCTTTCACAGACCTGCTTTTGAATTGTAGTGTTGGAGAGTATTGAATAGCCCATGGGCTGCCAAAAGAACAAATCTGTCTTGGAGGAGGTAGAACCAAAGTGCTTCTTAGAGGCCAGGATGGTGGAGAGGAAGACACTTGATGAGATGAGTTAACACAGTGACTACAACAGTGAACTTGAGCATGACCGTGCTGGTGGGCATGGTGCAGGGTAGGGCAAAGTTTAGGTCTGTTCTCCTTCGGTCACTATGAGTCCTAGTCCATGGGCCAGCATCTGACAACAACACAGAGCTGAGAGTGCCTGGAGGCCTGGCACTGGGACTTCCGTCCTGCACTTCCTCACCCCCAGAGCTGAATAAGTGCTATTGTTGTACTTACCTAACTCCCAGCCTGGGAGTCTAATTTCAACTCAGAGCACTGCTATTGGACAGAGAATTCCAGAGAGTTTCAGAGGTTGTAATCTTCAGGGAAGAAACTGCCACATCTTTCTCCCACAGTGTTCCTGGTGGTTTGGAACACTGGCCTTTCAGTTAACAACCTGCCACTTAGCCATTGTAGTGCCTAGTCATTTCCTATGCGGTGTGAGTCCCTGGGACAGAGTAGGGTTTTCTAGGCTGTGATCTCTATGGGAATGGATCTCCAGGTCCTTTCTGCCACTGAGTGGCTGTGGGGGTTTGAACTACATGGCAAGTGGATG
Organism: Elephantulus edwardii; assembly: GCF_000299155.1. Taxonomy (NCBI): domain Eukaryota; kingdom Metazoa; phylum Chordata; class Mammalia; order Macroscelidea; family Macroscelididae; genus Elephantulus; species Elephantulus edwardii. Next base: position 380,308 of record NW_006399939.1, on the reverse strand, counting down.
CTTAACCATTGTGCCACCAGGGATCCATTGAGTAAGTACTGGTTTGTTTGGTTTGTTTGTTTGTTTTAAATCTGAATGCAAGCTACCAGAGGAGCCCTTTCTGCCCTACTTCTGTGGTCCCCATCATGGAGAAGCTTAAAGAAAGTTTGAAGAGAGCTTCAAACTTTCTTCTCCTTCCCCTGCTGCCGCATGGAGTCCTGTGAACCAGCAGAGCTTGCTGGCTGATTTTCATTTAAATCCAAACCCAACCACTGCCCCTGAGCCTGTTTTGACTCAGAGAGACAGACTCCCCGTCAGGTTTCAGATGCTGTAAATATTTACGGAAAACGTTTGTCCAGCTTTCTCCCACATAGCAGCAGCTGGTGGATCCGAACAGCTGGTCTTTCAGTTTGCAGCACAAATTATATCGGCCTGTGTCACTTGCCTTTGAGCTGTGGTGCTGGAGAAGAGTATTGAGAATACCATGGACTGCTAGGAAAACAAACAGATTCATCCTGGAAAGGGTTAAACCGGGCGGCTCCTTGGAGGCAAGGATTCTGAGGCTTTGTCTGACATACTTTGGACATGTTGTAAGGAGGGACCGGTCCTTGGAGAAGGACATCATGCTTGGGAGGGTGGAGGGACAGCACAGGAGAGGAAAGCCCTCTATGAGGTGGATTGATTCAGTGACTGGGGTAATCGGGATGGATGTATTGGAGACAGTGCGATTGGCACAGGACAGAGCAGAGTTTAGGGCTGTTGTACATAGGGTCGCTGTGAGTCGCTAGTGACTCGACGGCACATAACAACAACACATGCCACGTTGAGTTGAATATGACTCATAACTACCCTAGCATAACAGATCTGAACCCCGTCCTATCCTGTACCGTCCTCATCTTCTCTGACACACTTGAGCCCATAGTTTGCATCTCACAGAGAGTCTTCCTACTTTTCTCTGACCCTCCACTTTTCCATGATGTCTCTATCCAAGGAATAGGCTCTCTCCTAGGCACATTTGATACATGAGACCAAACTTGGTCATCTTGCCTCCAACGAGCACTCTGACGGTACTTTCTCCAAGATATAGCTGTTTGTTCTTTTGGCAGTTCATGGACTATTCAGTACTCTTCTCCAACATCACTGTTCAGTTCAAAGGCATCGCTTCTTCTGTCATCCTTATTCATTGTCCTGATCTTGAATGCATAACTGGTGATAGGATAAACCATAGCTTGAATCAGGCACACCTTAGTCTTTAAACCGGCACCTTTGCTCTTCTGGGCTTTGGAAAGGTCCCCATTGCTTCACAAATCAGCTTGTGTATATTTGATTGTCTTCACAGAAGAGTAACTGAGATTTCAAATACCTGAAACATTAGTGAGAGGCTTGGGGTACAAGCATTGTTGCTAAGTTACTGTGTGGCTATAGATAAGAAATATAATTTCTCAGGGCCTTTGGTTAGTGAATGACGGCAGGAAACCAGCCTTCATTGCCGGTTGCTGGGTATTTAGGTGTGCATTTGTATTTTTGGTTCCTTTAGTTTGTAAAATGAGGAGGTTGGGCTATGTAATTTCTGAATTTCCTTCTGGGAAAGGTTTCAGCCCTTGCTTTCAAAATGACTCGAGCTCTGGGAAAGAGGCTGTGATGTCACAGAGACAGAGAACAGGAAGGGAGCAGGGCTGGCCTATGCTTGAGTCTCTGGTTTGTCACTTCCCGCTGTGCTGACTTTGGGAAATTCACAAAGGCACCCTGAGCCTCTGTTTTCTCATCTACAAAATGGGGCCAATGATATCTCCTTCAGAGGGCAGCCTGGAAGATAAGACAGGACGAAGTCTAGAGGAGCCTGACACGGTAGGGCTCACCCAGGGCAGGTTCTGTTTCCCTTCCCAAGCTAGTCAAAGGTGACTTGAGGATGAGTCTCTGCGCAAATTATTTATGCTAACGTCTTGGATTTGGTTTTCAAGAAGGAAGAGGGAAGTTGCCTTTGTGGTGCTGATAGCAAAAGTTTCATTTCTGCTGTGTGTGCTCACAGCCACAGGGTGTCCAGTGGTCACCACCACAGACTCCAGCAAGGCCAGCCTTTCTTCTGAGAGTCAGCTGTTCAAAGTTCTTTTAAAAAAAAACCAACCCAGTTTTCCATCCCTTCCACTCTGCTTGGTGTGACCCCAAATCAGAGCCACTTTCTCTGAAAGGCCCTCCTGGGCTTCTTGGGATGCTGTATCTTCTGTGTTCACTTTCTAGGTTGTGGTTTCTCTGGTCAAATTCTAGTCTAGAAGTTTTATACATAGCTTTTTTTTTATATAAAATATTAACATTTATTGGCTTGGAGGAAATGAGATTACCTTCTATAATATGGTGATGGTGGTTGTTACAAACCATCGAGTCAAAACTGCCTGATATGGGACCCTCTGTCAGGTTGACAGCGGCAGTGGGAGATCATGCAAGAATGGCTAGAATGATAGTAGATGTTGACAAGGAACTGCCATCAGCTTAAGCTGGATTTTAAAATGGTCATGGCACCAGAGATTATCAACAACTCGGATGGGTTTTGGCTGAAAGCAGAGAACACCAGAAGAATGTCTATTTATGTTCTATTGACTTTATTATGTAAAGGCATTTGACTGCACTAATCATGTGTTGTTGGTCACATATTTGACTGTATGAATCCAGTGGATTTTTAGAGGCTGCAAATTGCAAGGGAGGAGATCACACATCTCTCAGAGCAGCTGGTGGATCTGAACCTCCTGGTTTGGGGTTGGTAGCACAATTCCTTGCCCATTATACCACCAGAGCTCACTAGTTGATCCTGACTCATATTGACACTATATACAACAGGATAAAACTTTGTGCAATTCTAGGTCATCTTCACAATCTCCTGTTTGTTTAAAACCATTGTAGCAATCCATTCCCTTCCTCGACCCAAGCATAACATTTTTCTCCAGGGGCTGGCCCTTCCTAACAGCGTGTCCGAGGTAAATTCAACAATTTTTGCATGTGTCGCTCAATGACATTAATTGACAATGATATTGATCATGTCACGCAACCATTACCATAACTCTTTTTCAAGTTGTTTCACCACCATCAACAGAAACTCACTGTCCCCTGAGCAGTGGCTGCCCCTTTGTCTGTTCCTTCCACCCCTATAAACCCTTAATCAAATTCAGTCTTGAAATATTTTTCAATTTCATGTCAGTGCAGTCCTGTCGTATTTGTCTTTTAGTAGGTTACTTATTCCACTTAACATCATGCTTGCAAGGTCTCATCCCAGTTGTATTAGGTATCTGGGCTTCACTTGTCTTTATGGCGGAGCGATATTGCATGTATGGATGGACCACATTTTGTTGACACATTTACCTGTTGGTGGATAGTTGGCCATTTCCACCTTTTTGCTACTGTGAAGACTTGGTATCTCTAGAGTCTTGATGGTAGCTTGTGATCTTGGAGGAAGAAGGTGATTCTTGGCAGAATGGGAGACTTTGAGCTGCATGTATACTTGGAGATTTTTTTTTTTAAAAGTCAGGCAGAAGTGGCAAATACTGACGTTTATAATTATAAACTCGAAACAAGAGAGTATCTTCTAAAGGTGTGATTAGCTGGTAAAGGGGCTTTTACATCTGAAATCAAATGCCTTTGGGTGGTGATTGTTTTCCCAACTTCTTGGACTCTTTCCACTCCCAGTTGGTCCCATCTAATACAAATATTTACTATCTCTGCTACCCAGCCAGGCCTGCACTGAACTGAGTTTTCTACCCTAACTGTAGATCACCTCAAAGTCTTAAGAGTTCTGTTAAGTGTTAACAGGCTAGTTGCAACTTACTTGACAAACGGGACCATTTCTTCTGCACAGGCTCAGATGAAAGTGCTAATGAGCAAAGATATCACTCAGGGTCTAAAGAGAGCTTGACCCAAGCTGTGGTACTTTTCGCTCCTGTGTGTACATGTGAAAGCTGGACAATGACTAGGGAAGACTGAAGAATTAATGCCTTTGAGATGTGATATTGGCAAAAAACAGTATTAAATATCCCGTGGACTACCAGAGGAGCAAACAGATACCTCTTGAAAGAAGTGTAGCCAGTTGTTGTGTGACGCAGAGTTGGGACCAACTCATAGCTGCACCTCCAGCGGGTTTCCAGAGGGAGTCAATTGCATGGCAGGAGATTCTCCCACAGAGCAGCTGGTGGATTCGAACCATGTGCTTTTGGAATGGCAATGCAGCTTCCTCCCTCTCGGCCACCAGAGCTCAGTGTAATCAGCGTTAAAAACCAAGGATGGTTAGATTTCGCTTCACCTACTTTAGGAATTGGTATGAGTTCTTGGAAAAGGGTAATATGTTTAGAAAAGCCGAGGGTCAGTGAAAGAGAGGAAGACTTTCAAGGAGCTGGACTGACACATTGACAAAGTGATTGCAACAATGGGTTCAAGTGCAACAGAGGTTGAGGCTGGCACAGGACTGGGCCTTCGTTGTGAGTTGGAGTCCACTTCCTGGCACCTAACAACATTTGCAGAAGATAATTGGCTTTGAACCTTGACCTGCTCTGAATCTCCCTGTAATGACCTAACATGATTACCTTGACAGCTGACATTCCTTTTCATTCACTCCACATTGCTCATTGTACTCTGCCAAACGCCAACACTCTTCTACGTCTTAAGACTATGTCGCTACGCACCACTGAGTTGGAACTGACTCATAGCTGACCTTCCGGAGGGTTTTCAGAGGCGGCAAATCCCTCCCAGAGGAGAGTATCGATCTCTCTCCCACAGAGCATCTGGTGGATAGGAACCGCCTGCCTTTAGGTTGGCAGTTCAACTCTTTATCCCCTGGGTCTCCATAGCTCCCTACTCCCGACACCTGACAGTTGGGAATCTAGCAGTAAAGAAAGCAAGAATGGAGCATGAGTTCTAGCTGTGTGTGGGCTGGGGAGAGAGGACAGGGAAGAAACCATTTCATTCAAAGATATAGTTTATTGACTGCTGATAAATACCAAGGGGAACCAGTGGGAAAGGTGACAGAGAGTGCTGGAGAAGGAAAGGTTAGAGAGAGAAGCCAGATAGGCTGAGGATGTGAAGATTTAGTAAATACTTGAGTAAGGCACCAGGACTACCTGGGGGCAGCAGGGTTTTAGGCAAACGAGACAGCAAGTGCAAAGGCCCAGAGGTAGGATGAGGTCTGGTGTGGCCTCCTATTCACTGATCATGGAGCTCTCACTCCTGTGCAGGAAGAATTGCTATTATTTGAACTCACAGTTGGGCAGATTGTGGCTAGAGAGGCTAAGTAATTTACTTGCAGTTACAAAAGAGGCAGAGGTTGACTTCTAACCTCGGCGGTAAGCTTAAGTACTTAGCTACCTTAATAAATTATTTCATTGGCCTGGTACACTCAGGTAGCCACGACTTAGCCCTCCAACTGGCAGCTCGCATTGGAGGTCTTGGAGGAAAAGCTTGGGTGTGGTGGCAGGAGAGGGAGTGACTCAGCCCTTGGCCAGCTTCCTTCTGAGTCATGGAGAGCCCTGGAGGGAGATGAGTGGTGCTCAGCCCACACCGCCTCACTTTCCTGCCTTTTGCGGGGAGGAGAAGCCTGGTGGCAGGCCTTAACCAGATGCCATCAGTGGACACAATTGCCTGGCTTTCCCAGCAGGTCCATTATGAATCTGTGGGTGGGCTGCATTTCCTAACAGCCAGCAAAGAAGGAATAGCCCTGGGTTTTGATTTTTTTTTTTAACCCAACCTTGTGCTATCTCCCCTGAGAGGTTCTGGATGGACAGAATCTGTCCAGAAAGATCCAAAGGTTAAAATCGTACAAAAATCTGTGACTCGAGAATGAGTTCACTGGCGATGATCTACAGATGGGGAAGACAGTTCGGCTCCAGGATCTGGGCATGTGGGGCGTGTGGATGGGCTGGCTCTCTCTGACTCAGGTTGAACTCTGCTAAGGAGTCTTGTGGTTGGCATGTCACCACAAAGGTGAGGAAGATGCCAATGGGTGCCTCGCGTGTCACCCTGAGTCTCCCGAAGCTCACTTTACACAGAGACACACACAGGTCCGGTGAGGAAGGAGTGATACGAAAGGAAGGAGTTCTGATAATATAAATTGTAGTGTATTTTGCCCCTAACCAACAGGCTGCATGTCCCTGGCAATTCAAATCAAGCAAGCCACAGGAGAAAAAAAAGATAGTCTCCTCCCATTGAGATTTACAGCCTTAGTTAGGCATTTCCTTAAAAAGCTGGACTTAGAAATTCCATGTTCTTGTTAGGTGCCATCGAGTTGAGTGCAACTCATAGCAACCCTATGAATGAAAGATCTGACAGACTCTGTCCTATCCTGTGCCATCCTCACACTTCCCAACACACAAGGGCCTATTGTGGCAATCACCATGTCAATCCACTTGGTTGAGGGTCTTCCTCTTCTTTGCTGACCTTCCACCCTTGCCAGCATCATGTCTCTTGCCAACGATTAGCCCCTCCTAGCAACATGTCCAAAGTATGTCAGGTGGAGTCTCATCATTCTTGCCTCCAAAGAACACTGTGCTGCACCCTTTCCAAGAGATATGTTTGTTCTGTTGCCGTCCATGGGACGTTCTTCTCCAATATCACAGCTCAAAGGTTGTCATTCTTATTCATTGTCGAGCTCTCAGATGCAATCATGTGATCGGAAAGACTATGGCCTGAGTCAGATGGACCTTAGTCCTCGAACTGACATCATTATTCCTCAATAATTTAGAGAGGTCCCTAACTGTAGATTTCTTCTGTACAATGCATCTCCTTACTTCCTGACTGCTGTTACCAGGGATATTAATTGTGGATCCAAGCAAGATGAAGCTGTGGACAGTTTCAATCTCCTCTCCATCCATCATGATATTGTCTACCAGTCCAGTGGTAAGAATGTTTCTGTGATACTGAGATGCAATTCACACCAAAGGCTACATTCCTTGTTCTTCTGCACCAAGTGCTTCAATTCCTCCTCAGTTTCAGCACGCAGGGTTGTGTCATCTGCATAATGCAGGTTATTGATGAGTCTCCCTCCAATCCTGAGGAGTTCCAGAGCACTTACTTGTGATCACCTGGAACCTGGACCTGGACCAGATGGCTGTTGTGTGAATGGAGCAGGGGAGCACATGATGGTTTAAAATTGAGAAGGGAGTGTGGCAGGGTTGGATTCTCTCTCCATACCTATGCATTCTGTATGTTGAGCAAATTATCCACCAAGCTGGACTCTATGTAGAGGATTGTGACATCAGGATTAGAGAAATTTCATATGACCCAGCTATTCCACTGCTAGGAATATATCCCAAGAAAATTAGAACTGAGACACAAACAGAGATGTGTACGCTAATGTCCATAGAAGCATTATTCACTATTTCAAGAACACAGAAACAGCCCAAAGGCCCAACCACAATCTAATGGATTGAGAAAACGTAGTACAGTCCCACAATGGAATATTACACAGCACTCAGGAGCAAGACGCAGGCTTTTGAAAATTGCTACATAACTTGGGAGGGACTGGAGAGCATTATGCTGAGTGAACTAACTCAGTCTCATAAGGACAAATAGAGAAAACAAATAGTATTGTAAAAATAGAAAGATAACAATTAAAACATGTGTAAGGATCCAAGGTGGGGAGGGTGGGAGCAGAGGAATGAGGATGAGCAAGGGGGATAATCATAGGGTGGCATAATTGTGGGAAGAGGAAGGGGTGGGTAAAGGAAATGGGAAAGATCTGGTGGGGATCTGACAAGATAGGATATTGGTGGGCATAGTTCAATGATGATTGATTTTATAAAACATAATGAATGGGAATGATGATTCACACAATGTGAATGAAGGATTGTGTGAAACACAAAATTGTGTGAATTTTGTAAGCAAACCAATATAAAAGAATTAATAATAATAATAATAAAAATTTATAGTCTTGGACAGCACTGGAGGGTCACTGTATGAATCAACTTGAAACAAATGAGTTTCTGTTTGCTTTGAAACATACTAGGTTAGTTGAGATTTGGGAACAGGAATTAATGAAGAATAATCACCAACATAAATTGAGCACCTACTATGGGTAAAGTAACAGTCAAAGTATTTAACATGTTATTCTCTTCTTCTGATAAGAAGTCCTGGTTGCACAATACCTAACATGTCAGATTGCTAACCAAAAGGTCAGGAGTTCAAATTCACCAGCGACTCTTTGGGAGAAATATTTAGATCCTCAGAAACCCAGAGGAAGGTTGCTATGAGTCAGAACTGACTCACCAGCTGTGGGATTGGTTTTTTGGTTGGTTTTTTTTATCTTGTTTTTATAGTCCTCACAATGTTCTAGGTACCTAATTTGCATTTTTATATTTCAGAGGTGATTGATTTAAAACACATTCTATACTGATATAGTTTAATATTGCAAAGTCTTATTTCTAAGTGATTATATCCATAGGTAGAAGAGTTTGATGTGCTGTCGAGTCAACTATGACTCATAGCGACCGTAAGAATAATAGCTCTGAATCCTAGTCCATCCTAAGCCAATCTCACAAAGATGACGAAAATTCTCACCACTGGGCCAAGTGGCAGCGCCGTATTAGATGGAGAAGAGATTGAAGTTGTTAGCAATTACAGCTTGCTCCAATCCACAATCAACACTCTTATCACCTGCAGTCAAGAAATCAAAAGATGAATTGCATTAGGAAAATCTGCTGTCATGGACCTCTCCAGAGTGTTGAAGAGCAATGATGTCAGTCTAGATACAAAGGTACACCTAATCCAGGCCATGGTCTTCCCAATTACTTGTTATGCTTCAAAGTTGGACAATGACTAAGGATGAAGGATGAGGAAGAAGAATAGATGCCTTCCAGTTGTGATGCTGGAGAAGAGTCTTGAACATACCATGGACTGCCAAGAAAACAAATAAAACTGTCTTGGAGAGGGTGAAACCAAGTCCTCCTTGGAGGCTAGGATTTTGAAGAGCCACCTTGCTTATTTTTGGCAGGTAGCCAGGAGATTGGTTCTTGGAGAAGGCCATCATGCTCAGAAGTGTGGACGGACAGCACAGGAAAGGAAGACCCTGGATAAGATGGATTGATAAGGTAACTGAGGCAATGGGGGTTGGTGTGTCGGAATTAGTGAGACTGGCTGAAAATTGGGAGGGGTTCAGAGCTGCTGTATATAGATGGGGTCACTATACATAGCAGGCCATTCAATGGCAGATAACAACAATAACATTCCATGACAGGTTTGCAAGAAGGAGTGGCATCCATTTCCTAAACAACATGCCTCTGGAAACTATGAACTTTGATAAATGTTGATAGTTGTAGAGGGGTCAGACCTTTTGTTCATAAGGGTGCTATTAGTCGTGCTCAACTCGAAGGCAGTCAACAACAATAACAACATTGTGTCAATGCATCTCATCTGGGGTCGTCTTCTCCTGCACTGTCCCTCGACCTTTCCAAACATGATGCCCTTCTCCAAAGACTGGTCCATTCTGGCTACATGCCCAGAGTATGTGAGATGGAGTCTCAAAATCTTTGCCTCCAAGGAGCAGCTTGGTCTCATCATCTCCAGGACAGATCTGATAGTTTTTATTGGCAGTCTATGCTATGTTTCACACTCTTCTCCAGGTGAGTTTAGGAGAAGGCCCTCTATGAGGTGGATTGATTCAGTGACTGGGATAATTGGGATTGGAGTGTCAGAGACAGTGCGATTGGTACAGGACAGAGTGGAGTTTAGGGCTGTTGTACATAGGGTCGCTATGAGTCGCAGGCGACTCGACGGCACATAACAACAACAACAACAACATATATATTTGTGGGAGCATTGAGGGCTCTCCTTCATAGGGTCGCTATGAGTTGCCTACAACTCAACTGCACTTAACAACACAACAACAACATATTTGTGGGGGTCACAATTCGATCCATAACACCCACTTGCCTATGAAATATCAAGAGTAGGCAAATATATAAAGGCCAGAGTTTATTATGGTTGCTTGGGGTATGTTGCTAGAAGGGAACTGTCCTTGATGGAAAATGTCACCTTATCTGGGAAGGTGGAGAATCAAAACAGAGGAAAGTCCTCAACAAGACAGATTGACAGAGCTATTGTAACAGTGGGGTTACACAGAGCAGAGGTTGTAAGAGGGCACAGGATGGAGTACCGTTTTGATCTGCTGTATATAGTGTTGCTATGAGTTGGAATTGACTTGGTGGCCTAATGGTTAGAAGTTGTGCTGCAATCCCAAAGGCACACAGTTCGAATCTACCAGCTGCTTCTCAGGAGGATGGGCAATCTCTTTCTGTGTGATTTACTGTCTTTGAAAACTCGCTGGAGAGTGGGTTCTGACTCCAGGCGCATAGTAACAACATGAGTGTGAGGGATGGGGTGAATGGAGTCAGTTTAGTTAGAACTGAGATTCTGTTAATGAATGTGTAAAATGTGGCAACAAATACTAGTGATGGTTGCATAATATGATTAATGTAAGCAGTGCCCTTTAGCTACACACGTGGGAAATGTTAAATTGACAAAGATAAAGTAGGATGACTTTTACAACAATAAAGCATGCCTAAGTACAACAGTAACAAAACCCTGCATGCTCCAGGGAAGAGTCCCAATTGGTGCTCTCCTTTCTGGCCACATCCACCTCCCCTGAGGCCACTCTCTCTTCATGGCTTTAACCTCCAGGGCATGTTGCTTTATTTTTTCTGTCTAGCTAGCAGCTCCTCCGTATTGCTGTTATTTGACCTGGTAATATTGCTTCACCTTCTTACCTTTGACCCGATTCCAACTCCTAGTGAGCAGAGGAGAACTACCCCACAAGATTTTAACGGTTGTAATGAAATGTGCAAAGAGCTGGAGTTGGAAAATCACAAAAGGGCTGCTAGCTTGGCATTTTTGAAACTGGAGGAATTAAAGAACAAATTCAAGCCTTGAGTTGCAATACTTAAGCATGCTATGGGCAGAATATTGAATGATCAAAGAAGCATTAAAAGAAGATGGAAGGACTAATACAGTCACTGTACCAAAAAGAGTTGGCTGATGCAGAAGAATTTCAAGAAACAACATATGATCAAGAAGCAGTGGTAATAAAGGAGGAAATGCAGGCTTCTCTGAAGGTCTTGACAAAAAATAATGCCCCAGGAATTGATGGAATACCTTTTGACATATTTCAACAAACAGATGCTGCTCGGGATGTGCTTACCAGACTGTGCCAAGAAATCTGGCCAACTGACTGTAAGAGTTCCATGTTTATTCCCACTCGAAAAAAAGTGACCCTACAGAGTGTGGAAAAACAGTATCACATACAAGCAAAATCCTGCTGAAGATTATAAAAAAAAAAATGATGGGAACAGTACTTTGACAGAGAACCACCAGAAATACAGGCTGAGTTTAGAAGAGGTCATGGGAGGAATGTGGCATCAGGATTGGAGGTAGACTCATCAACAAACTACGTTATGCAGATGACACAATCTTGCTTGCTGAAACTGAGGAGGACCTGAAGAGCTTGCTGCAGATGGTCAAGGACTGTAGTCTTCAATATGTATTGAAGCTCAACATCAAGAAGACAAAGATTCTCACCACTAGGCCAATAGGCAGCAACATGATAGATGGAGAAGAGATTAAGGTTGTTAACAATTACAGCTTGCTCAGTTCCACAATCAACACTTTTAACACCAGCAGTCAGGAAATAAAAAGACAAATTGCACTGGAAAAATCTGCTGTTAGGGACCACTCCAGAGTACTGAGGAGCAACGATGTCAGTCTAGAGACTAAGGTGTGTCTGATCCAGGTCATGGTCTTTATAATTACTTGCTATGCATCAGAGAGCTGGACAATCACTAAGAATGACAGAAGAATTGATGTCTTTGAGTTGTGGTGCTGGAGAAGTATCTTGAATACACCATGGACTTCTAAGAAAAATAAGTTTGTCTTGAAGAGGGTGAAACCAAGTGTCTCTGTGGAGGCTAGGATTTTGAAGCTCCATCTCACATACTTTGGCCATATGGGCAGGAGGGACCAGTACTTGAAGAAGGCCATCATGCTTGCAAGGTCTTTCAGGAGAGAAAGACCTCGGATGAGATGGATTGATATAGTAACTGGGGCAATGGGGGTAGGTGCGTCAGAATCACTGAGACCGGCTCAGGACAAGGCAGGCTTCAGAGCTGTTGTACACAGGGTTGCTATGAGCCACAGGCAACTCGATGACACATAACAACAACAACATTTTATCCCCCCAATTGTCTGAAATGTCTATAACCTTGCTCCATGAATGGTGCAGAGCAGGGCCTCAAACTGTTTCAACATTGTTCTTCATGCACAAGGAATGTACAGGATTATTCCAGACCCAAGCATGCTGGAGGCTTGCAGAACAACATTTTTACTGAAAAGACTGACATATCTTTCTCTCATGGAACAGGTTGAACGGCTTCTCTTTCTGTTGGCAGCCAAGAGCTTAAGCAGGGCTCCTTCTTGTATGTCTAATCCTGATATTGTGTCACGAGAAAACTAGCATTTCCCACTTTCCCAGCCCCCCTCACAGTGAAGGGTAGCCTTGTCACCCAGTTTGGGCCTCTATGGGATTAGGAGTTTTTGACGCAAGAGAACGCAATCCTAGCTTTTCCCCTCTGACATCCCTTCCCCTCGACTTAAACCCTTGTTGAAGGCACGTATTCTGAGAAGATACAAACGGAGAATTGTCAGCAACTCTCATTTGGAGAAAGCCTACCTGCTGAGCAGAAAGTGTGCTCAAATGCGTAGAAGTAGGAGAGAAAATGTGACCAGTGGGAGCCTTCTTTGAATTTCTACATCCATTATATGTGCATTGTATATCACACTTGGGATTTCAAGTTATATGAGGACTACATGCCGCTCTTTTTTCCTTTCTTTGAAGACAAACAAAACCAAATCCATCGCTGTTGAATTGAGTCACACTTAGATTGACTCTGTAGGGCACAGTAGAACAGCCCTAAGGCTGTGTCCTCTTTGGAGAATCTACTGCCATGTCTTCTCCCATGGAGTAGCTGGTGGATTTGAATGGCTGGCATTTTTGGAGAGCAGCTGAATGCTTCAAGCACCATCAGGCTTTCTTCCTTTGAGGTACTCACCAGCCCTTCAAGTTGAGTCCCACTCATTGTGACCCTACACTGAGTTTCTGAGACTGTAAATGTTGATGGGAGGATATTGCCTTTCTCCCAAGGAGTGAGTAACTGGTGGATTTGAATTACTGACCTTTCAGTTAACAGCCTGATGTTTTATGCACTGCACCACTAAGGCTCTTTTCCTTTGAAATAAGTTTCCTTTATTTGCAACCAAAGGAGTCTCACTTGTGCTCCCTTATGCTGATGTTTCAGCAGTATAAGGAATCAGTGTGAGGTTAAGCAGCCAAGCACTTAATCAAGTCTGTAGGTTTCCTATCTTGACAGGGAAAAATCAAAACAAAACAGCAAACCAGGTGCCCTTAAATGGCTTGTTACTCGTGGTAATATATTGCAGAGGAGAACTGAACTCTACCGAGTTTCTTTTTCATTTTTAAAAAATTTTATTTTATTTTTGTGTGTGTACCGTCAAATCAGATCTGACAGGTCAGGAGGAGATTGCCCTTCCTTCTCCAGCAGAGCATCTAGTGGATTCAAACCGTATACCTCTGGAATTGCAGTGCAGCTTCTTGCCACTAGGCCACCAGAGCTCCCTTTCCACTGAGTTTTCAAGGCCATGAACTTTTTTTTTTAAAATTAATTTTAATGAAAGTTTACAGAGACTTAGGGTTTCCATTCCTTCATTGTTGCACTTTTCTCCCTGCCCACCCCCTTCCCCTCAATTCGCTCTTCTCTTTGAAAAAGTAAAAGAAAAACTCTTTCATCATTATACAATCTCCCCACCCCTGCCCAAGTCCACATCACTGTGCAGCCTTTGTTCTGGACTCACGTCATGACAATAATACGTAATCATCTATCCCTTTTAAACAGTTCTCTCCCTCATCTGTTTCAATACAGTATACATTATTTATCCCCTCTTTCTCAGTCTTCCCTCAAACCCAATGTCAGTCCCGTTTTATAACAGTGGCCCTATGCAATATTTGTCCTTTTGTGACTGAGATATTTCACTCAGCATAATGTCCTCCAAGATCGCCCATTTTGAATAATATTGCATGAGTTCCTTGTTTTTCAATACAGCATAGTAGTCCATTGTGTGAATATACCTGAGCGTCTCTATCCATTCATTTGTTGATGGGCACTTAGGTTGTTTCCAACTCTTTGCTAAAAAAAGCAGCAATCAACATGGGTGAAGGCCATGAACTTTTGGAAGCAGATAGTCAAGAATTTTCTTCAATGCATCTCAGGATAACCTTGAACTATAATTTTTTCTGTGAATAGTTGAGAACTGAACTATTTGTACTGCCCAAGGATGCGTCCTGTCTCAATAGTGAGTGTCTGTTAGGGTTTCTAACCTTCCTGTGACTGGGACTGACAGGACACACCTGTCTGCTTATCCTTAACCCCTCTCTCCTGGGTCACCTCTTCCACCTGCTTTGTCAAAAGGTGACCAGGGGCAATACATGTGTCATCTCATGCCAAGGACACTTTAAAGTGTCCTCAGAACATCTCTGCAGCTCCCTAGGTTGGGAAATACCAGGGTTAAGAAGTGGAAGCCAAAGAAAGCCACGCTGAGTGGGAAGGTGTGGAGTGGTCTGGTCTTGGAGGGAACTTTGTGGTCACTAGCTTTCTTGCACCTGGTTTGTGCAGTCATGCACCAACTTGGTTGCCCACCCATTTTAACTCTGTCTTTTCTACAAAGGGGAAGATGTGTGAACTAAATGAATGAAAGGCACAAATGGAAGAAAACGGCCCTGTTCAGTCTCCATCTTGCCCTCGGCTTCTCAAAGAGGAAATGGGCTTAAAATAAAAGAAGTGAAATCCAGATTGGCAGTAAGACAAGGCCTTACTTTTGAGTGAGATTTGCTAGGTTATAATGAGATGGCTTAGTGGGATTTAGGCTCTTCTTTCCTGCGCGAAGACTTAAGCCGCTGACTGACTTATCTTTGGCACGACTTTCCAGGAGGCTTCTGAGTGAACAGACCTAGGTTTGGATCCTGATTATTTTCTTGAAGAAATGGTCTTGTTAGGTGCCTTTGTCCTGTCTTACTGCATGGTCATGATTGTCACCGTCGTTACGCCTGTCATTACAGTCACAACGTCGATCCATCTCATCGAGGCTCTCCCTCTCTTTCTCTGGCCCTCTAATGGCCCCACCGTAATGTCTTTTCTCAAGGATTGGCGACTCTTGACATCACAGCCAAAGCAGGCAAGATGGTGAAGTGCTGTTGAGTCAGAACCTACCCGTTGCTGACGCTCCAGCAGGTTTTCAGAGACAGTAAATCAATCACACGGGAGGAGAGTGCTCATCCTTCTCTCACAGAGCAGCTGGTGGATTCGAACCAAGTGTCTTTGGGATTGGAGTGCAGCTTCTTACCACTAGGCCACTAGGATTTAGATAAAATGTTAAGACTCTCTGAGTTTCCATTTCTTTGGTGTTGTGAGTGCTCTGGAGATAATAACACCATCTAACATTTTCCAAGTTCATTGCATCCCAGGTTCTGATCTAAGCTCTTTATTCAATTAATGTATTTATTTAATCTTCACGACAAATATAAAGATAAACTACCTTTGGCCATTTGGAGAGTCTGGCTTGGAACCCAGACCATCTGCCTTTAAATTGTAGACTTATAGCCTTATTTACTGACACCCTCACTGGCAGATGGGGCTGACTCACTTTTTTTTGTTTTATTTTTGTTTTTGTTTTTTTTTGTTTTGTTTTGTTTTTGTTGGTTTTTAAAAAAAAATTAAATTAATTTATTTATTTTTCATTTCAATGAACATCTACAGAGATTTTGGAATTCTATTCATTCATTGTTGCACCCTTCTCCCCGCCCACCGACTCACTCTTTTTAATAGCTAGAGATGGTAGTGAAGGGCCACTCTGTCAGGGTTCAAATCCTAGGTTTATCTGTCATTAGTTGTATAACCTGAATCACAGGACTTAATTTTTCTGTCTCTGCCTTGGTATTCTAACCTGTAAAATGAGGCTGAGAGAAAAGTTCAGGATTTTTGTGAGGATTACGTGAGTTAAGGGAATTCTTCCTGGCACATAGTAAGTTCTTAATCAACATTGATTGCCTTCTGCGCTCGGGAGAAAGTGCAGCCAGAGTGCTCCTTAGAGGTGAAGATGATAAAGCTTTGTCTCTCAACTTTGGACATGTTGCTAGGAGAGACGATTTCTTGGGGGTGGGGGAGGACATCATGCTTGGAACCGTGGAATGAAGGCGTAGAAGAGGAAGATCCTCGACCAGGTGGGTTGACACAGTGACGGCAGGAACGGGCTTGAGTGTGTCAGAGATTGTGAGACGGCGCAGGATTCTGATCTGTTGTTCATCGGGTCACTATGAGTTGTACTTAATTTGAAGGCCCCTAACAACAACTGTTATAGATAAGAATGGTGGAACCCTGATAGGATAAACACTCAAGAACTTCGTTGCTACTCACTCAAGGACTTCGTTGCAACTCAGAAAGGTTGGCAGTTTGAACTCATCCAGCAGCTGTTATAAAACAGACCTGGGAGGAGGGAATTGTGCAGCAATGAATGAATATTTTTTTAAATTATTATTCATTTCAATGAACATCCACAGAGATTTTGGAATTCCAATGAATGAATATTTTTTAAAAAAGAAAGTGAACTGGGAGAAGGGGAAGGGAGGGAGAAAAATGTGCAAACAGTGAATGAATGAAAATTCAACTTTTCTGTAAACTTTCGTCAAAATCACAATGAAAATAAAAAAGTTAAAAAGAGAAAGACCTGGCCATCTATAATGAGAAAAGATTGTTAGTTGCTAGGTGCTGTCAAGTCACGTGCAACCCATAGCCAATCAATGAACAACAGATCTGAACCCTGTCCTATCCTGTGCCATCCTCGCACTCCCTGACACATTAGAGCCCATTGCAGCAGTCATTCCATCAGCTCACCTGGTTGAGGGTCTTCCTTTCCTTTGTTGACCCTCCGCCTTTCCGAGCATCAAAGAATAGCCCCCCCTCGCAACAGACCTGAAGTACGTGAGGCGAGGAGGCTTTATCGTCTTTGTCTTCAAGGAGATTCTGGCTGCACTTTCTCCAAGACATATTTGTTTGTTCTTTTGTCAGCCCATGGGATGTTCAGTACTCTTCTCCAACACCACGGCTCAATGGCAAAGAAAAGATTGTTGTTGTTGTTGTTACGTGTCGTTGAGTTGCAGGCGACTCACAGCAACCCTATGAAACGAAAGTTCTCAACACTTGAGGGTTTCTCCAGGTTCATAGAGTTTCCAGAGGCAAGCTATTACAGAAATGGATGCCACTCCTGCTTCCAAGCTTGTTTTAATCGTGGAGCGTAACCAAACACTGTCCGCCATGGGTCACCATTAACGCTTTTGACACATCAGTGTCATAGTGTTCAGCTTCACAGCAACCACAAGTTACCTCTGTACGCAAGGTGACACACCAGAGCTATACGACCTAGAAGAATGTTTGACCAAAACCAATTAAAAACAGATTACAGCCAAGAAAATGCTGCAGCACAGTTCTGTTTGGTCACCTGTGGTTACCATGAGTGCAGAATGACTGTATATTACCTAAGGACACCATATAAAGTAATCTCACAAGGTTGTGATGATGACTAAATGAGACAGTGTTAACAAAGCACAGAGAGTGGTAAATGATCGTTGCTGTTAGGTGCCACGCAATTGACTACAACTCATAGTGACCCTTCGAATGACAAACCTGAAGCTGCCCTATCCTCAGCCACCCTCACTATCTCTGCCACACTTGAGTCAATTGCCGACAGTCATTCTGTCACTCCATCTCCTTGAGAGTACTCCTGTCTTTCACTGACCCTTGCCCTTTCCCAAGATGATGTGTTTTTCCAAGGACTGGCTTCCTGTTAGCATGTCCACACCTATGTGAGGCCAAGTTTCATCCTTGCCACTGACTGAGCACTCAGGTCACACTTCCTCCAACCCAGGTTCTTTATTCTTTTGGCAGCTGGCAGCCCGTGGGATATTCAATACTCCTCACCAGGACCACCGTTCAAAGGCATCAATTCATTTTTAAAAATTTTCCTTATTCATTGTTTAACTTTCAGATGCATGCGAAGTATTTGAAAATACAGTGGTTTAGATCAGGCACACCTTAGTCTTCAAACTGACATCATTGCTTTTTAGCACTTTGGAGAGGCCTTTGACAGCACATTTCCCCAGTGCAACACATCTTTTGACATCTTGATTGCTGTTATCTTAGGTGTTGATTGTGAATTGAAATAAAATGGAAATGAATCATTGACAATTTCAATCTTCACTCCATTTATTGTAATGATACCTATTAGTCCTTCAGTGAAGATTTTGATTTTCTTAATGTAGAAATGTAATCCATACTGAAGTTTGTAGTCGTTGGTCTTCTGCAGTAAGTTCTTCAAGTCTTCTTCAGTTTCTGCAAGCAAGGTTGTGTCATCTGCTTAATGCAAGTTTTTCTTGGCAAATGTGAAGTCTTAGTGTTATTGTTATTGTTCACATTGGATTCCTTCCTGGGAGAGGGTCATTGACAAATGTCCATGCACCGGATCTAAGGTAGCATCACTTAGGAGCCACGGCTTTAGATGGATTCTCAAGAAACCAAAAACCATGATGTAAAGTCTCCCCATCACAATGAGTTTTCATTTTATGCCGATTCAAAGAGCTCTTTCAAGTCCTGTTTAGATCCAGATTTTTATCATCTTTCAAGCTGCTCTGTTTCCTTGCCTTTCTTTTCTCGTACATAACAACTTTTCATTTCTGTGCCAAATCAGCATGTAATCTTTTTGAAGACATTGTAAGGAGCTTTTCAATTCAACACCTGTAGTCCTAACGATGCACATAGCTCAAGGGCAAGGACAACAAGATGACAGGGCTCTGACCAAGTTTGGGCCTGTGCAAGCCCTTGAAATTGAGAATGTCTGACTGACAGTGATTTAAAATGCTATCAATTGCAATGCATGACTTAACTGCAGAGATATAACAATGTAGGGGAAAGTGTCGTAAAACTGTTAAACTAGAATATAAATGTCCCCCTAACAGATGAATAGTTCCCTATTTGGTTTTCTAAAAGCCACCATCGTTCAAATACGACCCTTCAGATTTTTCTTCTAAGCAGTAATCGCATCTACATTCAACTTTTAGTCAAAGCGAATCCTGTATGAGACCATTACTGTAGAAATAGAAAGATAATGAGTAAAACGTGTATGAGGATCCAAGGGGGGAGAGGCGGGGAGCAGAGGGGTGAGGATGGACAGAGAAGATACCACAGGGTCGCACAATTTAGTGGGTGGAGGGAGGGATGGGTAAAGGAAATAGGAAAGATCCAGGGCTGGGGGAGGAGATGTGGAAAGACAGGGTAATGGTGGACCTAGTTCAATGTGGAGAGCAACAGTGTCTCTCTGGAGACTAAGGTGCGCCTGATACAGGCCATGGATTTTGCAATCACTTGTTATGCATCAGAGAGTTGGACAATGACTAGGAAGGACAGAAGGAGAGTTGATGCCTTTGAGCTGTGGTGTTGGAGAAGAGTATTTAATGTACCATGGACTGCCAAGAAAACAAACAGATTCATCCTAGAGAGGGTTAAACCAGGCTACTCCTTGGAGGCAAGGATTCTGGGGCTTTGTCTGACATACTTTGGACATGTTGTAAGGAGGGGCAGATCTTTAGAGAGGGATATCATGCTGGGTAGAGTGGAAGGACAGCGCAGGAGGGGAAGACCCTCTATGAGGTGGATTGATTCAGTGACTGGGATAGTCGGAATGGGTGTGTCAGAGGCAATGAGATTGGCACAGGATAGAGCAGGTTTTAGGGCTGTTGTACGTAGGGTCGCTATGAGTTGCAAACGACTCAACGGCACATAACAACAACATATAATGAATTGTGATGATTGAAACTCAATGTGAATGAAGAATAGTGTGAAACACAATGTATACAAATTTTGTTAAGTAAACAAATAGGGGTTTTTTGGTGTGTTTTTTTTTGTTTTAAGAAAAACACACACATACACACAAAGTAATGCTAAGCTGACCTATCGAGTAGACTCTAAAGCCTCATAAATGTGCTATAAAGATTTGGCCCTAATGGTCCAAATCAGGTGCTCCTGATTGGCAGCAGAGCCTCTAGTCCATATAATCCTTCAGGGCTCCAGGCACAAGGAGATTTAGCTAATTTCAACAAGACGCTCACTTGAAAGGTTGCCCTGGCCTCTTACTGTGTGCTGTCCAGCTGGGACCAACTCATGGCTGACTCTCCAGTGGACTTTCAGAGCCTTTAAATCACACGAGAGGATTTTGATAATCTTTTTCTACAGAACAGCTGGTGGATTTGAACTGCATGCCTTAATGTTGGCAGTGCAACTTCTTACCAGAGGGCAAATGTGGAAGTACATGCACATAGGACCCTGCATAGGAAGTTTTATGGGGTAAGCCCAGGAATGTGGCTTGGACAGGGTCCTTTTCCCCCCCACATTCTACTGTCAGAGTTTGATCACATGGACACTTCTAACTGCAAAGAAGGTCGGGGAATGTTGTCAAACTGTATCTCCGGGCAGAAGAGAACAGGGTTTGGTAATCAGTTGCACGTTCTACTCTCAGTTTTACAGAGAATGAAGACAACGGGCCCTCTGCACACATGGATTCATTTCACCTTCTCAGCACGCATACAAGGGATATTATCCTTCACAGAAACTGAGGCTCAAAGACATGAAACTATTTATCCATGAGGACCACAGAGTTCCACAGTCACAGAACCAGATTTGACAGCTTGTCTGCCTCTCATTTTCTTTTTAAAAAATTATTATTAATTTAAATGAAAATTTACAGACTTTGGATTTCCATTCATTCATTGTTGCACTTTTCTCCCTGC
>NW_006399939.1:341441-358896 GCF_000299155.1 Elephantulus edwardii | reverse complement strand
GTTTCTTTAGGGTATATTCCCAGTAGTGGAATTGCTGGGTCAAATGGTATTTCTATTTGCAACTTTTTGAGAAAGCGCCATACAGCCTTCCTTAGTGGTTTCACCGTTTTACATTCCCACCAACAGTGAATAGGGGTTCCAGTTTCTCCACAACCTCGCCAGCATTCGTTGCTTGCTGTTCTGTTAAATTTTGCTATTCTGACTGGGGTGAGATGACATAGTTTTTTGCCTCTTATTTTCAAAGGACATCTGTGAAAGGTGAAGGGAGAGAGACTAGTGATTTTGGTACAAGACAATCCACATATATGGTAGCCACTTTCTCTGAAAGACTATAGATTTTACGCATCATAGCTATTTCTAGTCTGTGGGTTGATGTGAGAGGACCAGACCACAGTGCTTGTTGTTCAGCAATGTCTTGTTTGCTTTTGACTGGGACTGGAGACGGTGTCCTCCTTGAAACATGTGACCTTTGAAGTATATGAAATTTGGGGGCAGTCACCATGACAATGATGATACCTCTATTGACACAGCTGTAGGTGTAGACATAGGCACAGATGTAGATAGAAAGGAGACTTGGTGTTGCAGTGGTTTATTTCATATGATCCTTCTAGGCACTGTTTTTATAACTCTCATCTAAAGACTGAATTGTTGTGTACCATGGAGTTGGAACCAACCCAGTGCTGACCTTCAGCAAATTTTCAGAGGCAGTAAATTGCACAGGCAGAGATTGCCCATCTTTATCCCGCAGAGCCCCCTGTGGATTAGAGCCATGTGCCCTTGGGATTTCAGCACAGCTTCTTACCACTGTGAAGCACTAGGGCCCATGATGGGGTCAGGGTAACTTACTAATAATGTGTGGCACCCTTGTGGGGTGGGACCATGATATGAAAATAAGGTGTATGGAACCTTAACATGGGAACTGGTCAGGTTGAAAAGTAACTATCCCAGAAATGGAAGGGGCAAGCTCACTAGCATCTAGAATGAGAAGCTGAGGTTCATTCTTTGGATTCTAGACCAACACTGAAACACTTCAACCCAGGAGACAGAGAACTGTAACGCTGGAGAAATGGTGAGAAACAGGGAGAAGTGACAGAGAAATGGTAGCAGCAGAGACAGCAGACCCAGGAGACCAGCATGAGGCAGGGATTGGGTGTCCCAGCTCACTCAGCAAGAAAACGGAGTGTCTTTGGGCAAGAATCTTGCTGGGGGAGTGGATGCTTTGAGGGACTTTTATGGAAAGAGCTAAGGGAGCTTTGCACACACTGGCTGAGTAGGGCTGGGGCCAAGGGGCCAAGGGGCCACGTGAGGCTGAGAGGTTGACTTACTAGAGAGAGACACACACATGCCCCTAGGCATGGCTCAGTGGAGGCTCTCCTGACTCAAATACTGTATCTTGAGTGTTTCCTGATCTGAACTGGACCCTGTTACTTCCTTTGTAAGCCCTGTGACTGTGAGTATGGTCTGTGAATTCTATATGCTTATTGCAGTGAATTAGGGAACCCAGCAGAGAAGTAGAGAGTCCTATGGGATGGATGACTAGTGCTAAGACTGACAAAGTTGGAAGGTGGAGGTATGTTAGAACTCTACTTCATTGGAATTGACCTTGGAATACAGATGGTGATTGCTCTACCTCTTGAAGTGAGAGGAAGTTGGATGCCTCCCCATTGCCTTGCTGTTTTTTTGCAGACTTAAAAGTCAAAACCAATCAAATACCATATGTATTTAACCCTGGTTTGAAAAACCAAGAGTTAAAAATATTTGGGAATAATTATGTATATTTGGGTATGGACAGAACAGTTGCTTGTGTTAAGAAATTATTGTTGTGTCAGGTGTGATGAGGCTAAGAAGAAAAAGATCTTTAATTTTTTAGAAATATATCCAGAAGCACTTAGGTAGGAAATGTTATGTTGTTTGTTCTTAAAAATACATCAGCAAGGTAGCCTAGTGGCAAGAAGCTGTACTGCAATCCCAGAGGTATGCAGTTCGAATCTACCAGATGCTCTGCTGGAGAAGGAGGGGCAATCTCCTCCTGTACCAGTCAGATCCAATTTGACGGTACACACAAAAAAGAATAAAATAAATTTAAAAAAAAATACTTTGGCAACAGTAACAGAAAAATAGATGAAGAAAATGGGAAAAATACTAAGACTTGTTAAATGTTGGTAAAAGGAATGTGATGGTCATTATGTTTTTGCTCCGTGACATTCACTTTTTGACGCCAGACAATTGGGATATTTAAGTGAGGGTTAAAGTAAACCGGTATTTCTCATTATTGGATAGTTTTATTGTGATAAGTCTTTA
Organism: Elephantulus edwardii; assembly: GCF_000299155.1. Lineage (NCBI taxonomy): Eukaryota > Metazoa > Chordata > Mammalia > Macroscelidea > Macroscelididae > Elephantulus > Elephantulus edwardii. The sequence continues at coordinate 356,595 of NW_006399939.1, read as the reverse complement.
CTGATTGATTTATCAGTCGATTATCTTTATAGTACTACCCCTTGAAGATAGCTCTTGTGAAGATTTTGCTGGTTCTGATCAAAAGTCCAACACAAAGTCAGCTCTCATTGATGCAGTCGCCCCTTATCTGCATCTCTGGCCTTTGGTTTAGTTGTCTGGAGAAGTTGCAACTCTCTGTCTGTGACTTCACTTGTCCCCACCCTGCCTTATCTTAATCCGTCTGAAGTCACGAACCCACAGAGAGGAGGTAGGGAAAGCATAGCTGCTTGTTCACATGCCTTTCGTAGGTCATCACCAACCTGCAACCCCTTGGCATCCTCCTCTGGGACTTGCTGCAATCCATCGACTCTTGGAGATCAGGGACTCTGCCTTCTCTTTCTTGGTCGTTGCTGAAGCACATGCGGCCACATGCAGCCATTGCTCTGAAAATAATGGGTTGGTTGGTCCTGAATAGTCATACCTTTTCTGGCCCTACCTCATATGATATGAAATACTTTCACATATTTATTTCTAGTATATTTTTAAAAATTGTTTTACTTTTTTTGCACATTTTTTTCTTTTTCTTTTCTTTTATTATGTTATGTGTGTGTACCATCAAATCAGATCTGACTGGTACAGGAGGAGATTGCCCCCTCCTTCTCCAGCAGAGCATCTGGTGGATTTGAACTGTGCACCTCTGGGATTGCAGTGCAGCTTTTTTGCCACTAGGCCACCAGAGCTGCCTAAAAATGGTTTTACTTTTTTAGGGAGCTCTGGTGGTGTGGTCCACAGAGAACTGAGATGCTATCTCAAAGGTTGTGACTCTCTAGAAGTTTGAATGCGCCAGCGGTTCAACAGGAGAAAGATGGGCAATCTCCTTCCATGCAACGTACAGCCTCAAACTCAATGGAAGTCATCTGTGGCTTGACTACAACATTATGGCCATGAGTAGAGTATGAGTATTATTTTTAGTTAGGCAACCTTTTCAACCTGTATGCAGAGCAGATTATCTGAGAGGCTGGGCTCTATGAGGAGAAGTGTGGTGTCAGGATCGGTGGAAGATTCATCAACAATGTGTATTATGCAGATGACACAACCCTGCTTGCTGAAACTGAGGAGGACCTGAAGCGCTTGCTGCAGAGGGTCAAGGACTGCAGCACCTTCAATATGGGTCGAGGCTCAATGTCAAGAAGACAAAGATTCCCACCACTGGACCAATTGGCAGCATCAGGATGGATGGTGAAGAGATTGAGATTGTTCACAGCTTTAGTTTGCTTGGCTCCACGGTCAACACTCTTGGCACCGGTAGCCAGGAAATTAAAAGACATGTTGCGATGGGAAAGTCTGCTGTTAGGGATCTCTCCAAAGTACTGAAGAGTAATGGTGTCTCTCTGGAGACTAAAGTGTGTCTGAAACAGGCCATGGTCTTTGCTATCACTTGTTATGCATCAGAGAGTTGGACAGTGACTAAGGAGGATAGAAGGAGAATTGATGCCTTTGAGTTGTGGTGCTGGAGAAGAGTATTGAGAGTACCATGGACTGCTAGGAAAACAAACAGATTCATCCTGGGAAGGGTTAAACCAGGTGGCTCCCTGGAGGCAAGGATTCTGAGGCTCCGTCTAACGTACTTTGGACATGTTGTAAGGAGGGAGAGGTCCTTGGAGAGGGACATCATGCTTGGGAGGGTGGAGGGACAGTGCAGGAGAGAAAGGCCCTCTATGAGGTGGATTGATTCAGTGACTGGGGTAATCAGGATGGGTGTATCAGAGACAGTGCAATTGGCACAGGAGAGAGCAGAGTTTAGGGCTGTTGTACATAGGGTCGCTATGAGTCGCAAGTGACTTGACGACACATAACAACAACAACAACAACAGGCAAGTGGAAAAGTAGTATGTTATAAAAAAATTAGGAAATGGAAATACACTAATAAAAACCTGACAAGTTTTTTATTAAATCTCACTTTCCATTATTACCATTTTAGTGTATTATTAACTTTTCTCTCTGTGTAATAACATCTTTTTCTCTACATAAAGTGCGATTATTTTCACCCTGTTTTTTTTCCACCCAAGAAAATACTGAGAATATTCCTCCAAAGAGTAATAAATATATGATACCATATAGCCAATAATTACCTTGGACAAAGATATGAAGGTAAGAAGGCAAAGGAACTAGATTAATGAAAATGAAACGGCCAGAAGGTAAGTGGTTGATACTCAGAAGTTTTATACATTTGAAGAATGTGACGAACGCAACCAGTATTACTGAATAGTTTGTTGACTGTTAATCTAAACTGCTGTGTAAATCATTATCAAATCCACAATATTATTTAATGAATCAAAGAAATATGCAGATCAATAAATATTTATACCATAACTTTTAATACCATTAAAGTATTCTTTTCCATTACTGTACCTAGTTTGTTAAACCAGTCTCCTATTGGGAGACATTTAGGTATTTTCTAATTTCTACTGTAATGAACATTTTTGTATATACCTTTCTTTGAGAAATGTCTTTCCATTTTCCCCTTTCTTTTTAATTCCCCCCCCCACCCCAGCTGCTGTTTATCCAGCAGCTTTTTTTTTTTCCAGCAGCTTTTTATTTAGTATCTACTGTATATCAGCTTTTCCTCGGGCACCGGAGAAACATCAGTAATGAAAATAATTACAAATTCTCTCTTCCCAGTAGCAAAGTCAGGAGATGATGTGTAAAAATATCGCCTCACAAGAGAAAAATAAAGTAGAAGGGGCAGGTGAAATTGGAGCAAGGACAACCATGGGATGACCAAGTCCAGTGTCTATAGCGGGGAGCTAAACATCAATCTTCCTGAGCCTCCATCTCCTTGTAAAAGGGCAAAAGTAGCAGGACCCATTTCTCAGGGTTGCTGAGAACGTCAGATGCATGATTATTTGTAGGACCGTAAATTAAAAAAATAAAAAAAATCATTGCTGTGGAGTCAGAACTGACACTCCTAGCTGATTTTACAGGGTGTTCTTGGAAGGCTATACTTTGGGCATCTTGGAACAAGACATCGTTCTTGGAAAGTGGAGGGTCAGAGAAAGAGAGGAAGATCATCCGCCGGATGGATTGACAGTGACCCTAACAGTGGGCTCCAGGATGTTGCAGGATAGGGCAAGGTTTGTTCAGATGGTCACTATGAGTCCAAAGTCAACTAGAAGGCACCTTGTTATTGTTGTTGTTAAGTGCCATCGAATCGTAGACGATTCATAGCAACCCTGTGAAGGAAAGGCCTCAACACTTGTGTGACTTTCATCCTCTCTCCAGGTTCATATAGGGTTTCCGGAGGCAAGCTATTACGGAAGTGGATACCACTCCTGCTTCCAAGCTACCAGCAGCAAAATACATTTCGTGGGAGAGATTGCCCATCTTTCTCCCATGGAGTCACTGGTGCGTTTGAACCACTGGAGAGGCCCCTCCTTTGGGTTAATGGTACAACTTGCTGTATGTAGGCTACGCTACCAGACCAGGCCCTTTGGAGGGCCGGTCACTTCTCACGGTTGATGAGAAGGTTAAAGGAGTGTTTGGGGTTGTTGGCATACCCATTTTAATTAATCAGAGCCGTGACTGGAAAGCTGGGAATATTCTGAGGATCACCTTGAAAGATGATACCTTGAAAGGATGTTGTAAACTTCAGAATTGTTTGTGAGTCTCCATGACTTTTTTCTTTTTTTATTAATTTTAATGAACATTTGCAGAGTTTTTTATTTCCATTCATTTCATTGTTACACTTTTCTCCCTGTCCAGCCCTCACACCCCCTGCCCAACCAGTTTGCTCCTCTCTTTGAAAAGTAAAAGAAAAATTACTTTATTGGTATACAGTCCTGCCCCCCTACCCCACCCCGAATACACTCCACTATGCAACCTTAATTCTGGACTCTTGATTTTCCATGACTTTACACACGCATCATTGTGTATTTTGGGGATTTGACATGGGGGTGGTCTTAGTTTATTGATCTGTAGAATCCTTTGACAGTTGGTTGTAGGTTAGGCTGGTGGTCTCTCCCGGGTATGGTCCAGGCAAAGCCTCACTGGACTCTGATGCTTCTGAGTCAGAAGGCCAGGAGCCAAGGAGCTTCCCAGGGAACAAATGCCAGGTTGAATTAGTTCAATCTTGTCCCTGGCTGCTCTGCCTTGTTTAGGTGTTTGGTTCTGCTCTGTGGATCTCTCACTCCAGAGATAACACTTACTTCAGTTTTGCTTTTACATATAAATGTAAAAAAATGAATCCTCCATGTTTCTGGATGGTTAGAAGCCTCTAGCTTGTCAGGGGGCACCAGATGAGCCAAGTTTAACTTTACCAGGAAGCTAAGACCATAGGGACACTTGCTGTAACCTCATTCACCCTGGGATCAGAGCTTATCGGGGAACTCCTTTCTGCTGATTCCTCTGATTACTACAGTGGCTGGGTCAGAACCAGTGCTACTAAGGGCTTATTGTTCGAAATGGCTTTCTCAGACATTGAGTTTGACTGCCACGTGGATGGGTGAGAATATGTGAATATGATTTGTTAGCCTATCCACACGGGCATTGACTAACCACTAAATTGAGCAGACTCAGTGGCAGATTTGGAGAATCTCAGCCACCAGCAAAGAAGCAGATAGGCACTCAGTGTGCATTCTTCAGGGCCAGAGAGTCTTGCACCAGTGAGACCTACAGAAGAGGGGCCATGACCGCAGCAGAGAACCACAGACCTGACGTGAGTTGGAGTTGACCTTGAGACTGCTATCTCAATGAATCAGACCCAAGAACCTTTTGCCCAAGTTTTTTTGAGGACCTGGGAGGTGAGGGGAGAGCCGTAATTGCAGGTCTAAAAACAAACAAACAAACAAACAACAAACAAACACTCTCACCACTGGGCCAGTTGGGAGATTCATGATAGAGAAGAGATTGATATTGTTAACAATTTCAACTTGCTGGGTTCCACAATCAACACTCTTGGCACCAGCAGTCAGGAAATCAAAAGATGAATTACATCTGGAAAGTCAGCTGTCAGGAACCTCTCTAGAGTACTGAAGAGCAATGATGTCAGTCTGGAGACTAAGGTGTGCTGGATACAGGCAATGGTCTTTGAAATTACTTGCTATGCATCAGAGAGCTGAACAACGACTAAGGATGATAGAAGAAGGGTCGATACCCTTGAGTTGTTATGTTGGAGAAGAGTGTTAAACATTCCATGGACTGCCAGGAGAAAAACAGGTCTGTCCTGGGGAGGGTGAAACCAGGCTGCTCCCTGGAGGCAAAGATTTTGAAGCTCCGTTTCACATACTTTGGGCACGTGGCCAGGAGGGATGAGTCCTTGGAGGACATCATACTTGGGGATGTGGAGGGGCAGTGTAGGAGAAGAAGACCAAGAATGAGATGGATTGACTCAGTGAGATGGATTGACTCAGTGACTGAAGAAATGGGATCAAGTCTATTGGAGATGATGAGATTGGCTTAGGCTAGGGCAGGGTTCAGAGCTAATGTACATAGGGTCGCTATGAGTCATAGGTGACTTGATGACACACAATAACAACAATGGTTTTATAATACTTGTGTAAACTGTGAGACTGAGGTGCCTGTGAGCACATTTCAGAAGCTGTTCTAAGAGTGATTGCATCTGCTATCAACCTGAATTATAGCCTTTTGTGTTTCCTAGTATGGTTCTGTGTGGTCTGTGAGCTATTACAATGGATTTTGGGTCCAAATAGAGAAGTAGGATTGGTATTGGGATGAGTAGAAAGAAGTATGGGACCATGGGAGACACATCTGACTTGATGGGAATTGGTTTTGTGTTGTGGATGTTGTTGACTGAGACAATTCCCCATTGTGGGGTGGATAGAGGTCAGATAGGGTCATCTTTATAGTTGGGAGCTCTGGTTGCCTAGTGGTAAGAAGCTGTGCTGCAATCCCAAGGCTCACTGTTTGAATCCACCAGCTGCTCTATAGAAGGCTGGGCAATCTCCTCCAGTGTGATTTACTGCCTCTGAGAACCTGCGGGAGAGTCAGCTGTGGGCTGGTTCTGACTCTATACCACACAACAACAACAACAACAACACGCCATCCTTACTCTTTACAGAATTAAACTTAAGATCAGCCCTACCCAGTTTACTCTTCCAGGCCCCAGGGACACAGGGCAAAATGGTACCTGTTCTGAGTATAGTTAACCATAATCTCCAAGGCTTAGTTAAATCAAGCACACATCCTTGGTGTGTGATGCCCCTAGCAATTCCCGTAGCCTCTCCTAGCCTCAGTCTTTCTTTTGACCTCTTCGTCTGTGACCTGGATAGCTTAGACTGGATAACCTGAAATGTCAAGTTCACGTGCTCATTTTTCTACTTGCAGACTCTCAGAAGAGTAAACCTGGAGAGTAACAATAGCAACCTTTCAGCAAAGAGGATGGAAAAAACCTTGCGGGGTGTGGTGTGGTGTGGGGACATCTGATGAAAATATCAACGACAGCAGCAGATGAATCAAAAGCAAGGGGGATGAGGGACTCATCAGTACACATTTATCTTGAAATCGTTCACTGTCTGTCTCCCCGCAGGGAATGCAGAGCCATCGGCATAACGCCATTCTTGGTAACAAGCTGGAAATCAAAGGGCCACGTGGGCAAGTGCTCAGAGTGAAGACCTTCTGCAGCAGTGGACCCTCCTCGGGCTGGGGACGGCTGCCGTGGCAAGTGGACCAGGGGCTAGCGACTGTCGCCACCTCTGCCTTCGGACAGATCTGCGGCTGCCTCCTGCTTCTGCCTTCTGTGTGCCTTTGAGCAAGTGACTTAAACCCAGTGTGCCTTCATCGGTCTCATCCATAAAATGAGGACCATGAAAGTGCCTAGAGAGTTGGGATATGGTGAGGATGAACCCCAAACTGCTGCACTGAGTTGACTCTGACACAGAGCCTCTTTATCAGACAGAATAGAGACGCCCACAGAGAGGCCAAGGCTGTCATCGTAACAGAACCATGCTGCCGTGTCAAATCACTAACCTTTGGGCTAGCATCCAGTGTCTAATGCCTGTGCCACCAGGGCTTTGTTACATTGTATGTGAAATTAAAGAAACTATAAAAGTAACGTGCAGAGCATGCTGCATAGCTGCCCCAAACAGTGGTAGATATTTTATCTTCTTTTTTTTTTTACTTTTGAATAATGATTTTTATTTTTTTGGTTGCTGTGAATATTCAGAACACTATTTCAAACTGGTAAAACCAGAGTAATCAGAGGAATGAGAATTCAAATGTGGCAGCTGCATTCACAGGTTTGCATGGTACACACATACATGAGCACCTGTTTGGGGCATGTTTTTTTATTTTCCTTTTCAGTGTATCTGTAAAGTGGCCAAGACCAGTGGTCATCAAAAGAAGTGGTTCTGTGCATTATAGTGCATATAACAAAGGAAGGAAAGAGACTTTGTCTGAAAGTGACTGAAAGGCATTTTGCAGTAGGTCCGTGTCAGTCCGATACAGGAGAACTGGAGGACAGGGCGTGTGGTGTTCGTTAGCTCAGGCTCTCCTCTGTCTTGGCTGCAGTAGCCTCTGTCAGAGGTGTTTCCTTCTAAAACTCATGGTTTCTTCTCCTCCTTTGCACCGCTGTCGTCATCGTCATCATAATCATCATCATCCTGGGGACAGAGGTCTGGGTATTGCTGCATGCATTCCTGCATGGCCTGGAACTGGTCTACAGTGTGACCCCTTGACATTTTCTGTGCCATAGTGGCAGCTGGAGAAGGCTGAGTTAGACTGCTCCCCACAGGGGCCACTGGCCGTTCCTGCAGAGGTCGGGCAGTTCCAGTCAATGTCTCCATCTGGCAATACCAATCCATGCTTGTCATATGGGTCACTGGGGTCATCGGCCACCAGCCCTGCATTGCTTGGAGTTTCATAGTCCTCTGGACACAAATATGATTTGATCCTTACCTTGCTGCTGGCAGTAGGCCATGGCGGCACCCAGCGCTTAGACTTGACTATTTCCATGTGGTCTAGATATACTTTCTTAAGGGTTTTACCTTTTCTCTATTTTGAAGCTCTGATGATATAGTCAGTAGGGAGTTGTGCTGCTAATCTAAAGGCAGCTGGTTCGAATCTACCCATAGCTTTGTAGCAGAAAGATGAGAAGTCTCCTCCCATGAGATTTAGAGCCTCGAAAACCTACTGGAGGGTCAGCTATGAATCAGCTCTGACATGATGACAATGAATATCTTGGATTAAGGCTTTGGGATCAGTGCAGCTTCTTGCTACTAGGCCTCCAGAGCGCTCGGATTAAGGCATTTGGGTGGCACAGTCGTGTAGTAATCGATCAGCCTGCTGACTGTCTGGCTGGCCGTTTGAATCTCCTGGAGGCCTGTTTATATGCGGGGCCTGCAGTCAGTGCCTCTGTTACATTTTATAGTTGTTGTTTCGTTCTGTACCATTGAGCTGAACTAGTTGACGCTCCTGTGGCTTTTCAGAGGCAGAACATTGCATGAAAGGAGACTGCCCATCTTTCTCTCACAGAGCAGCTGGTGGATTCGAACCACTTGTCTATGGTTTAGCAGCAAAACTCCTTACCACTAAGCTACTAGTGTTTCATTGAACAACAGATTACCAACAACAAGCGTATGTCTCATAGAGACCCTATAAAACAGAATGCGGTAAAACAGGAGTAAAATTTCCAAGATTATAAAGCTTTACAGGAAGCGGTACTTTCCCAATGAAATTTGTCTTTTGATTTCCTGAGTACTGGAGCCAAGAGTGTTAATTTTGGAACCAAGAAAGCAGAAGCTTTATCTTAATCTTAATCTTAATTTTAATCTCTTCTCCATTTATCATGAAGCTGCCAATTGGCCCAGCAGTGAGAATCTTTGTTTTCTTGACATTGAGCTTCAATACATTTTGAATACTATGCAACAAATACCTCATGTCTTCCTCAGTTTCAGCAAGCAAAGTTGTGTCATCTGTATAATGCAGATTGTTGATGAGTCTTCCTCCAATCCTGATGACACATTGTTTCTCATAAAGTCCAGACTCCCGAATGATCTGTTTCACTTATAGATTGAAAAGGTATGGGGTTAGTTTCCTGATCCTGAAACATGCAGTGTTTCCCTGCTCTGTTCTGATTACTACTTCCTTGTCCAAGTATAGGTTTCGCATGAGCACAATTAAGTGCTCTGGGATTCCCATTCACCTCAAGGTTAACCACAATTTGTTGTGATCCACACAGTCAAATGCCTTTGTGTAGTCAATGAAACACAGATATTCCTCTGGTACTTACTGCTTTTGGCCACGATCCATCTAACGTTGGCTGTGATGTCCCTAGTGCCATGGCCTCTTTTAAACCCAGATTGCACATCTTTCAGTTCTCTGCTGATATACTATTCCAGTCATTTTTGAATAGTCTTCAGCAGGATCCTGCTTGTGTGTGATATTGTGTGATACTTTCCACACCGTGTGGGGTCTCCCCCTCCCCGTTTTTTAAATGGGAATGAGTATAGATCCCTTCCAGTCAGTTTGCCAGGTGGTTGTCCTCCAGATTTCTTGGCGTAACCTGGTGAGTGCCTCCAGGGTAGCATGTGTTTGTGGAAATCTATCAATTCGTATTTCATCAATTCCTGGGGCCTTGTTTTTTGCTGCTTCCTTCAGAAAAGCTTGAACTTCCTCCTCCATCACCATTGCCTCTTAATCATCTGTAGTTTCATGAAATTCTTCTGTGTCAGCCAATTCTTTTTGGTATAGTGACTCTGTGTACTCCTTCTATCTTCTTTTGATGATTCCTGGGTCTTCTACGTTCTGCCCTCAGCATCCTTGTGTATCTCAACTAAAGGTTTGAATTTGTTCCTCAGTTCCTTCAGCTTAAGGAAGGCCAAGCGAGTTTGGCCCTTTTGGCTTTCCCACTCCAACTCCTTGTACATTTCATTATAATACTTTGTCTTTCTGATCTGCCCTTTGAAATATTCTATTTGGCTCCTTAATTTCTTGATTTCTTTCACCAAAGAAGACATTCAGGTGGCTAACAAGCACATGAAGAAATGTTAAAAATCCCTAGCTCTAGCTCTGATGCAAATCAAAACAACTATGAGATATCATCTCACCCCAGTCAGAATAGCAAAATTTAACAGAACAGCAAGCAACAAATGCTGGCAAGTTTGTAGAGAAACTGGAACCCCTATTCACTGTTGGTGGGAGTGTAAAATGATGGTGCTTTCTCAAAAAGTTTCAAATAGAGATACCATTTGACCCAGCCATTCCACTACTGGGAATATACCCCAAAGAGACCATAACTTACATCCAAGCAGATATATGCACACCCATGTTTATCGCGGCTTTGTTCACAACAGCAAGGAATTGGAAACAACCTAAGTGCCCATCAACAAATGAATGGATAGAGAAGCTGTGGTATATTCACACAATGGAATACTACGCTGCATTGAAAAACAAGGAACTCATGCAATATTATTCAAAATGGATGGCCCTTGAGGACACTATGCTGAGTGAAGTATCTCAGTCACAAAAGGACAAATACTGCATGGTGCCACTGTTGTAAAACAGGACTGACCTTGAGGTTGGGGGGACATTGAGAATGATGGGTTCAATAATGTATACTGCATTGAAACAGATGAGGGGAAAAACTGTTTAAAAGGGATATGTGATTAGGTATTTTTGTCATGACAGGAGTCCAGAGAAAAGGCTGCATAGTTGAATAGACCTGGGGGGTTGTTGTTGTTATGTGCTGTTGAGTCACTTGTGACTCATAGCGACCCTATTTACAACAGCCCTAAACTCCGCTCTGTCCTGTGCCAATCGCACTGTCTCTGACACTCCCATCCCAATTATCCCAGTCACTGAATCAATCCACCTCATAGAGGGCCTTCCTCTCCTGTGCTGTCCCTCCACCCTCCCAAGCATGATGTCCCTCTCCAAGGACCGGTCTCTCCTCACAACATGTCCAAAGTATGTTAGACGGAACCTCAGAATCCTTGCCTTCAAGGAGCCACCCGGTTTAACCCTTTCCAGGACAAATCTGTTTGTTTTCCTAGCAGTCCATGGTATTCTCAATACTCTTCTCCAGCACCACAGCTCAAAGGCATCAATTCTCTTTCTATCCTCCTTGGTCATTGTCCAACTCTCTGATGCATAACAAGTGATTGCGAAGACCATGGCCTGTATCAGACGCACCTTAGTCTCCAGAGAGATACCATTGCTCTAACAATGAAAGAATTTTTCTTTTACTTTTCCAAGAGGGTAGCATACTAGGGGGGGGGGTGTTGGGAGGGAAAAAAAGTACAACAATGAATGAATGGAAATCCAAAGTCTCTCTAAATTTTCATTGAAATTAATAATAAATTTTAAAAAAAAGAATGAAAGAGAACAAAAAAAAATTCTTGATTTCTTCCCTTTGTTTTGGCCTCTCAGTGCTTTAGTGCAATAATCAGAATCTCTTCTGACATTCATCTTGGTTTTTTCTTCCTCCTCTGTCTTTATAGTAACGTCTTGCAATCTTCATGGATGATATTCCTGATATCCTTCCACAGCTCTTCTGGTCTTCACTCATTAGTGTTCAAGGCCTCGGACCTGTTCTTGAGATGGTCTTTAAATTCTGATGGGATAGACACGAGGTTAAACTTTGGTTCTTATGGATTCAATTTGAGTTTCTTTAGCTTCAGTTTGAACTTGCATACCAGTAGTTGATAGTCTGTTTCACAATTAGCACCTGGCCTAGTTTTCACAGCTGGTATTCAACTTCTCCGTGCATTTTTCCCACAGATGTAGTCAATCTGATTCCTGTGAAGTCCACGTGCATAGTTATTGTTTATATTTCTTATAAAAGGTATTTGCAATGACTAGGTCATTTATTGTTCAGAATGTTATCATTCTATCTGCAGTCTCATTTCTTTCACCCAGTCCATGCTTTCCCACCACGCATTGATCCTGCTTCCCTCTTCCCAACTTTTGCATTCCAGGCACCCATTATTATCAAAGCGTCTTGATTGAATGTTCAGTCGATTTCTAACTGCAAAAGTTGGCAGAAGTCATCTCTTCCTTCTTTTTGGCTCTGGTTGTTGGAGCATAAATTTGAATGATAGTGCTATTAACAGGTCTTATTTGTATGTGTATGGGTATTATCCTGTCACTCACAACATTGTATTTCAAGAAGGATCTAAATATGATCTTTTTAACTATGAACATGACACACTGTTCCTCACCTTCTCATTTCTAGCATAGTAGATCATATGATTATTTGATTCAAAATGTCCCATGCCAACCATTTAATTTCACCACTGCCTAGTATGTCAATATTTATATGATCTGTTTCTTCCTTAACAGTCTCCAGTTTTTCTACATTCATGCTTCTCACATTCCATGTTCCAATAAGTAGCACCTGTTTGCAACTTTTCCTCTTCCTTAGTGATTCCCCATAAAAAGGCTCTGCCTCGGGTGCCATATCTGCTAGTCTACTCTAAGTGCGCTCTCATGTACATAGGGTTTTCTGAGACCTGTAATTTTGGAAGTAGATGGCCAGTCCTTCGTCCTGGTCTGTCTTAATTTGGATGCTTGGCTCTAGAGAACTATTTGACAGACAAGTATTTTGCTCAAAAGAGCAGATGAGAGACCTTTCTTATTATTCAGGTTATAAAACAAAGTGTGTATGAATGCAAAACCAATAAGATTCATAGACTCTCACTCAAATAAGTAGACAAGGAAAAGGCACAACAGCATGATGGAAAAGTTTGAAATATTGTTAGAAATTACCAAACCATGACACAAACATGAAATGAGCACTGAATGCTGGAAAATGGGGCTGATGGACTTGTTCAATGCAAGGGTAACACAAATATTTTAATTTTTTAAAAAATACATTAGCCATGGAGCTCAATAAAGTCAAGTGCAATCAAATCACCTATGACTGTCTATGTACAACACACATTCAATTTATTTCTTTCAAGGGATCTCTGGTGGCCTAGTGGCAAGAAGCTGCACTGCAATCTCAGAAGTATGAGGTTCAAATCCACCAGATGCTCTGCTGGAGAAGGAGGGGTGATCTCCTCCTGTACCAGTTGGATCTGATTTGATGGAACACACACACACACACACACACACACACAATGTTTCTGCTGGAGAAGGAGGGGTGATCTCCTCCTGTACCAGTTGGATCTGATTTGATGGAACACACACACACACACACACACACACACACAATGTTTCTTTTGGTTGCAATATACTTTTTCTCCCTGACAGTGAAAATTTCTCATGCATGGTTGTTCCAAGTTAATTTTTTACTTTAACTTCAGCGACCCAGGTGTTCAAAAACAACACAATATTATTAAGATTTTTTTTTCCCAAGCAGAAAGACAAATAACACTTCTTTTCAAACTTGGGGGAAAAAGCCTCACTAATTTATTTTTAACAAGCCTGGAAGCACCCAGCTGCCAAGAAGCCCTGGGACTCTGCGTCTCATTCTCCCTCTTCTTGTCTCTAAACCTCTCAGCCTTTTCTTTGTTTGAGGTGTTGTTTCCACTGCAGGCTTGACTGCACCCTACCTCCTGCCTGCTTCTTCTGGCCTTTGTGCACAAGTTGTTCTCAAGCTCTGGAAAAAAGCTCTTTGTACCCTAGGCCCCAAGTCTCTTTGTTACATGCTCTATCACCTCTATCTTCTGTGTCTCAGGTACCATAATATCTGGACTTGACTCAGGATGTAAGAGAGCTAGAGGCGAGATGGAAATACAGAAGCCAGGAACTCATCCCTGCAGGTGCTTGTCCTGGGAGGATGAGGTCCTTTGAGAACATACGCTCCTTTTCTGTTCTCCCAGCCCCTGAAGTGGCTGCTAGAGCTTTTCTTCATTGAATACCTGTCACATGACAATTGTCTCTGGAAAGGAAGTGTTGCCTTCTCTCTCATACACCCCCATACCTCCCTCCACACCCCCTCCCCCCAAGAGAAAATATTAGGAAAATACTTAGTGTTCTAAATGCCTGAGATCAGAAACAAAAAGGCACTGCCAAGGTGCACTGGGCTGGGTGCCTGGGCAGGTGATTAAGGCACGGGTTAGGGAGGAACTGAGCTCTTCAGGGAAACATGGAGTTCTAACCACAGCTGGGTCATTACTCCACAGGAAACATCTTGTTATTATTATAAAGATGAACTGCTGCTTTAAAAAAAATCTTCCTTTCCATTCTGATTCAATTCAAGGCTTCACGGAGGAAGGTCTCAGGGCAGCCATGCCTGCAACATTAGCTAATCGGACTCCCAAGAAACATTCCATTCTGCTTAGGAGGGCTTTGGAGAATGGTTTACTCACGAGGGCTTTTCAAATAAACTGAGGTTGCCAGGCTGAAAGGACTCCCCTGGGAGCTGGTGACCTGGTTCCAGGCTGGTGCCTAGCAGGCCTGCCTCCTGGTGGCATGGTGGACATGTCATTAGACATGATTGCCTAGCTGGTCTCCCTTCTTGAGGATGAGGTAGAAAGTCTCGTACCCTCAGGCTAGAGCTGAGGTCCCAGAGAGTGATAATAAAATAACAGGGAAGGCAACACGCAGCAGAACTGTTTGTAGCACCTTATATTAACTTATCTACAATATCAAATGTGCCTCATGGTGCAGTGGTTAAGCTCTTAGTTACTAAAAGAAAGGTTGGCAGTTCAAACTCATCCAGTGACGTTGGGAGAAGGATTGATCTGATGATTGGCTCCCGTAATGTTACAGCCTAGAGAAACCTACAAGAGGACTGACTCTACTCCATCACATGGGTCACAATGTTTCAAAACAGACGCAAAGGCACCCAGCGATGTTAAAGGCACCTGTAATAACAATGGGAAGGAGTGGCATGGCATAGTGGGAAGACACGTGTGGGCTTGGAGCCTGGTTTTGCCACTCTGAAGCTGTGTGACCTTGTGTAAATATCCAAACCTCTCAGGTTCAACTTCCTTGTTTCGAAAAATACTCTCATTTGTTCCATTTCTCTGAGACTTATCTTGAAAAATTATGATGCACACACATACACATCGACACACATCTCTCTCTTTGCTCTTGAGCCAGAATCAACTCACAGCTCGTTCCAGGCTTTCAGAGGCTGTCATTTGCGTGGAAGGACACTGCCAATCTCTCTCCTACACAGCAACTGGTGTATCCGAACCACTTGCCTTTGGGTTGGCAGTACAACTTCTTGCCTTAAAATTTATTTCCTTGAAGAAGAGTGAATTGGGGGGGG
>NW_006399939.1:335705-340415 GCF_000299155.1 Elephantulus edwardii | reverse complement strand
TATGTCTGTCTGTCTGTTTGTCTGTGGTAGCATTGGAGGGCTATCACTTCAAAAAAGAGTTTATTCAGCTGTGGAAAGTGCAGCTAGCTGACAAGTCGCAGTATCTTCACATTAAGGCCACCTTCTTTCTGAATAGCTCCCAGTTTGACTGAATGCTCTATGGGATAGGGCCTGGCCATTGCTGTCCACCAATGAACCCCATTACCAAGCAGTCTGTGCTCCCCAGCATCCCATCGAGCTGGCCTGACCTGCATGATCTCCTGAGGCTCTCGTGTTCCATTCTGCTTTTCCTCACATTGCTCTTTGATGGGCGTCATGACATTGCCCACATGTCAATACATCTCTTGTATTCCTGACTCCATTAAAGCATGACAGCTTTCTGGGTGGGATCAACTGATGGGCAATCCTGATTTACTGCCTCTGAAAAGCCACTGGAGGGTCAGCTATGGCTTGGTTCTAACTTGATGAGATATAGCTACATATCTCAGTTATATCTCAGTCTGTCATTGCTGTTGAGATGGAACCAGTTCAGAGTTGACTGTGCAGCAGGTTCGCTGTAACTATCAAGGAAGGAGATGGCCCATCTTCCCCTGTGGAGCCGTTGGTGAATTTGAGCGACCAGAGCGTTACTGTTTCAGGTTAGCAGCACAACTCTTCATAGGAATAGAACAAATTTGTTGTTGTTGTTGTTGTTATGTGCCGTCAAGTCGCCTGTGACTCATAGCGACCCTATGTACAACAGCCCTAAATCCTGCTCTATCCTGTACCAATCTCACTGTCTCTGACACCCCCACCACCCAGTCACTGAATCAGTCCACCTCATAGAGAGTCTTCCCCTCCTGTGCTGTCCCTCCACCCTCCCAAGCATGATGTCCCTGTCCAAGGATTGGTCCCTCCTTGCAACATGTCCAAAGTATGTCAGACGAAGCTTCAAAATCCTTGCCCCCAATATGTTCTATATTTTAATATGTTAGATATGTATACACACATGAATGCATATGTATGAATCATTTTCCATTTCAACAAGCCTCCTGTACAGCTCTCACATACTGTCACCATGATTGTAAAATATTGATAGTAATGCCTATTCTATCAGGATCCTGTCAGAAATAGAAATAATGGATGGAACATACCTAGACTAGGCCCTGGCGCTTAGCACACACTTGATAAATGATTCTTACCATTATTAGAGGCACAGGCAGGCCATTCATAAGATAAACAGTGTTTGCCCATCCTGCAAGATTACCTGAGGAGCTTATTAAAATACAGCTTCCCAGGCTTCACCCTCCACAGGCTAAGGAAAGCACGGGGCTATTCCTACCAGGCAGTTTTGGAGAGAAGCCTAAAGCCTTGGCTTGGCCCTTTTGTTCTCCACACATCTCGCTGTGTATTCAGTAAAGCTTTATTTAGCCTTTGTTCAAAGGAGACATGTCGAAAAGGTCAAACATCATTGTGTACTCGCAAGGAGAACGTGTCCTGAGCTTTGCACAGTAGATGTGCTCATGAAAAGCTGCTTGCTGGTGGAATCTGCGCTCTCTCTCTATGTGTGAGAGAGGGTGAAGAAGGGATAGGCCTAAATCCAATACCCTCGTTTGGTTTTGTGTTCACTATAATGAAATAAATCTTATTTGAATTCCTGTTATGCGGTAAGATGTAGGCTCATTACAAAGACAGACAGATAAATACGGAGGCAATTGTAATGTTGCTATTGGCACACTTAAGAAGCCCTGGTGTCATGCTGTATAACTCGCCGGGCTGCTAACCAAAAAGTCAGTGGTTCAAGCCCACCGGCTGCAGTCCCCGCCTGTAAAGATTTATAGCTTTGCAAACCTGTGGAGGGTTGCCATGAGCCGGAACTGGCCCAACAGCAGTGGGTTTAGTTTGGCTGATGGATAGGATTAAACAAAGGGAGCAGTTAGCCCATAGAAGGAGGGTGGGGACACACTCAATTCATGCTGGGAGATCTAGGAAGGGTCTCGGGGTAGTGACATCTGAGGAAGGTATAAGATATGTGTGCATGGTCTATAACCAGGAGAGGATAAAATAGATGAATGAGACCTTCTAAGAATTCAAATCCCTATGCACATCCAAAAACTTCTCCAACAGGATAAAAAGGGAAGCCACAGATGGGGAAAAATATTTGGTAATGACATATCAGACAAGGGACTTATATCTAGAATTTATAAAATACTCGAGCACTACAACAAGATGAAGGTAAATAACCCAATTGAAAAATGGTCACAGGATATGAACAGACATTTCACCAAAGACGACATTCAGATGGCCAACAAGCACATGAAGGAATGTTCAAAATCCCTAGCTCTAAGGGCAATACAAATCAAAACAACTATGAGATAGCATCTCACTCCAGTCAGAAAAGCAAAATTTTACAGAATAGCAAACATCAAATGCTGGAGAGGTTGTGGAGAAACTGCAACCATTATTCACTGTTGGTGGGAGTGTAAAATGGTGCAACCACTATGGAAGGCTGTATGGCTCTTTCTCAAAAAGTTACAAATAGAAATACCATTTGACCCAGTGATTCCACTACTGGGAACATACCCTAAAAACCATAACTGCCACCCAAACAGATATATGCACACCCATGTTTATCGCGGCTTTGTTCATAATAGCAAAGAGTTGGAAACAACCCAAGTGCCCATTAACAAACAAATGGATAGAGAAGTTCTTCACACAATGGACTACTATGCAGCATTGAAAAACAAGGAACTAATGAAATATTTCACAAAATGGGTGACCCTGGAAGACATTATGTGGAGTGAAATATCTCAGTCACAAAAGGACAAATATTGCATAGAGCCACTGCTATAAAGCAGGACTGACATTGGGATTGAGGGAAGACTGAGAAAGAGGGGATAAACAATGGACACTATATTGAAATAGATGAGGGAGAGAACTGTTTTAAGAGGGATATAGGATTAGGTATTATTGTCATGATAGGAGTCCAGAAGGAACGTTGCACAGTGCAGTGGACTTGGGAGGCGGGATTATATAACAATGAAAGAATTTAGTTATTTTTTTTTTTTACTTTTCAAAGAGAAGAGCAAATTGGGAGGAGGCTGGGAGAAGAGTGCAACGATGAATGAATGGAAACCCTAAATCTCTATAAATTTTCATTAAATAAAAAAAATTTTAAAAAAGGTATGTGTGTATGTGTGTGTCTAGTCCCAATTCACTCTGCAAAGTAGAGAAAAGAATGAAACTGCCAACAACATCACCTTGCTTGGATCCACAAATCAATGCCCTTGGTACCAATAGTCAAGAGATCAGGAGATACAATGCACTTGGAAAGTCTGCAGTCAGGGACCTCTTCAAATTACTGAGAAGCATTGATGTCAATTTGAAGTTGAAGGTGTGCCTGATTCAAACCAGGGTCTTTTCAATCACTTGCTGTGCACCTGAGAGCTGGATAATGACTAAGGATGACAGAAGAAGAACTGATGCCTTTGAACTGTGTGTTGTCTTGGAGACGGTAGGTGTAGCTAAAGTGCTCTTTGAAGGTAAAGATGATAAAGCTTTGTTTCAATTCTTTGGGCATGCTGCTATCAGAGGCTATTTCTTAGAGAGGGATGTTGTGCTCGGAAAGGTGGAGAGAGAGTGAAGGAGGGAAAGACCCTCAACCAGGTGTGTTGACACAGTGACTGCAGCAATGGGTTTGAGTGTGTCAGAGATTATGAAGATGGCACAGGACAGGACAGAGTTCTGATCTGTTGTTCATAGGGTCACTACAAATTGTACTTAGTTCGAAGGCACCCAACAACAACAACATACTTGTGGAAACATGAGCTTTCCGCATCATAGTACACCTATGCGTATTTAGACATCTATCCTAAGTCAAAGCCAAACCTGCTGCCACCCAGTCTGACTTAGAGGCTAGAGAAGAACTGCCTCATCGAATTTCTAAGGCTGTAATCTAATTTATGGATTACATGTAAACATGGACTTGTACATCCTTATTCTCTGGACCAGCTGGTGGGTTCAAACTATTGACCTTTTGGTTAACAGCAGGCTGTTTCAATCTACCAGCTGCTCCTTGAAAGAAAGATGAGCAAGCTCTCTGTGAGATTCACAGCCTCTGAAAACCTGCTGAAGGGTCAGTTATGATTCTGTTTCTGCTCAATGGCAATGAATTGCTGAGTTTTGTAGACAGACCTAGGTCCTTGAGTGGACAGACATTCAGGACTCCACTGCTAGCCTGAAGATTGGTTGTTTGAGTTCAAGTAACAAAACTTTGGAAGTAAGGCCTGGTAAAAGTTGTGACTGAAAGTCACAACCTTGAAACTCATGGTCTCCTCTGCATTAGACAGCAGCAGGTAAGTACTTTAACTCTTGTACCTCTGGGTCTTGGACACAGCTTGCATGTATTTGAGTTTCTGCTCTGGGCAAATCACAGGTGAAGCCTTGCAAGAAGTTCTGGGTGGGGAGGACCCAACCCCTGCCCTCAGGGAGTTGAAATACAATGCACCTACTTGGGATGAATTCTATTTCTCACATAGGTCATGAACTCAGGCACAGGCCATTTATTATTCACATCTTGACTCCCTTTATTAAAAAGACTATCAATTCTGTTTCATCACCATGCTGTGGGGGAATCCACTTTCAGCCAACGCTTAGAGCACGTGTGGTGTGCCTTTCATTCAGAAGGAAACCCTCCTGCACAAAAGAGTTCACAGGGCTGTCTGCAGATCC
>NW_006399939.1:333084-335237 GCF_000299155.1 Elephantulus edwardii | reverse complement strand
GCTGCCAACCCAAAGACAGGCTGTTCGAATCCACCAGCTGCTCCTTGAAAGAAAGATGAGCAACCTCTCTGTGAAGTTACAGCCTCTGTAAACCTGTTGAAGGATCAGCTATGATTCTGGTTTCAGCTCAATGGCAATGAATTGCTGAGTTTTGTAGACAGACCCAGGTCCTTGAGTGGCACAGACATTCAGGACTCCACTGCTAGCCTGAAAATTGGTTGTTTGAGCTCAGGTAACAAAACTTTGGAAGTAAGGCCTGGTAAAAGTTGTGACTGAAAGTCACAACCTTGAAACTCATTGTCTCCTCTGCGTTAGAGAGGTCTGGTGGTTTAGCCTGTACGAAGCTGTGCTGCTAACCCCAAACTGGCCCTCTCTGGTGTAGGGGTTTACCAGAGGCTCTAAGGGAGAAAGCTCGGCAGTCTCCTGTGCTATTTGCAGCCTAGGAAACTCATGGAAGGTTAGCTACGTGTCAGTTTCACCCAGAGGCAATGAGTTGACACTCAGCAGTATCCGGTTTGCCATGACTCTGCAACAACTAGTTTTTTTGTTTGTCATAAAATTATCTCCAAACTCCTTTTGGCCTTTAAAGTCTCCCTTATAGAGGGACTCCACTCCCCAGTGTCCCTTTCAGAAGGCCCTGTCTGATGCATCCACCTCCCTGTTTTTGCTAACTGGGTTTTACTTCCAGAGACACTGCCCGTCTATCTGTCTGCCTGGTGAAAGCCAACTTCGTTTTCCTGGCCCAGTTTGGGTGCCTCCTGTCCCTCCCGTTGGAATGAGTTCCTCCATCTCCAGCACGCCTTGGCTGGGCCCTTCTCATGTCCTCTTGGGCAAGTCATGTGGCCTCCCAGACTCTCAGCGTTTTTCAGTGCATGGGCACAGAGGTGTCCCCCCACCTCCCCTAGCAAATGTTAGCCCATTCCAGGCCTTAGAACCTTTTAATAATGTGACTCAGGCTGCCGTGGGTCATCCAAAGATATGTTCCAATTGGTAGTACTTGTTGCAGACCAAGGACAGCCTTCAATAATCTCCTGTATCTCAATATCAAGGAAACAAAGGTCCTTACCACTGGGCCAATGGGCAACATCATGGTAGATGGAGAACCAATTGACAATTATTTCATCTTACTTGGATCTATATCAATATCCTTGGTTCCAGCAGTCAAGAGCTAAGGAGACATATTGCTTTGTGCAAGTCCACTGTCAGGAGCCTCTCCTAAATACTAAAGAGCAATGCTGTCATTTTAAAGACTAAGGTGCTCCTGATTCAGGCCATGGTCTTTTCAATCCCTTGCTATGCAGCTGAGAGCTGGACAATGAATAAGGCTGACAGAGGAAGAATCAATGTGTTTGAGTTGTAATTCTGGAGGAGAGTCCATGGACTGTGAAAGAACAAGCCTGTATCTGAGGAAAGGTGAAGCCGGACTGCTCCTTAGAGAAAAAGCTTTGTCTTTCATACTTTGGACATGTAGTAGGTGAGACTATTCCTTGGAAAGGGACATCGTACTTGGAGGGTCAGGGAAGGCGAGGAAGACCCTCAAGGAGATGGATGACACCGTGACTTCAGCAATGGGCTCTAGAGTGTCAGAGATAATGAAGATGGCACAGAACAGCGCCGGGTTCAGGTTGGCTGTTCATAGAGTCGCTGTGGGCACCTAACAAAAACAGACCCACCATCTCATTTAATCCTCAGCCCCGTCCTTTCAGACATGGGCTGCTATTCCTTTCACTGTGGAGCTGGAAGCTCAGAGAGGAGAAATACTCCTCTGAGGCCGCACAGCTGGTACCATCAGGGGTCAAGTCCCCCATCTGGAGGAGGTGAGGTTCTGTCATGACTGGAGGTGGCCCACTGAGACTCTGGCCAGGGCACAAGGCAGGAGGGACCCATCACACAGCCCGCAGCCTACAGTTCCAGGGGTCACATACCCCTAAGTCCACTCGCAGGCCAGGTCGACAGACCCTGGTCCCGCCTGCTGTCTGGAGTCAGGGTCCGGCTGCGCCCTCGGCAGGGGTCTCGCTCACCATCTGGTGAACCACCCCCGGGCCGTGGAGCGGGGCGGGGTGCCGGCTCGTGGCCCGAGGGCCCGGCGTGGGGGGCGCGGGCTCGGCCGGGCCGGGGCAGGAGCTGTGCTGCCAACCCAAAGACAGGCTGTT
>NW_006399939.1:327495-332198 GCF_000299155.1 Elephantulus edwardii | reverse complement strand
GGGGCCTCGGGCTGGGGGCCCCCGGGGCCGAGCAGAGTTCCCCGCCCGGGGGAGGTGGTCGCTCGCAGGCGGTCACTGCCGGGCGCGCCCGAGGGCTGCCTCCCCTGGGGGGGCTCGCTCTCCTGAAGGGCTTCATTCCTGCTTTGGGGGCACCGGTAGAACCCCCCCCCCATTCTGTTTTCTAGCTTTGCTTTCCACGTAAAGCCCGTCGTTCTGCTGACCAGTCTCTGAAAAGCGTCCTTTCCCCTTCTCAGCGTTCCCATGGGGGGAGGCCGGGCAGCTGGGGTGGGGTGGGGGGGCTCCCATTTCGCAGATGGGGAACCGAGGGAGAGAAGTGAAAAAAGGCAGCGCCCAGCCGGTGCCACGGGGCTCGAGACGGCTGCCCGGTCCTCGCAGACCCCTGGGAGCCTGTTGGCTTTCAGACCCAAGGGAGCGAGTGGGGCCTCTGGATGCCCACCCTGGCCCGTAAACCTCGTTTCATAGACACCAGTTCTCAGGAGATGATGTTTGAAACCCAGGAAGTGTTTTAGGAGCCGAGGATGGAACCTGGTTTCAGGGAAAACTTTCCAAGCACAAATAGATAGAAGATTATCTGAGAACAGAAACACCCGTTGGAGGAAGCAATGCGACTTAGCAGCCTGGCCCAGCTGGGGCCTGCAGGGACCCTGGAGGGTCTCTCTGGGTGGCCCTCTCTAAGTTTCTTCAGCTGACTTTGAGGTGCTCTTATGAGGGTGTGGAATACAGTGGACCTTTTGTAGGGAATACTGGAGGATGCTAGGCATCATGATTGGACTGACTTTTCCATTTTTCAGTCTCCTGCCAGCCTCAGTTTACAGCATCTGTAGAATGGGTGGAATTCCACTGATTGGCTGAAAGATCTTTGTTTCTCTAAGAGGGAGTGTAGATGGGATTATCATTAAAATACTCTATAGGTTGTCTCCTTCCTGACCCTGTAAGGAAATTAATGGGGAGCAGACTATGAAATTTAGAGAAACTGAGAAAGAGGAGAGTCTCAGTTGAAGATTCTTTCTACCAAAGTTTGTATTAATAGAATGTTTGAGTGTCATTAAATTTTACTTTAGTATAATGTATACAGATAAATATTTTTTTCCCATTCCCCTTCTTTCTTCTTCCCCTGAGCGAGACATGGTGCTTGCTTGCTGAGCTTTGAATCAGCACAAAGTTTCTTGGGTATATTTATTTCTTGCCCAACCCTTCCTTGTATTACATTAACATATTGCCACTCTGCACTTGTCCCATAGTCTGATATTTCCTTCCTCTGGGGTTTGTTCTTGAGAAACCCTCGGCGATTCTCTTAAATGTCTCCATTTTAGATATATTTTAACGACAGAAAATCTAAAAGGCTCTCAGAAGTAGCCTGTCCAGAATTCACATTTGCTAGTTCCTTTCCACATTGGCTAGCTCAGGGAGTTGGTCTTCTTGAGTTGAACATTCAAGGTAGTTACACTCCCCCATTTCTTCAGGTGAAGATACTGAGGTCCAGAGGAGCTGGTGATGGGGTGATGGGGTGGTGAGAGAGAGAGGAGTCAGTCGTGGGACCCGGCTCTCCTGACCACATCTAGTATTTTCAGGATGGTCTTTGGAAACCTCGGTGTTTTTGCTTTGCTTTTTACATTTAACCCTGGGCACTTTATTTCCTCACTGTATTCTCTCTACTCTCTCTCTGCGAATAAGTTAACTCAGTTTCCGGAAATCCAATCCTCATTCAGATATTCTTTATTCTTGAAGTTGTGTGTTTGAGAAACTTGGACGAAGGTAGCTGACTACCCACCTAACACTTGCGGAGCTTTGTGAGACTTGAATAATGCGTGTGTGGGTGGGTGCGAAGATGCCATCAACGGGAGCAGGTTGGCAATGGGCAAGTCCTGGAAAAGACTCAGCCCCGCTAGTGCATGAACAAGGATGGGCATGGATGCTGGGAAGCTGGGCTGCCGGAAAGCTTACAGCTCCGTAGGCCTTGAAAAGCAATTTTTGAAGCTGGCATCTCCTGCCCCTCTTTGCCAGCAGGAAGGATGGTGGGAGAGGACTCTGACATGAGGACTTGGCTGGCTGCAGTCAGACCCCACCCATCCTGGTGGCCTTTTTTGCCCACTTGTTTGGGTCTGCTTATGGGGATGGTTTAGGCCAATGTGACAAAGCATTTTCCTTCTGCCTCTTCCTCTGGAGAAACGGAGCCCTGACAGATTCCTTTAGGAAATCAACTCGACAGTACACTTCTCTCCATAGTGACATTGCTAGCTGTTTTGCTGGCCTTGTGGTGCTTCACATTGGCTTTCTCTTTGTTTTTCTGGTTTGCGAGTGAATCAGAGCTGTTGGGTGTTTGTTATTTCTTTCAGCTAATCCCCAAACCTGGTTACCTACCTGCTTTAGCCAGAGTCTGAAAAGGATTCTGTGGACTCCTCTTTTAAGCTGCTTCTTAAATTCTCTTGGGAGTGGGGGCTCTTGAGTGTTTTGGTTTTGCTTCAGAACACAATGGAAAGACCAAGCGCTCATATTTTGTTTGCAGGCAGTTTATGAAAACAGAGCAAATTGGTTTTGGGTTGACTGTGACTTGGAGCAAGCTTCAAGTTCAGCCCCAGGGTACAGATAACCACGGAATACCCAAGCTCTCTTAAGAGGGAGAATCCTGGCTCCCGGGTGAGCAATTTCGGTCAGCAAAGAGGTTATTTAGTTCCTAAAAGTAATTTTTTGCTTGGGGTTGAGGCAGAGTCGCTGAAGGCCTGCAGGCCTGGCTGTAGCCAGCACATCCTCAGTAATTACTTCTTAGTTCGTTCCCCTTTCAGCCAAGGGAATTATTTTAAGTGACCAAATGGCAGGGTAGAAGGCCCTTTTATGTGAATTTCCCTTCTAACCTAATGGTGCTGATAATATTCTAATTAATAGGTAGCATTATATGTGGCCGGCGTTGTGCCAAGGCCTTTACTGCATTATCTGACTTGACCATTCCAGAACTTCTGCAAGGTGGGTGCTGTTCTAGTTGGCATTTTCTCTTAGAGAGCACTGGGGTGTAGAACTTACTGAAGATTCATGGCATGTAGCCAGCGGGTCTGAAGGTTCCCCTGCCCTAGACCACTTACCGTCCTTTGCTTTATGAAGTCATATTTTCTAGGGAATATTTTCACAGTATGCAAATAAGGGGTGAAGCTGTGGACTTTTGTGGGAAACGATTGACTTCCCCATAGGGCAGGTGGCCATTTTGGCTTTTCTGCATCGTAAACAAAGACTCCTGGTGGTGCAGTGGCCAAGAGCTTGACAACTAACTAAAAGGCCAGTGGTTCTAATTCACTAGCTGTTCCACCTGAGAAAGATGTGACAGTTCTCTTCCATCAAGGCTCACAGCCCTGGAAACCCAGTGGGCCGCTTCTCCCCTGTCCTACCTGAATATTGGGAGTCAGAATCAAATCCACAGCGTTGGGCCTTGGTTTGGTATCAAAGAACCTGTAGTGTCAATTCGTTTTGCAGCACAGACAGCCCAGCTCTCCTCGTTCCTGCTATGGTTCTCTAGTGGCCCTGTTCACCAACCAGCCTGTCCTGGTGGAGAGAGATCCCACCAAGCCAGCCTGCCCTGGAAGACTGACTGTTGCTTCCTAGCTGCATAACCTTGGGCAGGTCACTTAACTTCTGTGACTCCTCATTTCTTTATCTGGAAAATGGGACTAATGCTTCCTGCTTCCCTGGGTGGTTGGGACGATCAGCTTGGACAGAAGAGGAACTGCTTTGTCCACCCTAACGCACAAGTCACTTGCTAGCTGTGGCTGCCACTATTATTTGGGGCATAGAAATGAGGCCTCAGTGACATAACAAATGCCAAGTGTTTTCCACAGCAGTGTACCCCCGAAGAGTGGTACAGAATACATTTGAGGCCCGCCACGTGCGTTTAATTGGAATCAGAATTTTTTTTTTACTGTTAAAAGAGTTGTTTATTTTAGAATGTATCAACTAAAAAACAAACAAATCATCACAGACACCCACCCACCCACAACACCAAAACTCAAATAACAAAACCCAGCCAACCAAACCCAAGTTGTAATTGTATACTAGGCCCATATAGTATAAGTAGATTGAGGTTGAATGTAATGTCATGGTAAAGACATGTTTAGATTTAATTTAAAAATTGATCTAAAAGGGGAAAATATGATGTTTATATGGCAAACATTGTAAAGGTGATTTTAAAAACAGTTAAGTTGGGAAGCACTGGATGCAGGGCTTAGGAGTCCCTCCCTGTGTGGTTACAGCTCCATTAAGGTGCTCGATTGCCAACTAAAGGATTAGAGGCTTGAGTTCACCCAGAGGCACCTTGGAAGAAAGGCCTGGCAGTCTGCGTCTGTGAAACCAGCCACTGAAAACCCTGTAGGGAGGTTCTGTTGTGACACACATGAGGTCACCACGATTTGGAATTGACTCAATGGCATTGGGGCATGTGCGGCAGGCACCGAGTGGAGGCCTTGGTGGGGAACAAACAGGTATCCAGGCTTCCATTGACCATAGGGCAGGATCTTTGTGTAGCTAACCAGTCTCAGTTGTGACCACCACATCTCTGTCCCCTGTCAGAAAAGAAGGTTGGCCTTGGATATGCCGGGTGTGTGTGTGTGTGTGTGTGTGTGTGTGTGTGTGTGTGTGTGTGATAGGGAGATAGGACACCCAGGAGGCAGGATCTTTGTGTAGCTAACCAGTCTCAGTTG
>NW_006399939.1:241200-327395 GCF_000299155.1 Elephantulus edwardii | reverse complement strand
GTGATAGGGATAGGACAGGTCCCTCAGACTAGAGATATGCATAAGAAATTTGCCACCACCTCGGGTGGCTTTCCAGAGACACTTCTGGTGACTCCACAGAAGACAGGAGCCACAGCAAATTTATTACTTCCTCCTTAGTGATAGCGGTAGCCATCCTATTATCTCAGAATTTCCATGCCATGTAAATGCTGGGGTGAGGGGTGGCAGTGGTAATGAGACAGCAGATGGGGGGCATTTTGAAAATTAAGTAGTGTCAGCTCCCACAGAAGGGCTAATTTTAAACATGCAAATAATTTTCAGTTCCACTTTTCCTTCTTCCTGTCAGAGGGAAGCTGTGCCCTGTTGCCATCTCAAACAAACAATGTGGTTATTATGCCAGAAACGATCTGCTTCTCCAGGGCAGGAGTGGGGTGTCGTTTTTCTGGGGACCACTGCTGGGACCCTGCCCAGTTAACTTTATGGCTGCTGAATAAATAAAAACGGCATTAACAATTAGTGGCTCCTGTACTATGTTGTTGTTGTTGTTGTTATGTGCCGTCGAGTTGCCTGCAACTCATAGCGACCCTGTGGGTCTAATCTTTCTGCCAATTGGAAGCCCCTTGTGGAGTGTGTCAAAGGAAAGAATCCTCACCCCGAAGGAAATGCACATACGATTTTGTAACAATGCCAGTTTAGCATTGTTGTTGAAATAGCCCAGGAAGCTCAGGTTCAAAGATCTGGGCTGTAAGATTGTTTATAAAGCTAGAAAGTACCAAGAAGTATCAAGTGAAAAGTATCAGTCTTTCTCCTCAGAGATACCAAACAAAAACCCATGCTCCCTTCTGTGGAGTTGATTCTGATGGTGGGACATTCCAGTTGGTTTCCGAGGCTGCAAAACTTAAGGGAAACAGACTGCCTTCATCTTTATGCAGATTAACTGTTGGAGTTGAACTGCTAACCTTTCAGCTACCAGTCTAACAGCACTGTGGTACCAAGGTTCCTTCAAAGACAACTTTGTAGAATTCCATCTATTTCCTTTTAAAGTGAGATGCACACAGTTATCTAGATGATGTTATATGCTGTCAAGTCGAGTCACTTGCAACTCATAGTGACCCTATGTACAACAGTCCTATACCCTGTTCTATCCTGTGCCAATCTTACTGTCTCTGACACCCTACCCACATTATCCCAGTCACTGAATCAATTCATCTCATCGAAGGTCTTCCTCCCCTGTGCTATCCTTCCACCCTCTCAAGCATGATGTCCCTCTCCAAGGACTAGTCCCTCCTTGCAACAGGTCCAAAGTGTGTCAGATGATGCTTCAGAATCCTTGCCTCTAAGGAACAGCCTGGTTTCACCCTCTCCAGTATGAACCTGTTCTCTTGCAGTCCATGGTATATTAAACACTCTTCTCCAGCACAACAGCTCAAAGGCATCAATTCTCTTCTATCCTCCCTAGTCATTGTCCAGCTCTCTGACATATAGCAAGTAATTGCAAAGACCATGGCTTGAGTCAGGTGCGCTTTAGTCTCCAGATAGTCATCTTTTTTAAAAAAGTTACATTAAAGGGACAATAATATATATTAAAGGGATGGTAAGGAGCCTTGGTGGTGTAATGTGTGATGTGTTGGACTTTTGACCTAAAGGCTGGTAGTTTGGGTTCACGAGCTGCTCAGAGAGAGAAGGGCAGCTTCCTCCCGTTACAATTTCTAGCATTGGGAGCCTGACGGAGTGTGGCTGTGAGTCGGAATAGGCCTCAATGCAGTGGGAACATATGCATAGGGGTCCTGGGGGTGCAGTGGCTAGAAGCTAGACTTCAAACTCATTGGTAGCTCTGTTGGAGAAAGATATCCAGTCTACTTCCATATAGATTATGGTCTCGGAAACCCTTTGGGACAGTTCCAACTGCCCTAAGGGATTATACGAGTTAGAGTGGATTTGTGATAACTTGACATTCTCTATTATTTTTTTAAAAAGTCTTAATTTTTTTCCCTGTTGCACATTTTTCTCACCCCTCCCCTAGCCCTGCCCACAGTACACCCCTTGTTCCAGATTATTGTCATACGTGTAATGCTTAATCATATATTCCTTTTGGACAGTTCTTCCTCTCTCATCTGAGCTAATGCAGTGTTCATCATCTAGCCACTTTCCTACCCATTCTCTCCCCAGTCAAAGCTTTTTTAATCTCTGTACCTATGGCTGCCACTTTTTCTTTTTAAATTTTTTTTTGCTGCCACTTTTTTTTTTAGTATTTTTACCATTTTTATTTTGTATTGCTCTGCATACAAAATTTGTACACATTTCCTTCATTCGCATTGTGTTTCATACACTCATTCCCATACATTCAGTGCATTTTATAAAATTAATCCCTGTTGAACTATGCCCACTGTTACCCCATCTTTTTAGGTCCTGCCGATCTTTATCCTTTCCTTTGCTGCCACTTTTTAAAATGCCTCTCTGATATGTCTTGGAGAAGTTGCAGCCAGAGTGCTCCTTTGAGGCACAAATGATAAAATTTAGTCTCACATACTTCAGGCATGTAGTCTCACAGACTTCAGGCATGTTGCTAGGAGAGGCTATTCCTTGGAGAGGGACAGCATGCTTGGAAAAGTGAGGTAGACCCTCAAGTAGATGGAGTAACACAGTGCCTGCAGTAATGGGCTGGAGTGTGTCAGAGATGAGGAGGATGGCGCAGGAGAGTTGTACCATGGGCTGTGTTTGATTCGACAGAACCTACCACCACCACCACCACCACCACCACCACCACCCTTACCCTGATACTCTGGTAAGTGAATTCACCCTGTTACAAATCATCCTGTTCCAAATCTTGCTTCAGAGGATCTTTGGTTACTGTTCTTCACAAGAATGTCTACAGGGCACATTCTTGTCATAGGCATTTAAATTTTGATCGTTCTCCAGAAACATG
Source organism: Elephantulus edwardii (assembly GCF_000299155.1). Taxonomy (NCBI): domain Eukaryota; kingdom Metazoa; phylum Chordata; class Mammalia; order Macroscelidea; family Macroscelididae; genus Elephantulus; species Elephantulus edwardii. The sequence goes on along the minus strand of NW_006399939.1, from coordinate 324,490 downwards.
TCCCTCATTTGTGTTTACAACCCCACGGCTGACAGTGGCTGCCTTGCCTTCTCCATACACTCTGTGCTGAGGATTAGTCAGTGTTTAAGCGTCTGCCAGAGCTGAAGAGTTGCGTCCTTTTAAATTTATGTCTCTAATTATGAGTGAGTTCAGTATCTTTTCCTAAATTTCAGGGCTATTTGTTTTGGTTTTTTTTTTTTAATTAGCTCAGGTTTATTTCCTTTGCCTTCTGAATAACAAAAAGATATGTTTTGTTGTGCATTTGTATGGGCTTTTTTGTTTTTAAATTAAGGAAGTTAATCCTTTGGCTCTCATTTGTGTTGCAAATATGTTTTCCCCACTTCTTAGATAAAGCTCTTACTCTAGGGCTTGAGATGGTGGACAGAGCACAGAGACTTGCATAGAGAGCATGGACCTTACAGAACTTGAACTTGGAGACTGGTTATTGGCAGGAGCCATGGCTCTATCCCTCACTAGTTGTGTGACTTTGGGTTGGTGCCTTGACCAGCCAGATCCTTAGAGTGTACCTCTCTGAGAGCTAATAACAGTAGTACCTCTGAGACTGGGGTCTGGATAGGCTAGCAGGAGAGGACATTGTGTTAAAGTATTACGTTCATGGGTACAGAAATATGAGGACAAACTTTGACAATCTATATTCCCTTTTCTCAAGAGTTAGATCCCAAAGTTAGAGCAAAAGTCATTATGTGCTTTACATTCATAATTATGAATTGAGTCACATAAATTATGCTATAAAATCTCTTGGATTGCCCATGATGGACTGTTAGTGCATGTTTATTATGTGTATGTTTATCTATGGAGAGATACACACATGCACGGTATCGTGGGCGCACATACATGAACACACACCTGCACATATACTTGCATGTACACATGTACACACATGTATAAACACACACTGTCACATCTCACTCTCACACCCCTCCTCCCTCCACAAGTAGACTTCATCTTTTCATGAACCGCCCTTCTTTTTTTTAATTATTAAATTTTATTAATTTTAATGAACATTTACAGAGATTTTGGGTTTTCATTCATTCATTGTTGCACTATTTTCTCTACCCTCCTCCCCAGTTCGTTCTTCTTCCCCCCCCCTTGAAAGTCTGTTTTAATTGTCCAGTTGCCACAGTGCTTGTCAAAGCCAGTTCTGATTAATCTCCTTTGTCAGTGTGTCCTTTGCCATTCCCTATCACTCCTCCCTGAGAGAGACTTCACCCTGATTCATAAGGAACAGGGGATGGCGTATTCTCTTAGCTACTTCCTGCTGAGAAGGGACGCTATGGGTTTCAGGGTGAAGATCTTCTCTCACTACTCTAAAGGGCCCCTTTGGCAATAGGAAACACATAGACTATTATGGAGATTGATTGAACTGCCCTTCTGATAACTGTCTTGTTCGCTGATTCTGACCTGAGTTTAAAACTTTATTTTTAATAGTTCCCATTATTGCCTTTTATTGTTAGTATTTTTTTGGGGGGGGGCTTGTTTTAGTTGTGCCTTTATCTTTATTTGAGATGTTAATGAAAGTTTATAGAGAACTTGGATTTCCATTCATTCATTCATTCATTGTTGTACGTTATTATCACTGTCATTATAAATTATAACATTAAACAACTGGCAGCAAATATTTGAGAATGATAAAATTGGCAGGTTAAGCGGTGCAATATTATACGTAGTCTATATTACTTAAGATAAGAAGTAAAACCAGCTAGCCCACGCAAACCCCGATGGGCCTCCCTGCCGTTCTTTGCGGCCTGAATAGAATGTGTGTGTACGCTCATAGCACTGCCGTTGAGCTGGGTTGGTTGTAACTCTGTGACCCTCCATCAGGTGCTGAGGCTGTAAATTGAAATGGGAGGAGATAGTCCATCTTTCTCCCTTGAAGTTGCTGGTAGATTCAAACCAGCCGAGAAGACTGGGCTTTGGGTTTGCAACCCAACTTCCTATGGATTACGCCACAGAGCTTCATATATGTGTGTGTAATTTTTTTTTAATCAAGTGTGTGCAGTTGAGATAACATGGGCTAAATGACCATGAGATGTGACCAGAGAGGTCTGAGCCCTGAAGAGAAACACATGGATATTAATGTCCTTTTTATTGATTGATTTATTTTTTTTTTTAAAGAAATCCACACATACAAAACCAGCTGAAAAAACCCCTGGGTCCCCCATGGACTTAGTTGAGCATTTCTCTTGATCTTGTGACCTGGCCAGCTCTGGCTGGGACCGCCTCCTGTCTCTGGGTACATTTTCTGAAGGAGCAAGAGGAGTTATTTTCAGCCTCCAAATGAAAGTTGAAGACATAATCCTTGCCTGTAATTGTGGGAGATGAGAGGCTGGGCAGGTGTATGCGGACTGTGCCACCTGTTTCCATGGCAACGTGCTTCTTCATGGTGAGAGGCTGAGAGGCCACTGCATTCCCACTGTCGTGTCATGTGACTTCTCCATACCCCTCTTCCCGCCCCTGAAAGTTCTTCATGCCGGTGGTCTTGCTTCCAAGACCAGGATGTACGGAGAGAGTTCTGCGAGTGGAAGTTGTACAGGTATCACGTTCAGAGAGATGTGACTTGTTACATCTCCTGGTTCACACTCAGAGTCTCATTTGTCCTCATATATAAAATGGGAATAATATCTGCATGTAAGGTTGTTATGGAAGATTAAATAGATCTGCATGACAAGTGCTTAGCGTGAAATAAACCCTGAATAGATTTTGGCTGTTTTGCCATTTTACTTAGCAGAGACACTGGCATAACATACTATTTCAAATCCAAACTCACTGTTGTTGGGCCAGTTCTAACTCAGTGACCTTTCCCTGGGTTTCCAGAGCTGTAAAGCTTCGTGGGAGTAGACTGCCCGTCCTCTCTTGGAGCCGCTGGCTACTTTGAACTGCCATTTTTTTTTCTCTTTTCTTTTTGGTGCGCAGTCCAACAAACTACAGACTATGTGATCAGAACAGCAACAGCAACTCATAGTTGATCCTCCAGTGGATTTTCAGACACTTAAATCTCACAAGAGGAGAGTTAGGTGCTAACCCCACCTTTGCCTTAGCAGTGTGGCTCCCGACCCACAAGGCCCCCAGAGTGCCCTCCTGATCTGTAGAAAAAGAATTAAAATTACCGTCTGATTTGCAAGGCTCTTTAACATGCATGAACTCATTCAGTGCCCACAGCATCCTTGTGAATTTGTCATTGTTTCTCCTGTTTAACAGGTGTCTCTCAGAGGGACTGTGACTTGCCCAATTCAGATGTTAATCTTTTACATAATAATAAGGCACAGTTAACATATACTGAGTCAGAATTTGCTCTCAGGATGTGAACTGGGCAGATAAATGTTCTAGTTCAAGTCATGTAGAATCATTAGGCTAAATCTTGTGAAACAACTATTTTCAACCGTTTTGATAGTACCAAGTCTTTTCAAGTTCCAACTAATATGTTCCAAATAATGTGCTTTTAAGGTGAGATTTGAAAAATCAAATCACAAACATGCTATAAGGCAATGCATTTACAACCGTGGGTCATAAAAGAAATTTGGTGAGTTATGACTAACATTAAATGAAGAAATATGAATTTATTGCATATAAGGAGGATAAGTACAATGCCATGAAATAATGTGTGTGTGTGTGTGTGTGTGTGTGTGTGAATGATTATGTATACCTCCCCCTCACACACACCCACAATTGGGTCTCTGTATCCATGGCTTCCATATTTTCAGTTTAAGTGACTCATAGGTTGAAAATATTAGTAAAAGGAAATGTAGGGGGGTGTGGAGAGAGAGGCAGTTAAATGGTCAGAGCAATCCCTTAAAGGCTAAGAGGAAGCAAAAAGTACGATTAACCTTTATTCTGTATTAAGTGTTAGTAATCTAGTCATGATAAAAACATATGGAAGGATAAGTATATATTTAAAAGAAAGTCTGAGGAAAAATACGAGTATACACACAAATACTCATCTGTATTAAGAGATCTGAATCTAACTCAGCCACCCTGTAAGAATATGATTGTCTTCCATGGTTGTGACGCTTTGGAGTAGCAAGCAGACTGCCTCATCTTTTGCCCCCAGAATGACTGGTGGATCTGAACCAGCGACCTTTTGGTTAGCAGCTGAATGCACTAACACTGTTATTGTTGCACGTCACAGAGTTGGAACTAACCCAAAGCTGACCCTCCAGCAGGTTTTCAGAATACACTGGAGGGTGGATTCGAACTGGGTGCCTGTGTATATTGACTGTGTAGTTCCTTCCCACTAGGCCACCTGGGCTCCATCACTGTATTACATGTTGTTGTTATGTGCTGTCTAGGACGCCTTCATTCCCACGTAAACCAGTTTCCTTTTCTTCAGAACACATTAGAAAATATAAACAGAGCGAAAGCCAAATTACCTGTAATCACCATTCCCACAAAGATAACTGCTGGTGTCCGTTTTTTTGTTTTTTTTTTTTTGATGGGTCACCTTTGTCTTTTTTAATGTGTGCTTTACCCACATTTCATTGTTTACGAAAGTAAGATTACCTTAAGTATACTGTGTAATTTACTCTGTGTGTGTGTGTGTGTAAATAAGTGGGTTGGAAGTGGCATCCTGGGGGTACTTCCAGGAAGCCAAAGCATAAACAAGGATTCTCCTGGAGGTCACTACACTCAGGGGAAAGTATTTGGAAGTATTTCTTGAAAACAAACAAACAAACATGGGTCTAGAGGGATAGACATAAAATTTGCATCAAGTTTTTGAACAAATTAAAGAGAAAACAAAGGAAACACAGCCCCCTGACACCCTCAGGGGATGTAAATTCTGTCCCCTCTGCTGTTCTTAGGGACAGGTTGTGAAGTCCTGACAACGGGTTGTGTTAGCTGCATTTATCCACTGTGTGGTCTTCTATTGCTTTGAGTCTGTATCCCTTCCCGTTGGAGGGAAGTTACCAGAGTTTATCTACTGTTAACCCTATGATTAGCTTTCTAGTGTAGTTCCAGAATTTTATTTTTTTTGGTCATGGTGAACATTATTAAGATGACTTTGTGATGAAAGCTGTAAATATCTTAGGATAAATTGAGGTAATGAAAAAAATAACCATAGCAGCCACCCTGCCTGGGTTAGTTCTTAGGACGCGTCATCAGCACTTGTCCCTCAGACCTCCGGTAGCCACCTGGCCTTGTGGAGAAGGGACTGAGGAGCAGGTGGTCATGGGCTGATCCCTGGACACTCGTGCTAGAACCTCAACCAACTAGTTGTAGTTCACTCTAAGAGATGAGGGAGCTGGACAGAGAACTGACAGAGCCGAGGTGTGTTGAGTCTCCTGGGAGCCTGATAGCTGGGCTTGCAGGCTGTCCCCAGAGCTTTTGGGGGTCATCTGCTTAGATGTGGGAGCAGTGAAATGCTTGCCCTAGCCTAGGGAGCAGCTTGACTCTGAGCTGCTGGGAAGCTGCCTGGGCCTCCCCACTTCTTAGTTGCTGCCTCTGCGTGGGTCGGACAAGTGGCTTCATCGCTTTTCCTGGAGGGCTTGAGCTTCCTGCTGTTAATGAGTTTTAATTTCTCGAGCTTGATATTGAGGCTGGATGACTCAACTGTAGGGCTTCCAGTAGAAGCAGCACTCTTTGAGAAGCTCATGGGCATCTCCCATCAGTGAGGCACAGATCCAAATCCAGGCTCTTCCACCTGCAGCCATGATACATGCTCTCTGTTGAGGTGCTTGATTTCCCAGAACTTGGGGCTTCATCTCGTAAAAGGATAATGGCCAGGCCATGGCAGTATTCGAGTTACATGAAGGAAGACGGGGTATAAGGTACATGGTTCAGGTTGTGGCAGATGAAATAGGCCATTTAGTAGGCTCTTGGGGGAAGTATCTGTGCCCAACTAACCCCTCTTTAACTCAGTGCCTTCCAGATTTGTGACTGCAGCGATCCAGAGATCTGACTATGGTTACTGTGGGCTCAAGGAATGCTGTGGAGGACTCGATACTCGCTCGCCTGGGAATCTGTGCTGTCATGCAATAGGCTTACGTCTGGGCTCACTATGTGCTCTCAATTTTCTGTAGAATGGGAATGTTGCAACAGAATTTTCTCACTCTACCTGGGGAAACAGGTGTGGTGATGAGCTCAGCTGCAGGGGATGTGGGGTCAGAGGAGGGAAAGGCTCACCTTTTATCAGAAGTTGTGAGGCTGATTGTACCCAGTTCCACCCTGAGGTACGCCAGGTGTCCTGAGATCCTGTTACAAAGAGATTCACTGCCAGTCCCCCCTCCCACCCACTGTGCCTTTCCAGCATTCAGGGAATGTAAGCTCTGAGCGCGAGGGTAGAGCTGATGTCTTCAGGTTCCGGGAATGTGAGACCAGCAGAAACCCACCCGATCTCACGTCAGTGGGAGAGGGGGAGGTAGCCCTGGCTTTTGGAAACCTAGTGTTCACACAGCTTTTCAGAAATGCTTTGGTGAAACCAAAGAGAAGTCCCAGTGCATTGTCTTCCAGGCTCGCTCAGGACACAGAGCCATCAGGACACAATGACAAATGCCAGCAGATTTCCAAGATACACACTGGATTCTCCTTTACCACGGAGACAGGGTCTGTATCTACAGTTTCAGGCAGTTGTCGGTGAAGCTTTCCTTTATCCTCACGATCATCACCTCCCTGTCCGAGAGGAGGCGCAGAGGGAGGAGGGGACTTGCCCAGAGCCAGGCTGTCCCAGAGGGCTGGGATCCCTTGGCTCTGATCCTTGCTATTTCCCGCCAGCCCAGCCACCGTCTTGCTCTCGAGGGATCCTGACTCTTGGTGACTCCATCTGTCGGGATAAAGCTACTTCACGTTTTTCCTGGCTGTGATCTTTACAGAGGTAGATTCCCCAGGCCTTTTTTTTTCTGTGGTGAGGCCTGAACTGCCAACCTTTAGGTTAGTGGTGATCGAGCCAATTCCAACTCAGTGTGATGCTATTGGACATCACAGAGGTGCCTTGGCGATTGGACTGGCTGTAGGACAGAGGAAACCTATCCCAGGGGGTTTCCTAGGATGAGTCATTAGGGGAACAGGGCAAGAGCTCTTTTGCTCATAGGACTGTGGTCAGATCAAACTTTTGACCTTTGCTTAGCAGCAGTGCTACCAGGGCTCCTTTGAGGTTTTGTTGGAATTGAACTCAACCCATCTCCACCGACAGGGCTCCCTCTCAGTGACTCCTCGTTTGAAGCAGGGTAGAAACTCCTTGAGCTGATGGCACCTGGGAAACTAGGCGGGCGCTAGGCGCACAGATGGAGCTGTGATCCTGCGAACTTGCGGCCTCAGGGTGATCGTCTCAGCGCCCAGTGCACAGAGGCACCTGGACGTACTTTGCTTTGCTCTCACCCAGGTGCACTCTCTGTCTGAAGCAGATGATATTTAGGGGTGCAGCTGTGTAGGAAAGAAGAGTATTTAGTTGATGTTTGAGGGGGTACAGCTGGGTAGGAGAGAGGACTGTTTGCTGGAGAAGACTCAGAGCCCTAGATTCAGAAAATAAAGCAATACCCGCCTGCAGGGATGAAACGTGTGGTCTCGTGGTCTGACCCGTGTGGACTTCCTGAGCTCACTGCAGTGCATACAACTCAGTAGTTAATCGTTACTCATAGGCACGTAAACAAAGAGGGACCCTCACAGCAGAGGGCCTCATAGCTCGTAAATGGAACGGTCTAAGTTGACCCCTAGTTGAGAATTTGCATTCCCTCTGCCACCCCCCAGAGATGTTGAATTGGAATCTACCATTTGACCAGAACCAGAACCCCAGGTGTCTCATGTATGCCAAGTTGTAGGCATCACAATCACTTGGGGTCTATAAGACTCACCTGGGGATCTGTGAGAAACTTGTTAAAATGTCCTTACCTGGGAAGACAGTGGGCTTCCGTTGGCGTCCAGCGTCAGGTGGCCGATGGTGATTTCTTGGCCCCTGCATAGATGGGATTCTCAGGCCACTTGGGACATCCAAGATCAGCAGGAGAGAGTTCTGGGATCCATGAATAAAAGCCTGTCAGATTTGCAAGTAAGACAAGATGTGACACCATGCTATTTGCCGTCTTTGATTTCAGAGGACAGTGAAGACTAAGAATTGCCAGTTTAAGGGTTGCCTAGCAAGTCATAGACCCACAAAAATCCCTTCTGGGAGAGATCTCAGAAAGAGGTTTGACTCTTGAGTTTCTTGTTTGACAAGTGGTCTTGCTTGCCTGTCTTCAGCTAGAAGCAGTGCTTCTCTCTTGAAAGGCATCTCTCTGAGCCGCTCTCCCGTTAACACTTCTGCTTGGGAGTGGGACAGGTCCCCTGAGGAAGGCTGTTCTCATTCATGGCTGATACCTGGAGAGCTTTTGAAAATAACTAGTTTGGGGAAAAAAAAAAAAAAGAAAATGACTAGTTTGAGGACCCCCCCGCCCAATCAGTACTTTGGGTATGTTGCTAGGAGAGAGGTTATTCCTTGCACAGGGAGGAAAGGAGGGGCGGTGGGGGTGGGCAGCAACAGTGTGGAAGACCCTTGACTGGATAGGTTGACGTGACTGTGGCAATGGGCTTGAATATGTCAGATTGTGAAGATGGCATGGGATAGGATAGTGTAATAGGTTTGCTGTGATGACACTTAACACCACCAACCACTCTAGATAATTGAGTCTGAAAGGTTGGGGAAGGTGGCACATCCCATCCTTAGCACTGGTATTTCCCCAAACTCCTCCCGTGATGATGGTAGGTGGTGAGGGCCGAGCAGCACTGAAGTTTCTTTCTTTCTTTTTTTGAAATGGAGGCTGCACTGGGGAGAATGATCTTCAAAGGTTCATGGAGAGTGACCCAGAACAAACAACAGCTATAACTCATTGCTTTCAGGGTGGTACCAAATCACAGGCGACCCTCAGTGGCTTTTCAGAGGCCTTACAGTGGGAAGAGATAGATTATTGTCCATCTTTCTGCCTGTGGAGCATCTGGTGGATTCAAACTGCTAGCCTTTGGATTGGCAGCCTGGTCCTTAACCACTCAGCATCAGAGCTCCCTTAGCAGGAGGAAACAGGAGAAAGAGAACCGTTCACCAAATGTCAACCGGACCCTGGGCTCTTTCACTTTGCTGCTGAGACATTTCTTATCCCCACAATGAAATTATGTCATTCTCCTGCTTAACCACCCGCTGTGGCTTCATCTGTACTTGGTATAAATGCAACTGTGGCCTGTAAGACCTTGAACCTCAGATTAGGTGATCTGACCCCTCCTTTTTCCTCCAGCCAGAGGACACTGGGATTTACCCGGTTCGCCCTCAGGGCCGGACAAGAACATTTGCTGGAGGGACTTAGCCCGGGATCCTCCTTATCACTTACCCCTTTAGGCAAGAGCCCCACCCTTTCTCTAACTTTCCCTCCTTATCCAGCTTCACTTCCTCTAGTCCTTTTAACACTACCTGAAACTGTACTTGTTTACTGTCTGCCCCTCGACTCAGTGGAATATGAGCTTTGGGAGGGTAGGGCCTTTTCGGCCTCTTTGATCCTTTCCTTGATCCTGGAAAAGAGCCTGGTTCAAAAAAGATGTTTGTTGAATGAAATAGAACAGGCCCTGACAGTGAGCGCTGGTTACAAACCATTACAGTCACTAGAGAATCTAGTTTCCCTGGCCTCTCAGCACCATCAAACCAGTGGATAACTAGTGGAGACCCTTGTGTATCAGAGCAGAACTCTTCTCTGTGGCTGATTTTCATGGTGTCTCTCCAGGCCCTTCTTCCAAGGTGCCGCTGAGTGTTTAACTGCATCATCCAGGAAGCACATATAGCTTCCAGTTGTCTTTTGTAAAATGTATGTGTGTGAACACCTGAGGTGTTCAGTATTTCTTGTCTGCTTACAGAAAGATCATCATTGGTTCAAACCCACCAGCTGCTCCAAAGTGGGAGGATGTGGCAGCCTGTTCCCAGAAAAATGATGTCTGGCCTTGGAGACCCTATATAGGACAGTCATCCATGTGTGCACCCCCCCCCCGGGGTTCCTTTGAGTGAGGACTATCTTGTTTGTTTGCCTTTGAGGGAATGCTTTCTGTGTGCCTGGTGCTGTTCTAATGGCTTTATATGTATTAACTGGAGAAATGATGTTCAGAGAGGTTGAGCAACCTAGCTGAGGTCACACAGCCAATCAGTAGAGGAGGCTGGCGGCTTGGTTTGAGAGTTTAGGTGTCAGGAGTTGATGAACTCATGCCCACACGGCCCAGAACAGGTGGTGGCGTAGACCACCAATCCTTGTTCCTTTTCTCTCCCCCTTTGACTTCACTCTCCTGCTATCATTTGCATTTCCTTAACTGTTCTCAAGTTGGTAAAGAAAGTACTCGTTGCCTGTCTGCTGGAGGTGCTCACTTCCAGACACAGCTTCTGTTGACATGTCCTCAGTGTCCACCAGCCTTTCCACGGCCTGAGGGGTGGGCACAGGGGAGCTTGGCCTTCACGGAGTGTGGGCAGATGAACACATTTTCCTAGTAAACTTGTTTTCTGCCTCAAGTACTGAGTGCCTATCTTGTGCCAGGTGTTGCAAGTATGATCAATAAAATATGAAAAAGTTGTGCTTCTCTTCCCCAAATCATTCATTTTTCAGTCACCACCCCTTTGGGTACTTTTCTTGTTTGCAACTTTTCTTGGGGGACTATTATCAATTGGGGATAGATTGTGAGTGTGGCATAGGACAGGGGTTGTGTCACTTTGTTGAGGGTTTGGTTTTTGGATTTTTATTTTGAGATTGCTTGTTTTGAGAAGCAGAAGCATGAGATGTCAGCGTCTCATGTCAAAAGGCCACCTTATTTAAGTACAAGCTTGACGGGCCCCAGTGTTCACATGAGACTGAGCAGCTGCAAAAGGAGTTAGGGGTCTTTTCCTCCAATTAAATGATAGGTGTAACAACATTAAAAGATCTATAGAAAACAGAGAAAAAAGAAAAGCCACTTACCCCCCATCATTCCTGTTACGCTCTAACTTACTCCATTTTAACATTACTTCACATTTAAACTATTGGTAAAACTGAGAAGAGCTGGGAGCGGGTGGCCTTGCATTTCTGAGTCTCACACGTTTTCTGAACTTCCCACAAACTAGCTTTTGGTTTAATGGGAAATATTTTGAGGTGTTTCTTCTCTGCCTCATGTGCTTCCGGCTTTCACAGGTTTTTAATTGTAATTCTGGAGCCAGGGACGTTTTAGATCCTTCTATACCACAAGGTTAAATGAAGATATCAGTTCCCCCCCACCCCCCGTCCCCCATAGTGATACAAAAATGATATAACCCGAATTTTTAATGTTTGCACAAGGGCGTGGACGAGCTGTAACTCACTTAACCTTTCTCCAGTCTGAGCTTTGAGCAGTGGCCAGTTTTTCGCCCTGGTATGTGTAGGGCCCAGCACATCTTCACACTCATAGCATTTTCCCATTTAACAAGAAGGACCTCTTCAGGATTCATTTGCAGACATCTTTCTAGTCGTTGGCACTGGCTGCCAAATGACTTTCCAAAAGGGATGCATTATTTACATTGCCATTAGAATGGACAAGACTGCCTGTTTCATTACGCCCACGCCAGCACTGGGTGTTACAGGGTGTTTTTTTTTTTTTTTTAAAAAAAGACAGCTTAACTTTAATATTTGCATTTGCAGACACGTCAGCTGAGCTGTGTGGTGGCTGCCTCACACTTCTTTCTGACTGTGACTCACGTAGAATCTGTTCTGTGTGATCCTTTAAAAAAATTAATATTTTTATTTTTAGGGAAGATGGAAAATTGCTGTATTTTGTAAGCTTTCTGTACTCGTCTTCTGGGATACCTAGAGGGTTTCTAACCGCACCCAGACTAGCCAAACCTGCCTGCATTTTACCAGACTGCAAAGACAACTTCAGAGAAAATGTGTGTGGTGTGTGCTCTTCCCAAAGACAACTGGGTACACTAAATTGTAGAGATAATTTGTGTGGTGTGTGCTCTTTCTATTGTGGGTACTAGTCTATCTAGCTTTGACCCAAATTGTGGGATGCGAATGAAGGAAATGACTGAATAGCTGTTAGCTCTATAGACCTCCCTGACTACGTCTCCAGAGAGGTGGCAGCAGGTGCTAACACACGGGGGAGAGAATGTGAAGTTCAGATATCAGCCCTGCCTCTTGCAGGCTTGAGCTGGATCCACTCTCCTCCCCCCATCCTTCTCTGCCCTGTGTAGTTTCTCTCTATATTGGACTGATGTTGCATATTAAGTGGGACTGATATCAGGATTAATGCTGTCTTGTAACAGAGGGTTTAGAAAGCTCATAGGAAGTCAGACCTGTTCTTGGTATAATCATAATAGTAGCCAGAAGGGTGGGGGTCGAAGCGAGGAACACAGGCAAGTCCCCACCTGTCTGCTTTAAGAGGACCCTTCCCGTTGGGGCCCTGGTGGCGCTGTGGGATAAATGTCGGGTTCCTAGCTGAAAAGGCAGTTGGAACCCACCAATTAAGCTACTCTATGGAGAAAGACGTGGCAGTGTGCTTCTGTAAGGATTAGAGTCTGGGAAGCCCACTGGGGCAGTTCTGCTTTGGCCTCTAGGGTCCATTTGAGTTGGAACCTATTCAGTGAGTTTGGCTTTGGGGGCTGTGGTCTATTTGGAGAAATAAGATGGGCTGAGTGGAGACAGGTCAGGGCATAGTGCACCTGTTAGGAGAAGAAAAGCCAAGTGAGTAACTTTGCTGCTGGGTGAAGGTCACTCTTGGGATCCCAGGTTGGCTCATTCTGGGTTCAGTGAGGGTCTTATCTGGTGAATTCTCGTGTTTGTGGCAACATGGACTGGAGTCAGCCTTTGAGGCCCGACATAGCTTCTTTAATTTCACAGTTTTGTAGAGAGGAGGCATCATGAAAAGATTTCCCCCCCCCTTGGGTTATAAATATTCATGATTTCATTTTTGCTATAGACATTTTTGATGGCAGTTTTTTTTTTTAAATAAGTTTTATTGAGACAGAATTCACAGGCATTGAACCCACCATTTAAGTGTACCCTTGGCGGGGGGGTTTAGGAAATTGTGCAACAATGAAAGAATCTTTTTAAAGAGAAAAGTGAACTGGGTGGAGGGTAGGGAGGAAAAATGCACAACAATGAATGAATGGAAATCCAAGTTTTCTGTAAACATTTGTTAAAATTTCAATTAAAAAAATTAAAGTGTACAGTTTGGAGGCTTTTCGTATATTTTGGATTGGCTGTGTAGCCCTTCCCCTTATCTGATTCCAGAGTGTTCTTAGAACCCCAAAAGCAGCATCCTCCTTATCAGGCATTCCCCAGCCCCCTCTCTCCTCAGCCCCGACAATATCTCATTTGCTTTCTGTCTCGCCGAATTGTCCTCCTCTGGACTTTTCATGTAAATGGGCGGATAGGGTGGCCTTTGGTGCTTGTCTTTTTCCAGGGAGCATCGTGTTTTCTAGTCCATGCATGCTGTAGCATTTATCAGTCCTTTCCACTTCTTTTTCAGGCCAAATGATAAACCATTAAGGAGCCCTGATGGCGAGTAGTTAAGTGCTTGACTGCTAACCAAAGCATTGGCAGTTCAAACCTGCCAGCTGCTCTGTGGGAGAGGGATGTGGGAGTCTGCTCCCATAGAGATTTATAGGTTCAGAAACTTCATGGGGCAGTTCTCGGCCCTCTAGAGTTCATCTGCCTTGAAATTGACTCAGTGGAGTTAAACTTGCACTTTTTAAATTAAAATTTCCTTTTTTCATTGTGTGTAATTCACAGTTCAACCCACATTTTGCTGAGTTGATGGTTAGCTAGTTCCCTTGTCTCTCCTTTGAATCATGCTGCTGTGAACAACAGTGTACAAGTTTTGTTTGGACTCGGGTTTTCAAGGCGGGAAGATTTTTGACCTGGGGATGGTGTGAGAGTAGCAGGTGCTTGTGGCTTTTGCACAATGGGCTGAGGCCGGGAGAGCTTGTGAGGTGGTGTGTGTGTGTCTGCAGACTGGACCAGGTCCATGGCAAGCATCGTGTGCTTTCATCCCTTTTGACTCTGTGAGGTAGAGTTTGTTTAACTATTATTATTATTATACATCTTTTTTTTAAGGTTATTTAGTTGTCTTTTATTGATTATGCAAAGGCATTCAACTGTGTAGATTACAATATATTATGGGTAACACTGACAGGAATGAGAATCCAAGATTATTTAATTATGCTCATACACAACCTGTATTGATGAAAGAAGCAGTTACTAAAACAAAACAAAGCGATATTGCATGGTTTTAAGTTATAAAGGGTATACATCTTTTATAGATGAGATGTTGAGGCTCAAGAAGGCTAACCAAGCTTCTCATGAGGAGATGGTAGGTTCCAGTGTGTCCAGGCTTTTGTGCCGCCTCTCGTGGTCGACCAGGAAACTGCAGGGCCTGTCTGGTGGGGTCAGAGGCCGAGCAGGGACATAGGAGGCAGTGGGATGGGCCGAGGCACCTGTGTGTGGGTCCTGGAGCCCAGAGGGTTGAGGGAAGGAGTTTCCCAGCCTGCATCAGCAGGATCTGGTGCAGAGATGAGATGCAGAGTGAGTATCTTCTCAGAGTCCTGAGAGTGAGTTGGGTTTTTGCCACCACCTCTGTGACCTCGCAGGGGTCTTATCTCCATGAGCACCACCTTCCTCCTCTTGGGCTCTTTTCCTCAGCCTCTTGTCTCCCTGAGGGCTAATGCTAGTGCAATGAGAGAGAAAGGGAAGGAGCAAGAAAAAAATATGAAAGGCACTGTCGCCCTCTAGGACCTGTGAACCCTATATCTGGGAGGTGGGAGGGAGAGGATTAGGTCTGCGTGGGTGTGGGAGGAGGTAGCTCTCAGGTCTGCGAGGGTCCCGAGGGGTCCCTGCTCACTGGGGGAGTCCTGCGCCTTGAGAAAGGATGGGGACCCACAATCTGGTTGTCGTTCAGAGACTCTTCGCTTGCGTTTGACTTGAACCTTCATCTGTTGACCCCGCTGCACCCTCTGGCACATCCCTCCCTCCCTCGTCTCCTGAAAGCCAGCTGGGCTTTTCTGGATCCTCGATGTGACTCGAGGGTGGCCTCTCCTATCTGGGCTTGTGTCCGTTCAAGTGGCAGGACTGGCTGTCCACTTTATCACCGACATGCAGCTTGCCTGGGTTTTGTGAAAAGCTTGTCACCACTAGTTAGAAAGTAAAACCAGAACCTTCCCTCAGGGGTTGACGTGGCTCTGACTAGTTCTTGTTCTGACTTCAGTGTTTTGCTGGGTTGTTACGAATCGATCACTTTATATTATTATTATTATTATTATTATTATTATTATTATTTTTAAGTGTGACAAACACATTTTGCCTTAGTATGACAAGTAATGCTTATGGGATGCTAGCTAGATGATTTGCTTTTAATACTAAGCCAGCGTTTGTCCCCTTGGCTGCATCACAGAGCCATCTGATGCCTTTTCGTCCTTATCTTGATCTTGTGAGGAGGCCCCTTCCTGTCGGGAGTCTCCACCCTCTCCTTCCAGGTGGGATATGTTTGGTGGGGGGCCCTGTTTGCTCCTTGAGGTACACTCACTGCTCCCTTGTGAACCCTGGTCAGGCCTGGGGAAGGTTTCACTCAGAACACCAGTGTTAGTTTATGCTGATTCCTACTCCTGGTGCTCCCAGTGGATCAGGGTAGAACTGTGCTCCGCGGCCCTCCCAGGGGTTGGGTTTTGGGCCTTCTTCTCAGGCAACTCTGGGTGGACCTGAACTTCCAGTCATTTCAGTTACCAGCCGAGCTCCTGGGCAAACCCCTAGAGTGTGTCACATCACACCAGGACTCTGCTGATTTTGTTGGTGGGGTTGCTTCTCAGAGCTCGCTTTACAGATGTGGAAACTGAGATTTCAGAGAGGGGAAGCAGTTTACCAGAGATCACACAGGTAGTCACCGACCGAGCCCTGTTTCCCTTTCCAAGCCACTCCTTGTCTTACTTTGTGCTGTCACAGTCTTCCAGACTCTAGTGATAAGCCTGAGAGGTATTCTGGAAACATCCTTATCTTTGACCTGAACCTAATAGTTGGTTTTCTGGTGTATTCTAATTCTAATCTGCCCCTTGTCATCCCCTTGGGGGAAGCACATTCCTTTTTGGGTAGAGTTGCAGGTACCTGATGGATTCAGAAATCTCCTGTGAGTTAAGGTTCCTAAACCTTGGAGGTGTCTGCTTCTGGCTGCCTCCACCTTTGACCTTCCATCCCTTAGCCTCCCCCCCCCCCTTGTATTTGCATCAGATGGGCAAATCAGCCCTGAAACCAAATGACCTACAGTTGGTGAAATTGGAGAGTTGCCTGTGGGAAGAATACCATTGGACTCCGCAAGGACAAGGGCTGTAATAAAACTTGCAGATACTCTGGTAAAAGTCATTGTCTTACTCATCTTCACCCACCCGAGATAAGACAGACAATGGCTGGTATCAGAGGCAAGGCATTTCCCCCTGGGGGATGCTTGGGCTAACTTTGCATGAGCTAGTCTGTCAGAGGGCAAAACAAGAAGTGATGTGTTAGAAAGGGCCTAAGTGTGGAGCAGCTCAGCGCTGACTTGCAGCGGTTTTTATTTTGCAGGCGTTGCAGACACTTAAGAGTGTTTAATAATATGGAGAAGAGTCTCTCAATATGAGACATAAGAGAGGAGCCACACAATAGTACACAGTAGAAATACGTTGAGTAATGAAACAATGTAACAGAACATCCCATCGTGGTACTGGAGATATTGTAGCTGATGTTAGATGGATCTTGGCTGAAAGCAGGGAATACCAGAGGAATGTCTATCTGTGTTTCATTGACTATGCAAAGGCATTTGACTGTGTAGATCATAACAAACTGTGGCTGACTCTGAGAAGAATGGGGATCCCAGAACATTTGATCGTTCTAATGCGAAACTTATACTTGGACCAGGAGGCAGTCGTCAGAACAGAGCAAGGGAACACTGCATGGTTCAAAATTGGGAAGGGTGTATGCCAGGGATGCATCCTATCTCCATACCTTTTCAACCTATATGCAGAACAGATTATCCGGGAGGCTGGGCTCTATGAGGAGAAATGTGGGGTCAAGATTGGTGGACGCTTTATCAACAATCTGCATTATGTGGATGACACAACCCTGCTTGCTGAAACTGAGGAGGACCTGAAGCACCTGCCACAGAGGGTCAAGGACTGCAGTTTCCAATATGGATTGAGGCTCAATGTCAAGAAGACAAAGATTCTCACCACTGGACCAATTGGCAGCATCAGGATGGATGGTGAAGAGATTGAGATTGTACACAGCTTTAGTTTGCTTGGCCTCCATAGTCAACAGTCTTGGCACCAGCAGCCAGGAAATTAAAAGGTGCATTGCCATGGGAAAGTCTGCTATTAGGGACCTCTCCAAAGTGCTGAAGAGCAGTGGTGTCTCTCTGGAGACTAAGGTGCGTCTGATACATGCCATGGTCTTCGCAATCACCTGTTAGACAATGACCAAGGAGGATAGAAGGAGAATTGATGCCTTTGAGCTGTGGTGCTGGAGAAGAGTATTGAGAATACCATGGACTGCTAGGAAAACAAACAGATTTGTCCTGGAGAGGGTTAAACCGGGTGGCTCCTTGGAGGCAAGGATTCTGAGGCTCCGTCTAACTTACTTTGGACATGTAGTGAGGAGAGACCGGTCCTTAGAGAGGGACATCATGCTTGGGAGGGTGGAGGGACGGCGCAGGAGAGGAAGGCCCTCTATGAGGTGGATTGATTCAGTGACTGGGATAATTGGGATGGGAGTGTCAGAGACAGTGCGATTGGCACAGGACAGAGCGGAGTTTAGGGCTGTTGTACATAGGGTCGCTATGAGTCGCAGGTGACTCGACGGCACATAACAACAACAACAACCCCTCCAGCTGTATGTGGAGCCCTGAGGGGTACAGTGGGCGAGTTAGGAGTTGGGCTAGTGGCTGAGAAGTCTGAATCTAACAGTGGCTTTGTGGGGAAAAGAGGAGGCAGTCTTCTGTTTAAAATCATTGCCTTGGATGATTCTTTAGAAAATTGATCCAACGATCCCACTGCTAGGTATATGGATAGCAAGGAAATAGGAGATACAGATACATGTAGAAACAACCCGGACATCCATCAACAAATGGCTGAGGACAAGATGGTATGTTTACACAGCGGAGTTTTATGCATCATTAAGAAATGATAAAAAAAAAATTGTGAAGCACTTGCATAACATGGGTGCATCTAGAGGACATTATGCCGAGTGACATAAGCCAGCCACAGGATAAGTATGGCATAAGGCCACTGTTAGGAAAAACTAAGGAAGGTCTGCACTTAGAACGATTCTTGAATGGTTATCAGGAATGATGGGAGGAAGTTATTAGGCACCATCAAGGAGGAATGGGGCGGCTGGGAGCTGACCCGCTAGGGGGTCTTCAGAGGCCATAGTTGCATGAGAGGAGACTGCCCATCCTTCTCCAAAGAGCAGCAGGTGGATTTGACCTGCAGGCCTTTGGGATTGCAGCACAGCTTCTTATCACCAGGCCTGCAGTGCTCTCCAGAGGAAGGGAGGAGTAAAAAGAGAGAAGTTGGATGAAAGGAAGGGGGTATACAATTGGTCGATTTGAACCACTGGCCTTTAGGTTGTAGGCACAACTCCTAATCACTGAGCCACCAGAGCTTACATTAATCCATTGCAATTTATGTTAAACTGAATATATATGTGATGATTACCTTAAAAACCAGTATGATTGGTACACGTTCACAAAAAACTAAAACAGAAAAAACAGCTTATTTTTAAATCTTAATAAGAAAAGATTTACAGCCTTGAAAATGCAGCAGGATGGGAGCTCTGGTGGCCTAGTGGCAAGAAGCTGCCTTGCAATCCTGAAGGCACGTGGTTTGAATCCACCAGGTGCTTGGCTGGAGAAGGAGGGACCATCTCCTCTTGTGCCAGTCAGATCCAATTCAACGGTACACAGCAACAACAACAAAACACACAAACCTAGCAGAAGGTTACTGTGAATCGGAAACAACTTGATGGCGACTTGATTGGTTTTGGCTTGTTATCTGGTGGTGCAGTGGTTCATTGTTCGGCTGTTAACTAAAAGGTCAGCAGTTCGAGCCCTCTGGCTGCTCCACAGAGAATGTGGTGATAATCAGCTTCTGTAATGACGTGACTGACGTGCAGCCCTGGAAGCCGGAGGGGACAGTTCTGCTTTCTTGGATCGCACCACTGGACTCGACTTGATGACATTTTCCTTTATCTTTATTTACTATCTAGAGATATTAGACATTAGTGCCCTAGCGAGTGGTGGATTATAACACACTTTGCAGACTTGGGGCTTTGTAACACATTTGCTTTCTGCCCTCGGGCAAGTCACTGGACTTTCCCAAGCTCAGTCTTCTTTATCTGTAAAATGAAGCAAACACTCCTCTCCTTGTAGATGTTCATTGAAATTTTAAAAAAACAAACAAAACTCCCTTAGTATATGTTCACATACAGTAAAATAATAGGATAAACATTAGATATAAATGGTATGCTTTTTAGGATATATTTAAGAAAATGAAGGAAATTAAGGTTAAAATAAAAAAGAATGTATTAAGTATTCTAAAAAAAATGAAGCAAACACCCTACATCTTTGCATGGCGGTGAGGGTAAACTGTAATATCTGAGCCTTGAGGGACAGGACTTCTTTGTTCCCTTAGTCTTGGACTTCCCACATGAGGAAGAATCAGACCAGACCACAGAGCTTTTGCTCCAGGCCTGTCTGCACATTGATTCTTAGTATTGTACTCAGGCCCTGGGCACCTTTTCAGGGACTTGCATTTTTCTTACAGTTCCTTTTGTGCCACCAGGTCCTGGTGCATCTTTTAAACTCACTCCTCCTAGTTACAGCTTCCCCAGAGGTGCTGTGTCACACGCCTGGCACTGTGGAGGTGCTCATTTGTTTAGTAAATGGAACAACG
This sequence comes from Elephantulus edwardii, assembly GCF_000299155.1. Classification (NCBI taxonomy): domain Eukaryota; kingdom Metazoa; phylum Chordata; class Mammalia; order Macroscelidea; family Macroscelididae; genus Elephantulus; species Elephantulus edwardii. Next base: position 304,626 of record NW_006399939.1, on the reverse strand, counting down.
GGGGCGTGAATAGGCGCTTGAAATAAGACGTGGGCAGAGTGGACTCTTCGTAAACAGAGTGGGAGCATTGTCCACGCGAGTCGCCAAGAGAGGGGGAAGTGATGTCATCGCCTGTCCAGAGACCAGACCCCCTGGCCACAGGCAGGTTGACATTGGTGCACCCTGCCTTTCCACATTGATGCTTGTGGGGGAGTCAGTGGGCAAAGTAAGATAGGTCATCTGTGAGGTGCGGCCAGTGTGGTCTTCTGTAGCTTGGGGCTGTGTGTGCACATTGAGATGAGTGCTCTGGTTAGATGAAGGCGGTGGGTAGTGAGGCTGGCAGGAGGCTCTGGTGAGGTGAAAGCGGGACGTGGAGGCAAAGGGAGCCTGGGTTCTGTCCCTGGCTTTCCTACTAAGAGCTTGGTTTCCTGTAGTGGAAGTAAATGAATGCATGTCCGTCAGGTCTGCAGAGTGATGTAAGGACTTCTCCACGGGCCATGCTCCTACCACAGTCTGCACACTGGGAGTTACTTAGTGGCAGACCAACCACACAGTGGTTTATGAGGCAACAGGGAGTCAGGGAGAAGGATTCCTGGTTAAAACATCCAGCTGGTAAGTGCAAGGGTGCAGGTGGGCGGTTCGGACCCATCAGCTGGCTCGAAGGAGGAAGATGTGACAGTTGACTTCTGTGAAGATCGACAGGATCCCTATGGGGCAGTTCTGTGGCATCCTACGTTATCTTAATGAGTCACAGTCAACTTGGCAGCAGTTAAACATTTTCTCTCTGAAGGGGAGGACCTCCTGCCTTTGATTTGTTTATTTGGAATGAACATAACACTCACTGTTGGGGATGCTTGATGGATATTGACTCATTTGATCCATGTGAGTTTTCATTTTCACCTGAGATTAGAGGGATCACCAGCACCAACGAAACAACTAACTCATTGCTGGAGAATTGGAACCGTTGAGTAGGTGATCCTCGTGGGTTTTCAGAGGCTAATAGCTTACTCAACGTAACACAACTAGTTAGTGCTGGAAGCAGGATCCTAACAGCTAGTGAACCTAGTGTCAGTTACTCAGATTCTTTTTCTATAAACAAAATCTCTCAGTTTCATAAAAAATTGCCTCAGAGTCACCACACAGAATCCTGTTGAGGCCTGAGGACACCCACGTTCACGGTAGGCTGGGTGGGGCCCAGCCCTGTCTGACTCAGAAGCAGACAACACTGGGCAAGGAAACAGTGCTCAGGAAAATATTTTGTAAAGAGCAACCTAAATGTCAGATACAATGTTAGTAATGACAGCACTATGCATACTGAGTGCTCCTGGAGGCAGTAGCTCGTAAAGGGTAGAATTCTTTCCTTCATGTGGTAGACTCCGGTTTGATTCCCGGCCAGGGCGTCTCGTGCACAGCTCTCAGCCCTCTGGCCGTGGAGTTTTCTGTGTTACAGTGATGTTGAACAGCGTTCAGCGAGCTTCAAGACCGACTCATAGAAAGACCAAGAAGAAAGGCCTGACAATCTACTTTTATAAGCTAGTCATTGAAAGATCTATGGACCTTATCTGTCCAGTCTGTGACTGACCATGAGGGGGTTGAATGACCAGGCAGCATTTCCTTGATTTGTATGTGGGGTCACCATCAGTTGGGGAACAGACTTCACTACAGCTACCAAGGAGATACTGCAGGCTCCCTGTCTGCCAAAGTGGAATTCCGAGTGCTCCGTTTTCACAACTGCCCTCCAGGGGGATTCCTGGTGCTGCAGTGGTTAAAACGCCAGGCTGCTAATTGAAAGGTTGCAGGTGGGAAGGTTTGGACCCACCAGGTGCCTCTCCAGGTGGAAGATGTGGTAGTTTTATGTTGCTAGCGTGTTTTTGCAGGTGGGAAAGCTAAGGCACCAAGAGAGGTCAAGTACTTTACTTGTGGTTGCAGAGCAGGGAAGTGGTAGAGGCAGGATTAGAACCTGGATGGTGGGACTTAATCAACTACATAGGTTGCCTTTGTGGAGATCTTGCTCTGTAGTTACCAGGGAACAGGAAGGACACGGATATCAGTTAAGCCCTGACCGGGACAAGATACCCAAGCAAACCGTTTTCCTTCCGTTACATCACATAACCCTCAAAATAATCCTGAGACTGTGTTGGTGGTGGTGTTAGGTGCTGAGGAGTGTGACTCAAGTGAACAGCAGATCTGAACTCTGCCCTATCTTGTGCCATCCTCACAATCTCTGACACACTCAAGCCTGTTGCTGCCATTACCATCTCAAGCCACGTGGTCAAGAGTCTTCCTTTTTTTCACCACCCTTCCTCCTTCCTAAGCACGATGTCCCTTTCCAAGGACTCGCCTCTCCTAGCAGTGTGCCCAAAGAATGTGAGATGAAATTTTATTATCTTTTTTTTTAAACTTTTTTTTTGTGTGTGTGTGTGTGTGTGTACCATCAAATTGAATCTGACTGGTACAGGAAGAGATTGCCCCTCCTTCTCCAGCAGAGCATTTGGTGGGTTCGGACCACATACCTCTGGGACTGCAGTGCAACTTCTTGCCAAAAATTTTGTTATCTTTACTTCCAAGAAGCACTCTGACTGCGCCTTTTCTAAGACATACCTGTTTACTCAGTACTTGTTTCCAGCACCACAGTCAAAGACATCAATTCTTCATCTGTCATCCTTGTTCATTGTCCAGCTCTCAGATGTATAGCAAGTGACTGGAAAAAACACCACCTGATTCAGGTGCACCTTAGTCTTCAAACTGACATCATTGAGTCTCAATAATTTGGAGAGGTCCCTGACCCTAGACTTTCCTGTTTGGAAACAGACTTGGAGCTATTAAGTGACTTGCCAAGACCACAGGGAGAGGGAGTGAAAAAGTGAGGATTCGAATCCACAACCAGTCAGTTGCCTTTAAGTTGATTCTGGTTCTTTGCAACCTCCTGTGTGACAGAGAAGTGCGGTGTGTAGAGTTTTCAGTGACTTGAGTTTTTTTTAGAAGTAGATTCCTAGACTTGTCTCCCAAAGCCCCTCCGACTGGACTGTCAGCCTTTCGGTTATAGCTGGTGCCTTCCCTGTTTGCACTACCCTGGGAACTCTGTAATAATATTCTACTAGGGGAGGCAGTGATTCTAATTTTTCAGAAATATCTGCATAAGGAAAGAGAACTGAGAAGGGCCCCGTGGAAAAGATTTAGTCAGCTCTGTTGAACCGACTGAGAGCTCTAGTCATTTCTGTTCATGGGTATTTAGGGTGAGTCCTTGGAGTCCCATGGATCTACCTACATCCAGAACACTCGGGACGTGTGTGAGAGAACATTGAGGTGGGGATTCCTGGGCTGATCGGGGTGTCAGCTGCTGCACTCTCACTTACTCTCATGTCTGTTCTGTGAGTGCTTTGCTGGTAGCTGCCTTGCTGATGAGCTTACTTTACCCCGGTGGTGCCAGTTGAATGAAGCTACAGCCCCAAGGTGGCTTTCAGAGTTGGCATAGATGAGGCCCTTGTCAGAAAGTCTTACACTGTTTTCTAGCCAACCAGAATGCCCGCGGCTGCTCCTGCTCATTCACCGTTTCCCTGGGAACCTGCTCAGTGCCAAGCTCCGTGCTGAGCACCAGGATGCAAATGTGGAGGACGCTGTCCCTCTCGTCAGGTGCTCATGGTCTGTAAGGGACAGACGGGCCTTGGGGAGGATGTTCCAAGTGGCAAGAACAACATGCACAGACATGTGGAGGTGGGGAGGACACACTTGGCATGGGGGACACCAAGACAGGGACCTTGAATCGCATCTGTCCTGTGTCCCTGCACCTAGGGGCTGCTGGGTAAACATGATTTTGTTTTTTGGTTTTTTTTTAGAAAAATTTGTATTTTGAATTAGCCAGCTGGACTCAGATGATCCCAATTTTGTTGGCAACATCCAAAGCATCATAGTCAGGAGCAAGTCGAACATAGGCCTTCTTCTCTCCATCAGGCCTAATCAAAGTGTTGACCTTGGCCACATCAATGTCATAGAGCTTCTTTACAGCTTGTTTAATTTGGTGCTTGCTGGCCTTGACATCCACAATGAACACAAGTGTGTTGTTATCTTCTATCTTCTTCGTGGTTGACTCAGTGGTCAGGGGAAATTTGATGATGGCGTAGTGGTTAAGATTGTTCCTCCTGGGGGACCTCTTTGGGGGGTATTTGGGCTGCCTTCGGAGTCTCAGCATTTTAGGCCACTGGAAGGTGGGTGACGTGTGGATCTTTTTTTTTTGTCTGTGGACGCCCTTCAGGACGCCTTCTTGGCCTTTAATGCCTTTCCTTTGGCTTCAGTTTTGGGAGGGGCAGGGGCTTCCTTCTTGGCTTTTGGTGCCATCTTCATAGAAAGGGACCAAACATGTTTTGAGAGAATGTAGTTCAGGGTTTTATTCCATATACTAAGCTCTTTGGGACAGAAAGTAAGAGATGAGTGACACTTCACTGGGGCCCACTGCCCTGTTCCCCATCAGGCTATGTTAATTCCGTGATTTCAGATAAACAGAATGGGCATCTAGAACTAAGGGGCCCCATGAATCTGGTGGCCATGAAGGTCCACACCGAGTGTGGACAGCGGTCTGGGAGCCCAGCATCTTGTATGTACAGAAGCAAAGTTCTAGTCAGAACCCAGGTCCCTGCAGAGCCAGGGCTGGGTGTTGATTCCTGACAACGGTTTCATGAATAAGAGAGTGGGGGTCAGGACAGTGAGGGAGGGAGATGAAACATTTTTCCGGAAGTGCTTGGTGAACGCTAAGTCAGTTATTTCCTGTTTGGTAAAGCCCTGAGGTGCTAGAGTCCTAGTATGGGGTGTTTTGGGGGTGGCTTTTAGAGCCATTTGGACAGAAGAACCTAGGGCCCCTTCTGGGCTCTGATTAGTGGTGAATCTGAGGAAGTAGGAGGGGAGTGTGTCAGTGTGGGTGAATAAACAGTGAATGCAGCTAGTGGACCTGGTTGCTAAGACACTAATTAATCTGTCCATATCCTCCCTTCAAAATAAAGTGTGACCCCCCCCCAGGGATGGCCTCTGGGATCTTGACTGTGACTGGCCAGAAGGACAGCTGGGCATTGGTTTTGATGGAGTTGGGCTGCGTAGTAGTTTCTGGAATGCGTAGGGGCAACCGGAGTAGAGTGTCCAGACTGTTTTGGTCTGACAGATCCGTGTATAGTTTTACAGACACTGTGTATTCCACTGTTCTCAGGGGTGGTGTGGAGGGCTTGGCACTCGAAGTGACCCTCCATGTAAGTCCTTCGCTGCTATTGGAAAGTCTCCTGTCTCCTCCCTTTCATCTGTGGTGACCCCTTGCCTCCTTCTGATCCTTTAGCGTTCCCTGGGTCATGTGTGAAGATTTACAGCCTCAAATGAGATGGAGGATCACTGTGAGTCAGAATCAGCTTGACGTCAGTGGTTTTGGTTTGGTTTAGGGGTTGGTGAACCTTTGCATGTTTGTCTTCCATTCTGTAGAGGAACAAGAAGAGGAGGGTGGTTTTATGGTCAAACAAATTCTAAACACTCTGGCCTAACCAAAACCCAACAGGTGTTTTTCTTGCAGGACTTGTGAGGACCTTTGGCATGCTTGTGATTCTTCAAGAGGGAGTAGTTGTTTACTGTCCAGTCAGGACTGAGCCATAGCTGACCCTCCAGGGGGTTTTCAGAGGCAGTAAGTCACATGGGAGGAGATTGCCCATCCTCCTCCTGCAGAGCAGTGGGTGGATTTGAACTGTGTACCTTTGCACTGGCAGTGCAGTTTCTTACACTAAGCTATCAGAGGCCCCTTCAAGAGGGAGAGGGTGCGTAAGAATTCTTATTTTCCTCAGATTCCGTCTTTCTTTGTCTGTCTTTTAGAAGCACCTCATCAGACTAGTGTTTTCTGGAACTTGCTGTAGGAAATGAATGCATTCATTTATTCATCAAATATTTATTGAACGTCTACTATGCACTGCTGGTCACTGTTGTAGGGACTTCAGATATATTAGCCACTAATTCAGATCAAGATCTCTCCTGGAGAAAGGACCATTCTAGTGTAATAGTGAATACTGTTATTTTATGGATTGTATTATGCCCACCTCACCCCCTGTCCCCCAAAATTGTGTTTTTAAAAATTCTCATTTCTGTACCTGTGGCTATAATTCCATATGGTGCGAGTGGACTATCTTTGCTATGTTAGTGAGGTAGGTTGGTATATCCCGAGCCAGTCTCTTTTGAGAGATGAGATTACACAGCTGGCAGAAGAGATAGGTGGGTGCCAAGGTGCATGGAGAGCTCCAGAGCCAGATGCTAAAGAGACAAGGACCTTACCCCAGAGCCCACAGAGATAGAGAGTCTTCCTCTATAACTGGACATTTAACCTTAGCTTTAACTGTGAGAAAATATATTTCTGTCTGTGAAAACCACCCCCTTGCAGCCTTTCTGTTACAGCAACCCTAAATAACCAAGACAGGTTACGTCTTGTTTGTCATGTGTCAGGTCTATGCATTATCACCATTGTCCTGTCCAGGGATTATTTGACAAATGAAGCAGCTGAGACTCTGAGGGGTGAAGTGACTTTGTCTGCTTGGATTGAATCACCCTTCTTGGCTCAGAACTTTGCTCTCCTAAGAGGAGGTGGTGAAAAGAGGAAGACCAGAAGAGGAGCTATTAGGACCTGAGGTCCAGATGCTGGGGGCCTTGCTGCTGTCACATCTTGTCCCTTTGGGAAGGCCCCGTGGGGAAATTTTTGAACCTCCAAATCAGGCAGGGAAAGTCGTACCTCCCCAGGACAACTGGTTTGTTTTCATGTTCCGGGCACGGTGAATCTTGTGGTGGATCATATTTCTCTTTGGGTTTGGTTACTACGCACCTGAGACCAGACTTGTGGCCATCTCGCTGCTGTGAGAAGGGGCAGGATGGTATGCACTTCCATGTGCTAATCTTACCCCGCCGGCTTTATTCTTTCCCTTACATTTCTTTTCTTCTGGCCTAATTCCCTTGACCATTTAATTTATTCTTTTGTGTTATTTGTGTTAGTCTAAATCACAGTTAAATGCATGTTGGAATGGAGCTGGGTGTAACAGGGTTAAAAGTAATGGTAAGGTGATTTGCGTAAGATCTCCAAGTGTGTGTGTTTGGGAGAGTCAGGCTCCAGGCCTAACTTTCCGGGCTCTGGGTCCACCCTCTTTCCACCACACTGTATGTCCGTCTTTATAGTTTATGACCCACCAGGTCCTTTTGCCAGGGCCGGCTTGGTGCTTCCAGCCATTGTTCTGTGGTTCCAGGGGAACCAAGGCTGGCTTCTTAGGAGGCCTGAAGTCCCTCCTGTCGATCCGAATGCTGCACATTGTGGCTTGAGCAGGGTGCTGGCCTGTGGATTCTTTGGTTGAGGGCTGGTCAGCTTTGTCCAGGAAGGAGATGACGCCTCTAATCCCTGGCCCTGGTACCTGACAAGGAGTCCTGTGGCAGGAGCCGTGGTGTAGTGTATCTGGCTGCTAACTGAGAGGTCAGCAGCTGTTCTGTGGGAGGAAGCTGGACAATCTCTGCTCTTAAAGATGGACAGCTTCAGAGACCTGGTTAGGGTGGGGAGGGTCACTGTGGCTCAGAGCTGCCTCAGTGGGAGTGGCTTTGGGGTTTCTGTTTTGTTTTATTTTTTTGGTGCATATAAAGGAGCCCGGGTGAAGCATTGAGTCTTCAGCTGCTCCACAGGAGTAAAAGGAAGCAAGTCACCAGGGTGCTCCTTGGAGGCAAGGACGGCGAAGCTTCGTTCATACTCCAGGCATGTTGTCAGGAGAGGCGATTCCTTCGAAAGGGACATGAGCCTTGGAAAGGTTAGCGAGAGAGAGGAAGGCCCTCAGCGAGATGACTTGACCCAGTGACGGTGGCACTGGGCTCCAGTGTGCCAGCAGATGAGGACGGCACAGCATAGGGTTCAGATCTGTTGTTCATGACGTCACTGGTGAATTGTACTCTACTTGATGGCCCACAACAACCACAACAATAACAACAACAACAACAACACTTCCATAAAGATTTACAACCTTGGCATTCAACTTGTGCTGTTCGTAGAGGTTTCAGTGGCTAATTTTTTTGGAAGTAGATCACCAGGACCTTTCTTCCGAGGCACCTCTGGGTGGACTGACCCTCCAGCATTAGGATAGTTGCCAAGCTTGTTGACCATTTTCAAGGGATCTCATAAATACTGTCAAGTGTCCACTGCTTTTGGATGCAGAGTAGGTATGTTAGCTGCGAGCGCCGTTGCTCCTCCTTGTTCAGACAGTTTGCCCACCCTACCGCGTGGCACTGGGTCACCTTGTGGTTTAGGAACAGTGCCCGAGTTGTAGCCACATGGAGCGTGTCTCTGACTCTTGAGAATGCCACCTGTTCTCCTTCCCTGCCTGCTCTGTGTCTGAAAGTGCTCTGTTGGACGTAGGAAACATGTTGCTGAGAGAGCTGCCAGCCAGAGTCGCGGGCTGCCGGAGGGACAGACAAGGGACAAAGGGTGGGACCCTTCAGTGTCATGGTCTCTCAGGGAGCCTGGGGCGGAGACACTGGACGCAGCCCAAGGAAGGGGCTGTTGAGAAGGCCACAGAATTGCCGAGTAACACCATTTGCTCAGAGGAGGTGTTGCTGTTTCTAAAGTTCCCTATAAAGGAGAAAGTGTTTTAGAAATGCTTGCTCCTGCCCTGACATGCGATGAAAAGAAATCCCACAAAAAACCAGAATCTGTCAGGCAGGGCCGTGGGGATGAGTGTATGTGCTTACATGGATATGATTTATGCCTGATTATAAAACCAGACTTATTTATGTGAAACTAAGAGAATAAAAAAAAGTGCAAAGCTGAAAATCATCTGTAGCCCTTCAGTTACAGTTCTCCAGTTTCATATTTGTTGATATCTGTTGTTTATGATGTGTATCTGCAGAGGATCTGCCAACCTTTTGCATTCGGAAAGCCATCTGATATTTAACTTCTTGACTCAGTCACGTTGCTGGGAGTTTGTTTTGCAAAGTCCTGCCATGGGGCCAGGCATCAGTTATGGACCCAGAGGTGCTGTGGATGGAAGGTGACGTGGAGCCAGCTCTGCAGAGCCGAGGGGCATGAGGATGTCTTGAAATGCCGGACCTGCCTCCTTAGAACTGGAAAAAGTCTTAAAAGTCAAGTCCCTGGTCTGAAAGGCTTTGTCTTTTCTTTCTTTTATTCTCTTTGCTTCCTTCTCTCCCTACTTTCTTTTCTTAAAATCACAGTGAACATTTAATAGGAACCCTGGTGGTGCAGGGGTTAAAAAGTGCTCAGCTGGCAGCCTATAAGTCAGTGGTTCGAGCCCACCAGCCGCTCCGAGTGAGACAGATGTCGTCATTAGCTTCCATAAAGGTTACGCTGTGCCACTGGGTCAGAACCGACCCACCACTGCCCTTTCATTTGGCTGCTGAGGCTTGAACTTGCACAGGAGGCACTTGCCCATCTTTCTCCTCCCGAAGGAGCAGCTGATGGATTCGAACCACCAGAGAAGTGGGATGGCCTTGCACCACCACTCCCTGTGGACCACACCACCGGCATTCCCTTCCAGCCTTGGAAACCTGTTGTGATGGGCACTTCTGCTCTGTCCTCCAGAGCCACGGTGAGTCCATCCTGCACCTAACCCAGCACCTGCACACAACGGCTGCTGGGTAGACATGTTTTGGGAGAGTTAACTCGAAGGCAGTCCATTTGTTTTGTTTTTTAACCCTGAATGCAGCTCCTAAATTCCCAGTTGAATTGGTCTTTTTTTTCCTGCCTTGTTTCCCAGCCTCCGTCCATTTAGGTTTTTCATTTCTAGTCATGTACAAGTAATAGTAATACTTTTTTTAAAAAAGTCTGTAAGTAGCAGCTAATTAAAACTCGATAAGCTTGATCCCTGTGGAGCCTGGAATCAGGCACCAGAGAAACAGGTTAAGTGAGAACCCGAGAGCCTTGGAAAGTAAATGCCAGAGCAGGGGAGGGCCCAGCCCGGAAGCAAGTCTTCTTTCTGGGCAGCCTCCTCTTAGATGAGGAGCTTTAGACCTGAATAAGTGACAGCCCGTCTACTTCCTACTTTTTCTCCCTCAGGTACAGAGTGACCACAGTCTCCATTCATGCAAATGGAAGCTGGCAGCTGCTCTGGGGGGAGGAGGGGGGTTGGTTAGATACCTGGGATGATAAAACCAGCCTTTCTAGTTAAGCCTGTGTCAGAATGACCTTGGGAAGGCCAGTGGAGAAATGGCAAAAGGCTATTGGTTCAGCTTTTCCAGGCTGCTCCAGTTTAAATGACCACCTTCCGGGTTTAAATGGCCACCTCCTGTGTCTGGTGCTGTATTTAGGAAATCGTTAATGGTTTGCATCAACTTCTTTAAATATTAACTAATCCTGCTGTGAATAGCTGCTAAACTGAAAGGTTGGTGATTTGAGTCTCTCACAAGTGCCTCAGAGGAAAGGCCTGGTGATCTTTGTGAAAAAACCAGCCACTGAAAAACCCATCCTGGGGAGCACAGTGCTCTGACACATGAATCCATGGCAACTGGTTTTATTTTTCCTTGTGAAGCACAGTGGAAGGGGCAGGAGAGGCAGCTGATTGGTCTCCAGGAGAGCAGTGGAGAATGATTTTTAACGGAGAGGAAGCGTCCTCCCTGGGTCACGTCTCTGCACCTGATCCCACTGGGCAGACTTAGAGACAAGCTTACCAAGGTTCAAGACATCTGGTTCCACCAGTCAGAATTGTGAGGTTCCATCAACAAAACACAATGAAACAGAACAAAGAACCTCTTTCCTGGAACCTGGCTTTGGATTTTTTCAGACCTGAATTAGTTTTATTAGTATTGATCAAGGAACCTCATTCTCTGTGTTGAGGCAGCGGACTCTCCTTTGCCCATATCTCCGCAGTGGAATCTTGTGACCCAGGTGAAGGGGTGAGAACATGCTGAGGTGGGCAGTTTGCCAGGGACCCAGTGGTTGCAGGGCATTGGCCTTGGAGCCACTGACTCATGTTCTAGGACATGACCCTGAGGTCTGTCCACATGCAGTTTCTTTTCCTATTGTGTCAAATGGTCATGGCCACCCCAGCCCTGAGGCTTCATCTTAATAAATTATTTTGAGAAAAGCATTTCGCTTTAAAAGAATTCCAGCATCTGAGCATGCCCTGTCACACTGCACGCGGTGGAGCAATGAAAACACTTCTTAAGAATTAGCTGTCTGTGCTGTGGACCCGGCCGTAGGCCCGGGCAGCCTTTCTGTGTGTAACTGAGCACAGAACGAGGACCATAAATTTTGCAGCAAAGAATTTGTTTTGGTGCCTGGTTGTATTTGCTTTGTGTTTGAAATATTTGCTTATTGTTTGAAAGGGGGATATTTTTGTTGGGGGAAAAGGAACTGTGCATTTGAGATAAGAAGTAGAATAAAATGGAATAAATGGTTGGGATTTTGTCAAGTGACTGTCGAAATAGGCATTCTTTTCTCTCTGACATCACCCTGCTTTTGCATTGCTCTAATATCTATGTGAAAAATCAGGGCTGTGAGGTATGGGCAGGTCCTGAAATCCTGGTCACATTGGAATTGAACGTGGAATTCTCTTTTCCTTTGTTTTGCGGAGTTGAGTTTGGGGAACTTTCAAGGGGTGTCAGCCAGCTGTGATCCAAAGGCAATAAATACTGCTTTGTGGGGCAGCCTTCACCCCGCCTTACTTGGTGAACATTAAATGCTAGCCAAGTGTCCGAGCCCATTATGCAAATGTGGGAGCCATGGATGGACTGGAGTTAGCTAGGAGGCTTGTGGCATGAAGTTGCATAGCTTTGGGAGTTGGTGGTGGTGGAGGAGGAGGGATTGATGTGGAGCTTGGGGATACACTTTACTGCTTAAAGTTTTCTTCACCCCCTCACATGGGGTGGCCCTTTTCCATCCAAGCATCATTTAGAGGGTCCCAGGATTGGCCGTGCAGACAACAACTTCAAAGCTTCTGAAGAATCAAGCCGTGTGTGGGATCTGCGGTTGCCAGCCCCACATGGGGCGCTTCAGGAAATGCCTGGCAGATTTAGGCATCGGGGTAGATGCCTGTACACTTCTGCCTGTCCTTCTCTGGTGTGGATGTGAGCATGGGTTAGGAACAGGCCCCAGCCACGTCCGTGAGACGATAAAGAGATGGTGTTTGGCCAACACACCTCAGCTATCAGACTTCACTTCGAGAGACATGAGCCAGAGTGGGTGAAGAATGATCTGTAGATAGAGATCAAGACGCTGCCAAAGGGGCGACCTAGCCACTCTGGATTATTATTATCTTTGAAAGAACTCATTCACTCTTTGCAGTTGAGCCCTTTCCAACTCCTAGCTGACCTTGGGCTTGGGAGGCTATAAAGTGCAGGGGAGGAGATCGCTCAGCTTTCTCCCATGGGGCCGTTGGTGGGTCCACACGTCCAGACAGGAGTGGTTTTCGGGTTAACAGGGCAGCTCTGTGTGCACTGTGCTACTAGAGCTTCTCCCTTTTTGCTTTTTTAAACAGAAAGGGTGAGACGTTTTACTCTTCTGAGTTAGGAGTGTAGTCTGGCAGTGCGCTGTCCAAAATTGTTAAGAGAAGGGTTGGCTTTGTATATGGGTCATTCCTAGCAGTTGTTGTAAAAGCCTCAGAGTTTGGGGAGATAGGGGTGGGAATGGACAGATGGGTTGAGACCAGGCTGTGACATTTAGGTCACTGTTTGTGTTAACAAACCTTGGGAGCCACTCTCCCATCCCCCTATACTCCGCGTGCAAGAAGATGCTGGTACATTCAGCCTTTCAGTTCAATCTAGTTCTCCAGTTCTTTGGAGTTTATTCAGGACTTTGCTTTGCTTCTTCCGAAAAACTCTGAGTACGTTTCGTCAAAATGATTAGAAAACCAACCCATCAAGTGGGCTCTAACTCATACTTACCCTACAGGATGGAGTAGACGTCCCCCATAGTGTTTCGAAGGCTGTAAATAAAGAGTTTTTTAAAAAATTTTATTTTATTAATTTTAATGAACATTCACAGAGATTTTGGATTTCCATTCATTCGTTGTTGCATTTTTCTCCCTGCCCACCCCTCCCCCTCAGTTCGCTCTTCTCTTTGAAAAGTAAAAGAAAAATTCCTTGATTGATATACAATTCCAGTCCTGCACCCCAGTACACTCCACTATGCAGCCTTCATTCTGGACTTTTGTCATAACGATAATACCCAATCATATATCACTTTTAAACTGTTCTCTCCCTCATCTGTTTCAATGCAGTATACATAATTGATCCAATTTTTCTCAGTCTCACCCCAACCCTGATGTCAGTTCCGTTCTACAGCCGTGGCACTATGCAGTATTTGAAGGCTGTAAATCTTTATGTGAGCAGACTGCCTCATCTTTCTTCTGCAGAATGACTGGTGGGTTCGATCCACTGACCTTTCAGTTGGCAGCCAAACACTCGATCACTGTGCCACCAGGGTTCCACAGCACAGAATTCCTCTTCTCACCCAAAGGCCACGGGCGACTTCTTTTCTGGCAAAGGGATCAGGGGTCGGCTGCCTGGGTTCAAACCCTGCTGCTTTGCACCTTCCAGCCGTGCCATCTCGGTCATATCCTTTAGCTCCTCTGTGTCTCTGTTGTCTGCTCTGTAAAATGGGAATAATAGAACTTGCTTCTAAGATTGTTGTGGGGATGGGCTGCTTTCAGCTGCGGCGGGAGCTTCGCGGCGTGCTGGGCACCTGGGATGCTTTGTGTAAGTGTTGGCTGTGTGAAATACTGGGGTTGCATTGTGGGGCAGTGAGAAGCTCCAAGAAACAGGCTTCTGGCCTGCTTCTAACAAACCGTGTGTGTCCTCGGGCCAGCCGCTTTCCCTCTGTGGGCCTCTGCTCTCACACCTGTAAAATGAAGAAGTTTGACTTGAAGGGGGCTTTTTTTAGACTCAGTGCTAAGGGGCAAGGAGTAGGGGGCAGCCCCAGGGCCATCTGAGAGACGCTTCCAGCCCCACTGCAGCCAAAGCCGTTTGGGGCTCATCTCACTTATGGATCGGGTTTCAGCGAAAGATTCTGGTTTTGCGGGAAGAAAGGGTTCTTCTCTGAAATGACCCGTGAATCCAGCTGGAAATGGGTGAGCCAGAGGAAAGTCAGGGTATACCGAAGCCTTCAGAGAAGGATTCGAGGGACCTGTGCTAACATGGACTGAGGTTGGCCTGAACATGATGGGGGGCAAAACCAAGCAGTTAATGCCAGTTAGATCCTAACTCATGAGACCACTTATGTATCAGAGTAGCTCTGTGTTGCCCAATATTTTCAGGAAGTAAATTACTGGGCCTGCCTTCTGAGCCTCTGGACTTGAACTTCCAACCTTTCAGTGAGCCACAGAGTATGTTCACTGTTGGCACCTCCCAGGGATTCCTGTGGTGTGAGCAGAATAGTATGTAGGAAATGCCATTACTGATTTTGTCCAAGTTGCGTGGCCTGGTTGATTTACCAGAGGGACCTAAATGCCCGCATATCATAGTGTCAAGTTCCTCGTTTGGAAAAAGTGGCCCGAGTTTGGAGGAGAAATGAAGAATGAGTAAGGGGCGGGGAGGAGAGTAAGAGTAGAGAGGAGGATTAAAGAGTGGGTAAAGAGGGAGCTCTGGTGGCTTAGTGCTGAGGAGTTGCACTCCCAACCCAAAGGCACACAGTTCAAATCCATCAGCTGCTTTGCGGGAGAAAGGTGGGCAGTCTCCTGTGCGATTTATTGCCTCTGAAAACCTGCTGGAGGGTCAGCTATGGTTTGCTTCTAACTCCAACCCTTCCAGGGTTGGTTCCATAACAACAACAATGAAGGAAGAAGAAGGAGCTCTGAATGTAGTGGGCCACGTGTTGGGCCAATAAAGCAAAGGTCAGTGGTCCAAACCTACTAACCAGTCTGGGGAAGAATGATTGTAGCATCTTTTCTTGTTAAGATTTACAGTCTCAAAAACCCAATGAAGGGTGTCTATGAGTTAGAATCGACTGGGTACGGCAGCTGCAGTTTTGGGGCTAAAGAGGAGGGATATGGCTGTCTTTAAAGAATAGACATGAGATTTTATTTTGGCTTAATAGTTTTTGCTGGAGGCTACCTGAACGTGAATAAACAGCTGTTGCCTTTGCCAGAACTTAAACCTAAATGAGCATGTTGGTAGCAAAGTCCTGCTTCTGCCCCCTGCCCTTCTCTTCTTTCCATTCTAATAATCACAAGGAATTCCCGTGATGCCCTGTGCCCATCCACTCATTTGTGTCATCACTTGGAAAGAGTGTCTTCCTACCAAGTGAAAAACCCATCACAGGCTGAAAACCTGGGGCTTTCTGAACCAGAGTTTTCCCAGAGTGAGTCTTACGACTTTATTCACTCTTAATAAAACCAAACTGAACCAAAGTACCCCCCCCCAAAAAAAAAAAAACAACCAAACCGACTGTCACTGAGTCGATTCCAGCTCAGAGCAGTCTTCTCTCTGAGTCGAGTGGACTTGCTCAGGCTGGTATGTCTTTATGGAAGTAGGCTGCCCTTTATTTCTCCCGGGAATCAGCTGGTGAGTTCAAACTGCTGATCTTTTAACAGCTAAATGCCTTTGCTCACAGCACCACCAGGGGTTCTCACACTTAATAGTTTTAATATCTCCCACCGTTTCCTCAAGATGAGCAATCTCTTCCTGTATGATTTACAGCCTTGGAAACACAAAGGAGCGTCAGCAGTGAGGAGTGACTGACCACTTCCTCTATGGTAGTTTTATTAGTTCCGTGTGTGTGTGCGCGCGTGTGCATTTGTGTTGAGGCAGGGCTGATGATTGGTTGGAATCTCTAGGTAGGGCAAATGGTTAATGTCTTGGCTGCTAAGAGGTACCTTGGTTGCCAGTTTACCTCCTGAAGACCAGCTACTGAGAATCGCATCATGTTTAGTTCTTCTGTGACACATGCAAGCTGTGTGTAAGAATCCACAGTGGCATCTGGATTGGCATTATTGGTCACAGCAAAGTTTTGATTATTGGAATGGGAGGAGCTCAGGTGTCTTAGTGTAGGGAGCTGTGCAGCTAATCCCAAGGTTGCACCTCTCTAGCAGTTCAAATCTGCCAGATGCTCTGAGGGAAATAGCTGAGTGATCTTCTGTGTGATTTTATACCCTCTGAAAACCCTCTGGAGGGTCAGCTCAGAGTCAGCTCCTACTTGCTGAAATGAGGTAAAAGTTGAGTTATACATTTGGGAGCTTTGGTGGCCAAATGGTAAGATGCTGCATTACATTCCTAAAGGTACACAGTTCAAATTCACCAGGTGCTCCCAAATTCACCAGGTACTACTCCGTGGGTGGAAGATGAGAAGTCTACTCACATGCGTTTTGCTGCCTCTGAAAACCCGCTGGAAGGTCAGCTACAATTTGGTTCTGACTCAACAGCACACGCCACCACCACCATCAAGTGGCACAGTGGTTAAGTGCTCTAATGCTCACTGAAAGACTAGCAGTTTGAAGCCACCAGTGGCTCCGTGGCCAAAAGATGAGGCTGTCTGCTCCTGTTTCGGTTTATAGCCTTTGAAACCCAAACGGGCAGTTCTGTCCCATAGGATTGGTGTAAGTTGGAATCAGCTTGGTTGCACCACGTTTGGTTTTGATTTGGTGCCCTTCTCGGCCACCTTCCCCATCCAGAAAGTCTCATTTACCGGCTTTCCACCTGGACCACAGGCTCAGCGCCTTGTTGGCACACCTGTAAGTAGGAATTGGATTATTCTCTGGGGTTCAGCATTTTACTCCCTAGCTACCTGGTGAGACCAGGAACTAGGTATGCATTACTTTCCTATTCTTCTATTCTGACCAGTCTTTCCCTCCCCACTTCCCCGCCACCTTTACTTGCTCACCGCAAAATCAAAGCAGTAAACTAAATTTCTCTGAATCTTCCACAGCTGAGCTAACAGGAGTAGGAGCCGTGGACCTTGGGCCTGCTCAGGGCTTTGAATCACTGTCTGCTGCCTCTTTTACTGGCCTAGCGCTTAGCTGCAGAGTGTATGTGGAGTGCTTAGCTTCCCACGGGAGGTGTGATGTCATTTCATTCATTCTGAGCAGCATCTGTGCCAGAACCTACGGTTCTGCCAGGTAGGGAGCCCGTCTTGCTCAGCTGTATTTCCTGAGTCCGGCACAGAAGCCCGACACATGGTAGGCAGTCAGGAAAAGACAAGTTTACAGAAGCCCCTTTGAGAGGCCAAGCTCCCCGGTCCGAGCAGGGAAAGTACAGGTGTATTAAATTTCTCCTCGGCTTGCTGCCCAGTTCTCTCTAGGGGCCTTTTGATCCCCTTTCAGCAGTGCCATCTGTCAGGGCCTGCGAGCCTCTGAGAAGGAGTGAGCTGATGGGCTGTCGATGCTGGGTCTTGTGGGTGGGCTGTGGGGTTCTGAGTGAAGGGTTAGTGCCTGAGCTAGAAGGATCCAGAATCTGTAAATCCATAAATCTAAGCTGACTGGGTTGGATGTTGCCAACTCTGAGGCCTCCGGGGTGGTGGTAGGAGACCAGGAGAAGATGATAAATGGGCAGTGTGTCCTCTCTTTCACTTCTGGAGTGAGAAGCGAGGACAGGCCTGGGGATAGCGTGTTTCGTAAAGAGGGCAGCTGCCGGTCAGTTTTTGCTTGCTATGTAGAAATACAGGTCCAGATCCAAGTTTCTTTTCTTTTTAAAAAAGAATTTCATTTTTGTCATTGAGAATATAAACAGCCAAGCATAAGTCAATTTGACAAGTATGTTTCAATAGTGATGACTACATTCTTCCAGTTGTACAACCTTCTAACCCTGCTTTTTGCTTGTATTTCCCCTCATTAGCATATGCTATCTGCTGTGTTTCCTGTCTAATCTTTCTACTTGCTTTATCAATTGGATCCTTTGTAGATAGGTCTTAAAAAAGTAAGCTGCGGGTGAGGGAAAGAGTAAGCTGAGCTATTTGATTTGAAGAAAACTTTAGTGGATATTTTAGATTTAAGTTCTAAAAATTATCTCAAGAAAGTAGTTTCAAGAGGTCATCCAACTTCCATGGTTCTAGAAAGTCTGGATTCCGTGGAAATGTAAAATTCTGTTCTGCATTTCCCCCCTTTTGATAAAGATTTTTCAGAAGAGAATCCTGGGTTCTGTTTTTAAATATTTAAGCATCTGAGCTGCAGAATTATACCTACTGGCCTCTGAGGGGTCAGTGGGGCTGGTGAATGCCAGAGGCCACTGAGGGACACACATAGGCCAAAGGTCATATTAGATTTAGTCCTCACCCAGACGGTCAGATACAGAGATCACCAAAGACATGGACATGACATGCAGAGTCCGGAGAGCAGATGCCAAAAGTTGGCATCAAAGAGGCTTTGATGCTGAAGGCCAAGTTCTTCGCCTACCAGAAAGCCTTCTGTCCCTTGTGTCTCCCTCCTCCACCTTCGAGGGCTTCCCACAGCCTGTAGTGTCAGTTTGAACTTCTCAGCCTGGCATTCGAGGCCTCCTCCACTCTGTTTACCTAGATACAGTATAAACGCTGCCTCTGCTTGTGGCTTCATCTTCTCTCTTCACAGACCCCTCCAGAGTCCCTACAGACTTCCTGGCTGCAGCTGCCTCAGATGGCCAGTCTTCCTGGACACGCCCACAGTTTCTTCCCGCCATGCCTTACTCATGCTGCTCCGAGGCCTGGAATGCTCACTCCCCCACCTAATGGAAATCCTACTCCCCACTCCCCCTTCAGGGCTCTGCACAAAAGGCACATTCTCTCTCAAGTCTGCAGCCTCCCCACTCTGCAAGTTTGGAATCAATGGTGACTGTCTCTCGACTTTGTTTCCCTTTCTTCACAATCCTTCTGCCAGTGGTTTGGAGGGTTCAAGGCCTAGTGATTACATAGCTCTTCAGTCCTTCGGTAGCTTTATTGAATATGTTGGGATACAGAGAACGGTTCCTCTGGAAGAAGAGGTTTAAAGGCTGTAGTGAACCCAGGAAACTTGTCTGGAACAGAAAGTGTATCTGTATCTAGTTTCACTTTAGCCTGGGGTACACTCCTACCTTCGATTTGTATGACAGTGTGTTCCTCGCTATGTTGGGGAGCCTTTGTGAGCCTGACTTGATTATTGGGGTTTTAGGTCTGTCCTTAAAACCTGAAAGAAGTTGAAAGTGCAGTGTCATTCTTTACCAGTGAGTGGGAACCAACTCCTCGCTGGCCGTCCAGCGGGTTTCAGAGGCTGTAAACGGCACAGGAGTAGATTTCCCATCTCTCCCCAGTGGAGCCGCTGATGCATTCAAGCTGCCAGCAAGGGGCCCCCTTGGAGTTAGCAGTGCGGCTCCCTGTGGACTGGGCCACCAGCGCGCCCTTCCAGGATAGGGTATTGTTTGTTCAGTGCCACCAAGTCAGCTCTGGTTCATGGCTATCCTGTCCATTCTCACAATCTCTGCTATGCTCGAGCCCGTTGTCACAGTTACTGGGTCTGGCCATCCCCTGGAGGGTCATCCTTTCTCTTGCTGACCCTCTGCCTTTTCCTAGCATGAGGCCTTTTCCCAAGAACCGGCCTTTCCTGACGGCATGAGCGAAGTTTCATCATCCTTGCCTCAAAGGACAGTTGCCCTGCCTCCAAGACAGATTTGCTTGTCCTTTTGGCAGGCCAGAGGGTACTCAGTACTCATCACCAACACTATGGTTCAAAGCATTGGATGTTGGTGCTATGTACTGTGACTCACAGTGACTCTGCAAACAACAAACCTGAACCCTGCCTTACTCTGTGCCATCCTTGTCACCTCTGACACGCTCGAGCCTGTTGCTGTAGTCATGTGCCCATCCATCTCCTTGGGGGCCTTCCCAGTAACCAGTTAACATCAAGTGGATTCTGACTCCTGTGTTAGAGAGAAGAATTGCACTCCAGAGGCTTTTCAAGGCTGTGACCTTGCTAGGTCTTTTTTCGCCCAAGGTGCTGCTGGGTGAGTTCCAACCTTTTGATTGGTAGTGTTTAACCATTAAGTAGTAGTAGAGCATTTAACACTTTGCACCACCCAGGGACCTCTCTTAGTAATCCATATCCTAGCATTTTAAATCGTGGCTTTATTAGAAACTGAGTCTTTACAGATACCATTAAATAAATGGCAGTCTTGAGATGAGACCATCCTGGATTATCTGGGCGAGGCTTTAATTCAAGACAAGTGACCTTTGAAGTCATACACAAAGGTGGAGATGCAGAGAAAAATGGAAAGAATTGGAGTTATGCAGAGACAAGCTCTGGAAGGCTTGGAGCCACCAGAAGCTGGAAGAGCCTTAGAGGGAGCTTGGTCCTGGAGACAGACCTCTTGTTTTGGCCTCCTGGCCTCCAGGGCCAGGAGAGAATACATTTCCCTTGGTGTTAATCTTCACATTTTTGGTCATCTGTTATGGCAGCCTCTGGAAATGAATGCAAAGGTGCAGAACAGAACAGACCAAACTCATCCTTTTCTGAGCCAGCCAGGATGCCCTCTTAGTCACCACAGCAGCTCTTCTGTGGCTTCTTCAGGTTGATGCAATGGTGGGGACAACCTTCGGAGTTGTGGAAGTCACAGACCCACCTTCCAAGAGAGCGTTAAGGGGGCTGCGTGTCTCAGAGAGCATCCTGGTCCTGGAGCGTGGATTTCTCTTGCAGGCTTGCCTTGGGTCCAGTGAATAACTGTGGCTAATATTCATAACCTCTGAGTTACCTTCCTCACTTGGCTTATGTGGTTCCTAAGATCATCTTAGCTCTGACATCCTGTGATGCAGCGTTTTATGGATTGAGGGAGACCCTCTGTTATGTCAGGTGGTCATCATTGCATTTCAGGTCTATGACCATCATTGTTGCTCCTTGTCCTCCACCCTATACATACAAATGCACACACATCTAATAATGCAAAGGTCAGAATAGGATAATTTAGAGGAAAAACGGTTTGGGATGACTCTTGGAACGTCTTTTTGCACATCAGAATTGTATGCAGGCAGAAAGACAGGTGCAAGACAAAAATAAAGAACCTTCTGTGCTCCATCAGCTGGCTAGTCAGGCTTGCTGGGAGCGCCGTGCAACACTTCTGCTTTTATCTCATTGGCTACCAGTTGGTCACTTGTGCACACCTAGCTGCAAGGGAGGCTGAGAACTGTAGCCTTTTTTTTTAATATTTTTTAAATTTTATTATTTTTGTGTGCATGTACCGTCAAATCAGATCTGACTGGTACAGGAGGAGATTGCCCCTCCTTCTCCAGCAGAGCATCTGGTGGATTCGAACCATGCACCTCTGGGATTGTAGTTGCAGCTTCTTGCCACTAGGCCACCAGAGCGCCCCTGAACTGTAGCCTTTTGTCTTGTTAAGTGCCATTGAGTTGTAGGCGACTCATAGCGACCTTATGAAGGAAAGGCCTCAACACTTGAGTGACTTTCATCCTCTCTCCAGGTTCATAGGGTTTCCGGAGGCAAGCTGTTATGGAAGTGGATGCCACTACTGCTTCCAAGCTTGCTTTAACCGGGGAGCGCCACCAAACACTGTCCACCATGGGTAACTATTAATGCATTTGACATGTCAGTGTCACAGTGTTCAGCTTCACAGCAACCACGAGTTACCTCTGTATCTCTGTATGGCAAGTTGACATGCCAGGGCTGTACAACCTAGAAGAATGTTTGAACAAAAACAATGAAAAACAGGCCTGAGGGTTGCGGATTAAAAGTCACCCACCTTTGGCTTGGTAGCTTCGCTTTCTGTCTTTGTGGTTTGTCTTGTAGGGTGATATAATATACAAAGTTGAAAAGGAGGAAGAAGGAAGTGGATGTTGTAGATGTGGGCAGCTAACAGTGTTTCCCAGGTACTGTATCGATTGCAGACTGTAAACTGACCTTGTCCCTCTGCCCTCTTCCAGCTAAAAACAAAACAAAACAAACAACAGCAAACAAAAAACCAAACCAAAACTTATTGTCAAGTCAGTCCTGACTCATAGGAACCCTGCGGAACAGGGTAGAACTACAATCTAAGGTTTCTGAGGCTCTAAATGTTTATGGGAGCTGGCCACCCTCATCTTCGTCCATGGCATGGCTGGTGGGGTTGACCTGCCAGTCTTTTGGTTAGCAGCCTGACCCCTAATCCACTGTGTCATAGGGGATCTTCACCTCCAGTCAGAGAACCATCTGATTACTCTGTATAGGGACCATCACTGGTTAATGGCCTGGTTTACATTATAGATGGTGGAAGGAGGGAGCAGGGAGATTGAAACAGGTGGTTAGAGGAAGAATGAAAGGAAAACTGACACGGGAACAGAAGATAGGTTGGAGCGTGCTGTGTAATGAATGGTATCAGAAAAGTCAGGTCCAACCCTGGCGCTCCTCTGGGACTCGGGTTACATCTCTCTCCTCTTGGAGCGTTTGGTGTGAGCAAGATGGAGAGTAAAATAAAACCACCTTCCAGAGCTCCTGTGATCTCTCTCAGAGCGACTCAGCCTATGAGCATCAGCTCGTTTATGCCTAATTGAAGAACAAGAGCGATGTGTTGTTTGTTATGTGCCGTCGAGTTGTTTGCGACTCATAGTGTGATCCTATGCACAACAGCCCTAAACCCTGCTCTATCCTGCGCCAACCGCACTGCCTCTGACACACCCATCCCGATTACCCCAGTCACCGAATCAATCCATCTCATAGAGGGTCTTCCCCTCCTGCGCTGTCCCTCCACCCTCCCAAGCATGATGTCCCTCTCCAAGGACCCGTCCCTCCTGGCAGCATGTCCAAAGTATGTCAGACGAAGCCCCAGAATCCTTGCCTCCAAGGAGGAGCTTGGTTTAATCCTCTCCAAGATGAATCTGTTTGTTTTCCTGGCAGTCCATGGTACATTCAGTACTCTTCTCCAGCACCACCTCTCAAAAGCATCAACTCTCCTTCTGTCCTCCCTAGTCATTGATGCACAACAAGAGTGATGTAGGAGATTAATAATTAGACAAGCTGTTTTCATCCAAAGGGCATGTGGAAGCTGCCGAGGGAATCAAGAAAAACCCAGAAAGGGAACTCTGGTGGCCTAGTGGCAAGAAGCTGTGCCACAGTCATGAAGGCGTGCAGTTCAAATCCACCAGATGCTCTGCTGGAGAAGGAGGGGCCATCTCCTCTTGTGCCAGATGGATCTGACTTGATGGCACACAATAAGCCTAACTCTGACTTCAGGGGTACTCGAAGCAACTCCTTAGCTGGGTTCCAAGTATTTTTTTTTAAATTATCTACCGTGTGTGATACCCTCTGCCCCTTTGTTTTACCTTAGTCTCTGAAACTAATCAGTTAATTGATTCAGTCATTCAGTAAACACTATTTCTTTCACACCTGCTCTGTGCAAACTCTATTGATGTCCTGGAAATATCAACTTAACTAAACAGCCCAAGTCCTTGGTCTCCAAGAAGCCTGTGTCAGGAAGCAGGTAGATGAGAATATGGAGAACATGAAGCGGTGGGTGGAAGTGCCGTTTTACATACAGTGATTGAGGGAAGTCTCTCCGAGGGAGTAACCCTTGAGCAGAGTTCTGAATAAAGTGAGGAAGTGAGGCTACTGACAAGGGGAACAGTGACTCAGACATTGGACATAGCAGGTCCAGAGGCCTCCATTGAGAGTGGTTGGTTGAGGGATAGTAAGAAGACAGCTCTCTGGGCAACAAAAGGGCCCAGTCAGGATTTTGGAGTTTGGAGTCTGAGATGAGTATTACTCATCTACATGGAGATGGTGATTGAATGGGCGTTTGGAAATAAGATCCTAGAGGTTAGAGGAGATACTGAATCTGGAATGAAACATTTGAGAGGTGAAGCTCTGGGATTGGATGAAGCCGCCGTGTTAGATGCTGCTGCCTGGATGGTACACATGTCTCTCCTTGGCGAATGCCCCTCGGGACA
The DNA here is from genome assembly GCF_000299155.1 of Elephantulus edwardii. Classification (NCBI taxonomy): domain Eukaryota; kingdom Metazoa; phylum Chordata; class Mammalia; order Macroscelidea; family Macroscelididae; genus Elephantulus; species Elephantulus edwardii. The sequence goes on along the minus strand of NW_006399939.1, from coordinate 280,856 downwards.
GGGACATGAGTACCAGTCTGCCTCCTCAGCTTTGGATCGACTCCTGGTCTGAGTGACTCAGGCATGTCGCTGAGCTGCTGTGAACTTTTTGGGTTTTCCATCTGTTAAATGGAGCCCTATAGCAGCACCAGTCCCAGTCCAGTGCAATGTCATGATAAAACGGAAGCACTGCCTTTGAACATATTGGGGAGAAATTTTGGAAGCTGCAGCCCAGAGTTTAACAACTTTGGGGTTTGCCTATTTTATGCTTCAGCCAGCTGTCCGGGGAATGGTGACTAAATTGCAAATGAACGTTAGGCACCTACCAAATCTTCTATATTAAACTAAGATGAGCTGCTTTTGCCAGCTGACTTCATTTGACCAAATTGGATAGGAAGCTACCAACCGATTGGGATTTTGATGGCTCAGGTTAGAAATCCTTATTGGGTAACTATATAAGTGCCAAAAATGGACTGAGAAAAAAAGTCCTTTTTCTTCAGGAGCTTGTGCCCCGAGGAAGGAACATAGTAATTCCTCTATATTATGAGAAATGAATGGGCTGATAGGTGCTTTGATGATAAAAAGAAAGGTAGGAGAGAAAACTGGTGTGGTCGTGGGGGGTCTTGAAAGGCTTCTCTGAGGAGGCAGCTTTTGCGATGAATACCTCAGTGATTTGAGAACAGATCCTAGTGCATGGAAGGCTGATGAGAACAGAGGACCTGTGTGGTGGGAATGAGCAGAGATGACATGCAGGAAGATGAGGTCAGAGGGTTAGCGAATCCACCTCATAGGATCTCCGAAGGCCTTGGTGAGGAAGCGGGAGTTTATTTTGGCTGCACTGGAAGCCACTGGAAGTGTCCAAGCTCGTGAGAGATGATGTAATTTAGAAAGGTCACTGGCTATTCCGGTGACAAGGATTGGATTCAGACTCTAATGGTGTAGAGTCAGTAGGACTTAGAAGTGGAATGCGTGTGAGAATCGTAGGAGATGCATAGGGTTTTGTCTTGATCAGCTAGATGGGTGGAAGAGCCGTTGACTAAGAGTATGAAACATTCTCCTGGTAGGAAAACACAGTGGGATGATTTTGGCCGTGTTAATATTAACTTGTCTCCAAGGGAAAGTGTGGTGCACGCAGGTAGGGAGTCCAGTCTGGGCCTCAGTGCTATGAGCTTTGGAGGTATGAATTTGAGTGGTTAGAACTGAGGTGATGTTTAAAACTGCGGCAATAATGAAAGTCAAGTGCAAAGTAGACAGAGACCAGCTCTGAGTGAAGCCCAGCAGTTAATTATGGGATTGAAAGGTTAAAGGGAGACACGAGAGAAAAGATATAGCCAGTGAGTTAGGGAGAAAGCCTGTGAAAGATGATATTGTTATGAATGAATGGAAATCCAAAATCTCTGTAAATATTCATTCAAATTAATAAAAAAAAAGATAATGATGTTGTTGTTTTGTGCCATCGAGCCGCTTGTGACCCATAGCAACCCTATGTACAACAGCCTTAAACTCTGCTCTGTCCTGAGCCTGTCTCACTGTCTCCAACACACCTTCCTCCATTACCTGAGTCACTGAATCAATCCACCTCATAGAGGGTCTTCCCCTCCTGCGCTGTCCCTCCACCCTCCCAAGCATGATGCCCCTCTCCAAGGACTGGTCCCTCCTTTCAACATGTCCAAAGTATGTTGGACATAAAGAAGAAGAAGAAAAAAAAAAGACAAAAAGAAAAATACTTCATCAAGTGTATATTCCAGTTGCCCTTGGGTCAGCCCCATAGAAGGGCGCCAGTGAGACCGCACACTGCTGAGAAGTAGAGATGAAGAAAGACTTGCCCGTTGCCTTTGGCAAAGTGTTGGCCATTGGTAACTCTGAGAGCCAGTTCAGGAGGGTGGTGGAAATGATCTTATGACTGGAATGCACTGAACAAAGGATGGGATGTAAGGAAGAGGAGATGGAGAGAACATTTTTTTCAAGGAGTTTTGTTCTGAGGGGTCACAAATAAATGAGGCTCAGTGGTGACTGAGAGGAGCCATGGTCATGGTGCCTTGCTGGCTTGGTTGGAGATGAACCTGTAAGCTTGGCCCCATCTCCTTTCTCCTCCTCCTCCAACCTGTTCCCCCTGGTGCTTTAACTCTAGACATGAGCTCTGGCCTTCCTGCTGGCCTCCCCTCAAGATGGCACGTGAGAAGGATGGGCTGTGTGGAGAAGAACTTGGCTGTACAGGCAAAGACTTGACCTAGGGAAAAAAAAGAACAAATGGTTATTCATTTGCCACTTCCCAGAATTCCTTTCACACTCTTTTCCCCTTCTTTTTTCTTAAAGGGAACCTTTAAGATCATCTCGGGCCTTGCTTAGAATTTAGGTACCAATTTTACATCAAGGGATTCTGCTTTTCTTGGGTTTTTAATTAAAAAGCTGAATGAGATAGCTCATATGAAAGCATAAAATAGATATTAGTCACTAGTGCTATTACTGTTTGAGAGAACATCTCACCTTCCCAGCCCCCTGGGTGTTTCATCTTATTTCTATTTCCCAGCCCCCTGGGTGTTTCTTCTTCTTTCTATTTCTACAGCAAATCTTGAGCATACTGGCGGGCACGTTGGCTGTTACTTGCTGTTGAATCGATTCCTACTTGTGTCAGCTCCTTGAGTGCAGAGTAGAACTGGATTTTCCAGGCGGTGACCCAGGACAGGCCTTGGTGAGGGGTTTCAGACTTTCAGAAAGTGGTCAAGGGTGTCAGCTGATAGCTGCTTGTGTCACCTGGGACTTCTAGAAATGCTATGCATGCATTTAATCTTCATAGCATTCCTTAGAGGTAGATACGATTATTTTGGCCATTTTACAGGTGAGGAAACAAGTACAGAGAATTTGAAATACTCCCAGTTAGCAAGTGCCCCTAACATGCTCTAAGATCTGTCAGTCTTTCCACACTTCTTTATTATTATTCTTATTTTAGAGTTTTATTTTCTATGTTAGCACATGGGGTCAAGAGGTATAAGCTTCCCAAATCTGTCTCTCCACACATCTTTTTGAAGAATAATGCTGGCCACCACCCCAGTCATTACTGCTTTTCCTGCACTGTGCTCTGTGTCACGTATTTTTTATGTGCCCGAGTAAAGAATTTTCACTCTGCTATGTAGTTAATATGAACCCATTTTACAGAGGAGGAAGGAAAGGCTCAGAGCAGTTATGTAACTTGCTCCCAAGTCTTAGGCTCAGAAGTGGCACTGGAATTTGATCTTGAGTACATTTTAGCTTTTGAATCTCATCTCCTTTGTTGAATAGTGGGCCTGCAGAGTTTCAGTGCCCTCCTTGCATGGTGACTCCTGAGAGCACCTCCTTTCAGACTTTCTTCAGACTTTTTGTGGCTCGGGGCAACTGTTCCTTGAATCTTAGGTCACATGAGCTGCCCCTGGGTGGGGGGTGGAAGGAACACAGAGCTTGGTTTAGCCCTAATCCAGTTCTCTTTCCATCTCTGCTTCGTTTTAAGCCTGGGATTTACCTAAAGCGTCACAGATCTCCTTTTTTTGTGAGTGAAGAGATTAGGCTCGCGTGTACACACACACACACACACACACACACACGTGTCCACGGGAACAGGATGACCATCTAGTTTCTGGTCAGTGTCAGGAGGAGCAGTTTCTAGTGAAGTGCCTGGGCCTGGCCGACTCTTGGGAAGGGTGGGGATCATCTGTGCTGTCCTGTAAAGGAAATTGTGGTTTCTTTCTTTTTTCTCTAAGTTTATGGGAAAGGGAGACTTGTGCTCAATTGAGTCTTTGTGGCGTTGTATTACAGAGAGTCACAGAAAATGTTCTATGTAAATGACTATGTGCCCTGATTAGCGGCTCAAAAGGCACCATTGTGTGATATTGCTATTATTGGTGATTGCAGGATACTAAATGATATTCTCATCATCCTGAAGAAGTTCAGTGTTAGCAGAGAAACCCGGGGTTAATTATACCGCTCTGAATCGGGGCATGGAATGAAGTTGTAGGGAGAGCAGGGCTCTTCCTTGCCCCACCCCCTTCTCTCCAGGGTTCTCACTGGGGGTTTGATCAGAATATCTTTTAACCCGTGTTCTAAATTTGTCTGAGTGGCATTTTGCTCCCTATAAGATCCTACCCCGTTGGTGATGGAAACACAAGACCAATTTATTGGACAGTTGGAAGGGGGAGAAACAGTCTCCTTCATGGTGCATTCTTCTCCGTCAATAGCTGGGTAAAAAATAGCCCGAAGATTGAAGTCTTCAGGGAGGGCTGACTCTCCAGAGAGGCCTCTTTAATTTTGTTCTTGTCTCTTCTGCCTTTGAATTCTCGGCTCCTCTGATCCTGACTCACCTCTTTGAAGCAATGACACACTGACCTACATCTTGGCTGAAAGAGATAGAAGCCTCTATTCCGGGTCTGGTGTCTTGGGTTCTCCTGGCCCTGCCAACAAACGATGCTGGCCGAGCGCTGAGGTGTTCAGGTTCACAGTCCTGGGCGCCTTCCCTTGTTTTAACTATAGAATTTTGTTCTTCTGAGTCCTTCCTGATCCTAAATTCTGCATTCCTCTCAGATTGTAAATGTGATGTCAGTTTTATTTCCCTAAGTCATTCTTCACCCTCCTTTAATGTTACATTGTTGTTGTTGTTGTTGTGTACTGTAGAGTTGGAACTCACCCGTAGCTGACCCTCCGGCAGGTTTTCAGAGGCAGTTAGCACAGGAGGAGATTGCCCATTCTTCTCCCATGGAGCAGCTGGTGGATTCAAACCACGTGCCTATGGGATTACAGCACAGCTTCTTACCCACTTGGTCACGGGAGCTTCCTGTGTAATGTTCCATGGGCAGTGAATAGAATTATTACAAAAAAAGTTTTTGAAAAGTGAATTTTGGTGGTGACCTTAGAGTTTGTCGTTTCTGTATGTCATTTGGGAGGTCAGGTGGACCTAGTTGTGGACCTAATGGCTGCCCCTCTCTGATGGTTTGAATCCTGAGGCAGAAAGAGGGACATCTCCTCCCATGTGATTTACAGCCTCTGAAGATCTCCGGGAGGGTCAGTAGTGAGTTGGTTCAGTGGCAGTTAAAATTGGAGAGAGAGTACATCATTTATGTCGAAGCCCTGGGTGGTCCAGGTTTCCCTCACCTGCAAGCTCTTTGGAAGAAGGGCGAGGTGTTCTGTCTTTGAAAGGTTAGGACTCTGTATGCATGACGTTGTTTTGTATTGCAGTTTAGTCAACAGCTTTTTTCCCCTCCTTAACAATTTTTCCATTTTGGGGTATTTAGAGAGCTCTGTGGTCTACTGGGTATGGAGTTGGGTTGTTATCCCAAAGATGGTTCCTTACTGAAGGTTCGAATCTACTAAAAGTCCCCCCGGAGAAAGATGGGTGATCTCCAGTGAGATTATCAGCCTCTAAAAACCCACTGAAGGTCAACTCTGAGCTGGTTCTGGGTTGACAGCAATGAGTTTGAGTGAGTTGGAATTCTAGCCTTTTTCTTTTCCTTTTGATGATGTTTTATGTTACCCTGGCAATCGGCCTAGGACAGATTCCTAGAAATGAGGTGACTGAGTCAGAATATGAATTTAAAAGCAGAGAAAGGTACACTTTAATACTAAATCTGCCTCCAAATCTGATTTCTCCCTGTTACTTATGTCCGTTTCCGTACCAGAACTTGGGAGCTGTCCCAGAGGAGACAGGCTCACACCTGGGTGGTCCAGGCTGAGTTGCCGCTGGAATCCTTGTACTTTGACAATGGTGAACTGTTCTCGGGAGCAGCACGTGGTCAGGTAGCCCCCCCCGTTGCAAAGTTGTCTTCTTTACCTGATGTGAGTGCAGTTTTGTCATGTATGAAAGCAAAAACTCAAACTTCCTGCCACTGAGTTGGAAGTGACTCAAAGCTGACCCTCTTGAGTTCCTGAGGGTGGAAATCTCATTGGAAGAGAGTGCCCATCTTTCTGTTGGATTTGAACTGCTAACGATACTGCCTTTGGGCTAGCAATATAATTCTCTATGATCTAAGCCACCAGAGCACTTGTCATGCATGTTAAGTGCCGCCGAGTCGTAGATAGTGACCCTATGAACGAAAGACCTGAACACTTGCATAACTTTCATCGTTTCACCAAGTTCATAGGGTTTCTGGAGGCAAGCTGTTTCGGAAGTGAACGTCACTCCTGCATAGTACATGGAAATATAAAGACTGTCCTGTTGTTAAAAGAATTTTACATTGTAAAGAGTAAATTGTACTTTTAAAAATATTTTTTAAGTGGGTTTGCTTACAAAGTTTATATACATTGTGTTTCACACTTCATTCACATTGTGTTACATATATTCTCATACATTATGTTTTATAAAATCAGTCACTGTTAGACCTTGACCATCATTACCCTGTTCTTTCACCTGGATCCTTCCCGTTTGCTTCCCTACCTCTTTCCACCCACCAAACTACAGGCCTGTGGTTTCACCCCACCTATCTTCACCCTCGTGCTCCCCCCTCCCCGCCTTGAATTCCTGTACACGTTTTCCTAGTTATCCTGTTTTTATAATAATGGTCTTATGCAGTATTTGTCCTTGTGAGACTACATTAGTTCACTGAGCACAATGCTCTCCAGCCACGCCCAAATTATGTAATATTTTTCAAAATTGTTCCTCTTGAGTGTTGCATAGTATTCCATTGTGTGAATGTACCACAATTACTTAATCCATTTGGTTGTGGTTGGACATTTGGGCTGTTTCCAGGTTCTTGCGATGGTGAATAACACTGCTTTGAACTTTGGGGTACAGATAAAGAGTAAAATAGACTTTGAAGATTAGGGTGAACATTGTTAACTCTGCTTAATTCTGACCTGTTGCAGATTGCTAGTTGGCTCTTATTTGGAAATATGAATTAACAGTTTCCTGATAATCATGAATTTAAAATGAACATGTGTTCTGTATTTCCAATATGGACAAAACTGACTTTGTGAAGCAGAGCCCTGGTTTCTAGACTGTATTGGAGGTCTGGTGGCACAGTAATTAAGCGCTTGGCTGCCAGTGGTAAAGGTGGCGGTTGGAACTGCTTCGTGGGAGAGAGGGATGAGGCCTTTTATTTTGGAACGTCTGTGTTGAAGTTCTTCTCTGGCATGTGGGGTTGCGATGAGGCAGAATCAGCTTGATGGCAAATGGGTTTTATTTCTCCCCTCCCCCCTTTATGTTTAAATCAATCTTGGTCCTTTTGTTGCCTCTACATTTTAGGTCATGGTTTTATAACACTTTTTCCTCCATCAAGATCAAAGAGGAAGTCATTCATCTTTTAATACTTACGTGGTTTCAAGATTTTCTCCCCCTAGCTTTAAAAGAGTCTTTTTTTCTTTTTTTTCATTTTGGACTAATTTTAGATTTACAGAAAAGCTGCAAGCAAAGTATGGATTATTCCCATTTACCCTCCTCCCAGCGTCCTCCAGTGTTAATCATGAGTTAGAGAATACTAAGAAACTAGTCTAGGCGAACTGACTGAAACTACAGCTCTAATTTATATTTCATCAGTTGTTCACTGGTAGTACCCCATTGTTGTTCAGGGACTTATTCAGGATCCACACTTCACTTACTCTTGTCTCTTTGTTGTTGTTGTTGTGTACCATCAAGTCGGAACCGACCCATAGCTGGTCCTCCAGTGCATTTCCAGAGATTGCTCATCCTTCTCCCACGGAGTAGTTGGTAAACTCCAAATGTGTGCCTTCCGGTGGGAGTGCAGCTTTTTGCTAGTAGGCCACCAGACCTCCCCTCCAAGAGCTCTTAATTCTTAGCCCTCTCCAATCCAAGAAGGTTTCCTTGTCTTACTTACGCTGTCATTCAAGATCTAGAAAGTTTTTGGATTCTGTTGGTCAGATGAATTGTCGAATCATGCTCAATTTTGAATAGTCTGATGTGTTTCCATGATTAGGCTGGAGTGATGAGTTCCTGAGTGTATCACCTAAGTGTAATGCTGTTCTTATAGCATCGTGTCAGGGATCCATGAATTCCATCAGGGCTTGACTTTTAATCACTTGGGTTAGGTGGTGTCTGCTAAGTTTCTCAATGACAAAGTTACTGTAGGCTCCTCCTCTTTATTCCTTGATTATAGGTTTTATTCTCTCAGAATCAATCTGTCATATGAGAGAACAAGGACTCTTGAGTCAAATTGAAGCAAAGCTCTATTCTGAGGAGGTTCTGGAAACCTCGAAGCAGTTCCAGCTTCCAGGAAGCACTACAGTCAGGGAACCTCTGGTTCTCGGCTGCCAGCATTTCCACAGAACCTGTGGGTGCATTCTGTGAAAATAAGCAGCAGGTGGAACGATGCTGGCATTCCCAGGTGCAAAATAGAAAAGACATATGCACACAGAGCGGGAAACCATGACATGCAGCAGGTAGCAACAGATGCTGTGAAGATGTGTTGTTGTGTACCATCCAGTCATGAAGGTGTAGATGATTGAAAAAGAATAACACTCCAAAACTATTAATATCCTCAGCTTCAAAATGAAAAGTTGGTGATCACAGTCCACCCAGAGGTGCCTCAGAAGAAAAGCCTGGTGATCTATTTCTGAAAGGTCACATTTAGGAAAACCTTCTGCAGTGCATTTCTGTTCTACACGTGGGGTCTTCATGAAGCAGAATCAACAGGATGACAGTTTCTGCTGTTCTGAAACTGTGCCTGGAATTAGCTTGCTCAGCACTAACTCAGAGGTTGTGCGTTTGAGTCTGCTTAGTCCCACTCTGAAATGTGTGGGGTCACCATAAGTGGGAGGTGACCCGAGGGCAACTGGATTAGTTTGGAACAAGGCCGAATTGAAGTTGAAAGTCCGATTCCTAGTTGTCAAGGTCATTTGATGGTTCCCTTCTGCCCTAATGTCTCAGCTCCATTTCCTACGCTCCTTCCTGAATACGTTATTTCAGCCTCATGCAACTTCGTGCTGCCCCCTTATAATTTTTTATTCTTTCTGGTTTCTGCAAGTCTGTAGATGTTATTTCCTCTGCATCTGGTGCCCTCCCCTTTGTCTCTCCATGCCCACATTTGAACAGATACTCAAGGTTTGACTCAGGCCAAACTCTTCTACTCTATCCTTACATGTAATTCCTTATGGAGCTCACTCTCATGGGCTCCAGTGGCTTAGTGGTAAGGAACTGTGCTGCTGACATAAAGGTGCGTGGATTCAAGCCCGCCAGCTGCTCCGTGGGAGAAAGCTGGGCAGTCTCCTCTTGAGTTACCTACTGCGGCTGGAGAGTCAGCTGTGGCTCGGTTCCGACTCAACAGTACACAGCTGTCACTTAAGTTCTCATAGGTGGTGTTGCTACCTGCTGGATGGCCTGGTTTTCGATCTGGCATGGCAGTCCTTTGTGTGTATGTCTTTGAAAAGATTCTATTTAATGATACATTTTAATGGTAGCAAATATATATGCATAAAAATTGGTTATTTCCAGTATTTATTCCAATATTTATTATTGTCCACAAGAATCGTCTTTTTTCCCCCCAACTCTGAGTAGCTTTTATCTGAATTGCTAAGTATAATTAGCTATGAAGAAACAAATCCAATGATAACTAGCCAATGGATTTTTAAATTTTTTTTTTTACTTTATTATTTTGTGTGCTTGTACCGTCAAATTGGATCTGACTGGTACGGGAGGAGATTGTCCCTCCTCTCGCAGAGCATCTCTGGGATTGCAGTGCAGCTTCTTGCCACTAGGATTTTCTTTCTTTTTTTTTTTTTTTAAGACAGAATAATGTAATACTCAACCCATTGCAGCTGGGTCAGAACCAACTTAGCACTGACCCTCTAGAGGCTGTAAATTACATGAGAATTTAGCTGTCTTTGGAGGAGCTGAGGGATTTGAACTTCTTGACTTTTGAGTTGGCAGCATAGCACCTTACCCACTAGGCCAGCAGAACTCTCTAAAATAATACAATAAACAAAGAATAGTCTTTTCAACACATGATGCCAAGGCAGCAGAATATCCACATGCAAAATAAGAGACCATTTCTCTTACGGAAGAGCTGTCTACTGCTGCCAAATTTGTTTTAACTCACAGCACCCCTCTGTTGGGTATCCAAGGCTAACATTACCCTTTAAAGGAAGAAACCACCCATCTTTCTTCAGTGGAGATAGGTGGTTGATTCGAACCCGCTCACCTTTGAGTTAGTAGGACAATCTATTAGTTTGCATGTCTTTTTTACATGATTCATCTCCTGGAAGACAAGGCTGCTGTCTCACTGTCCTGTGGCCCTGTCCCTGGTAAGTGCTCAGTCACTGTTAAACAAATATTCACAGTGCCCGCTATGAACATAGGGCCAGACCGCAGTGCCGTCTGTGACGTTGCCATAGCAATGCCTGCGTTCACTTGCAGCACATCACTGCTGCAGTCATGGAACCTGCCTTTCTCTCTGCTCCGCAGGCCTGAGAACACTTGCTCTGGACATTTTCTGGTCTATTAAATGGGAAAGGCTGCTTAGAAGTGAGAATGGCGAGCTATTGCTTTATATATTTTTGGACATGTTTTTAGGAGGGACCAGTCTTCAGAGATGGACGTCATGCTTGGTCCAGTAGAAGATCATTGACAAAGAGGAAGAGCTTCAGTGAGATGGGTTGACACATGGCCGCCACCTTGGGCTCGAACATAGCGGTGATTTAAGGATGGCCCATGTGCAGCAGTGGCTTGTTCTGCTGGACACAGGGTCACTGTTGGTTGGGGTCAACTCTGGCACCGAACACGATTGCCATCAATAGCAGCATTCAGGTTTTGAGCACCTACCATGTGCTGAGTACTTTATAGGGAGCACAGGAAGCGTAGTCTGTTGTTGCAATGCTAACGCAGAAGCTCTGCCTCACTGGTGAGGGAGGCCCCAAAGCCCCCATGGTTTACATACAGCCTTGAGGACCCAATGGTGGGCCAGCTGTGGGTCAGTCCCTACTCACTGGCAGTGAATTGAGTTGATGTTAAGTTCTTTATACACGTTAGCTCTTTAAGGTACCCAGAGAGGCAGGCAGGTTTTGCTTTTTTGGACAGTAACAAAAACTGGCCTGGAGATCTTGAAAACTGGCCAAAGCAAGGTCCCATGAAAAATAGCCATGATGGGAATCAAACTCAGACCCATCTCTATCACCTTTTCCTGGATACAGCTCTGAGAGAGAGAGAGATAGAGATAGAGATAGAGAGAGAGACAGAGAGAGAGAGAGAATGTGTGTGTGTGTGTGTGTGAGAGAGAGAGGGAGAGAGAGTGTTGATTTATTAATCCTGAAATCCTTTCTCCTGCTTTATGCCTCCACTTCCTCTTTCTGAATGACACCATTTCTATGGATTAAATGTTTTCCATTTATCAGTTTTATTACTTGCTCCATGACTAAAGAGCTCCAAGGGTCAAATTTGACAGCAAGAACTGAATGATTCCCCTGCCTGATTTATGCCCATTTTGTGAGCCAGACTGCCACTTCTTTCTGTAGGTCCCAGGTAACAGACTTTTCTAAACAATAAAGTATCAGGGACTCTATCACAGGATCCTCCCGGTGCAGAGTGTGTGTGTGTGTGTGTGTGTGTGTGTGGTGTAGTGTGGTTTGTTTGGATGTGTTTGTATACCTGCCCACATCTAGTCAGATATAAACATTTAGGGAGAATTAGAGAAATGCATTCCCTGGAGCTAGAATTTGGATCCTTTCCTTATGTACAGTGGGATTCCATATGTTTTGCTCATCTTTATTTTCCTGCAGCCGCACAGATTTATTTTTTACGTTGCTGCCACTAAGCAGAGAGACAGTTCCAGTTTGCAGATCTGACGTTTTCTGTTGAAAGCCTTGCTTTGGCCCTGTTGCCTTCAGGGGATCGAGTGCTCTGTCTGTGGGGCTGCTCGCCTCCTGAATTCTCCTGTATTAGTTCCTGCTTTGGCAAAGCCACATTCCAGCACAGGTGCAGTTCCTTCTCTTCTAGCCCTTTCAGGCTGGCTACTGCCCTCTGTCCACGTCACCTTCTCTCCACCTGCTGGTCTGGCCGGTCACTTCTAGGAATCCACACCTGCGCCCGTTACCTGGGTCCGCCCATCTCTTGCATCACCCAGCTCACTGTGCTCTGTTTGTTTACCAGTCTCTCCACTTAGCTAGATATTAAGGTCTTGAGGGCACGCATCGTGCCATCTCTGTCTCTGTGTTCTCTAATTCAGTGTTCAGTCATGGTGAAAAAATCATCAAAAAAAGAGCAAATGCTTTGCCTTCAAGTTTGACTCTCAGGGACCTCATATGTTCGTGCAGAGTGGAACTGAGCGGCGCAGGGTTTTCTTAAAGACTGTAATCTTCATGGAAACAGATTGCCAGGCCTTTATTCTGCCTCACTGTTGTGTGGGTTTGAATCATCAGCTATTCATTTAGGAGTCAAGCACAGTGGTGCCGTCCAGGCTTCTGGCACCCAGAAGGAGCTTAGTAACCTTTGTTGAATGAAAGATTAAGTATATGCTTTGATTATCTGTAAAAGGGTGTTATTGGTAGGTGACATCCAGCATACAACAGAATGGAACCCAGCCTGATCCTACTGTGGCCTCCCAGATTCCTCAGAAAATATAGGAAGTGATAAAATCTCAGCATTTCTTGTTCCTCAAGACTTGTGTGATAACACACTAGCATTTATCAAATGCGTGTTTTATGCATGACACAGTTTACTACTCATCCTCATGTTGTTATGTGCCATCAGGTTGGAGCATACTTAAAGCAGACGCTCTGTTGGGTTTTCAGAGGCTGTAAATCATGGGCGGAAATTGCCCGTCTTTCTGCCTTGCAGCCTTGCCAGTAGAGAGATGTGTTAATCTAGTGACATTATTTCCAATAGAATCTTTGTTGCTTGGGCCCTATCACATTGCCAGTTGCCACACTGTTAAGTGCAGAGAGAGAGAGGAGAGGAGAAGAGAGGTGGAAAGGTTTTCTTTCTCAGTAGTTTGCATTTACATGAACGCCAGTTGGAATTGTTGATTGAATCAATAGAGATATTATCTCTTTAAATGATTCAGAATCTAATGTCCCTGTTGGACTGAATCCACTTTTTGTGAGGGACCCAGGCCTGCTGGGTGGGGCAGCATGGCACTGGAGTAAAGTTTTGAGGGGTCTAGTCAGTGTCTTCATGGTCATATGAATCTTATTTGCCCAGAAGGACATGGAGGCTCTGAATAGTCAAAGGAACCATGTCTCTAATGTTTGCCTTATGAATAGAACACTCTGTGTCCTGGATTGGATTGTTCCTCCTCTGGGGCAGCACGTGGTATATTTTCCTAATGTTGGAACCAATGAACTCTTCATTTTGGGTGGCCCAGGTGAAGGATTTCTGGGGCTCGTATGTGGCAAGCAAACCATGTAGTTTTCTTTCTCACCTTTCCCCTTATCTTATTTTAAAGAGAGAACTATTGAGCTACCTGACTCGTCTTAGCAAGTTTACCAGATATTGGTCAGATATGGTCAGAAATCTCTTCCTGTCACCTATTTCAGACCAGAGCCTGGTGTGAAGCGGAAATGATCACACTGATAAGAACGGGTGAGGTGTTTGCAAGGATAAATCTAAGACTCTGCGTCCTGACTTTCTCTTACCTGTTGTGTGAGTGAGAGGGACACAGAATACAATGGGACTTCCTGAAATGTGAGGCATGGAGAATGATGTCTTCCAGTCCTTAAAAAAAAAAGACTCAAAATTGGAGAAAAAAGTGCTTTCTTAATGGTTTCTAAATCGTTCATCCGCAAAATCATACAGAATTGTAAAGATACATCTCGTCAGCTGCCCTAGGAGAAAGAAGATAGTCCTGCGGTGTGAGCGGCTCAGGACTTTGAGACCCACGGCCTGGTGCGGGCAGTGGTTTTTGTTGAGTTTGGTTTTGTGTGGAACCTTCTCTTCTAGCCTGCGAGTCATAGCAGGGTCACGGTTAGAGGTTGAAAGGTTTTTCTTTTCCAGAACCACACCTCAGAGACCAGGAAGATCCTGGGACACCAGTCCTCTAGGCGGGAGGACTGTGGAAGCAGAGGCTTCTGGTTTTAGAAAAAGTTCAGTGTTGAGTTAATGAGAGCAAGTGCCACCTGTGTGAGCCTGTGGACAGCAAAACCAGAAGAGGGAAGCAGGTGGTCGAACACTTCTCCTTTTCCTTTCTGGAGACATTTTTTCCCTTCCCTTTATTGAGAAGGGTATTTGAAAACAGACAGTGTCCAGGGGCTGGGACCAGAGGAGTCTCATCCTTTGCTGGCTACCGGCTACCAGTCACCATGTATGCTTCGTTTCACAACCATCCTGTGAGTTGAGGAGGTGGAAGTTTGAAGAGGACGAGTGACACCCCCAGTATGTCAGACAGTATGAAACAAAACGTGCTACAAAACAACAGAAACCCAAAAGCCAGCCCCCCTCACCCAAGCAAACCTCGTGTTGGTATTGATTCCAACTCATGGTAACCTCATGGATTACAGAATAGGATGATGCTCCAGGTTTGCTGGGCTGTTATTTTACTGGAATAGATTGCCAGGCCTTTCCTCCACGTTGCTCCTGGGAGGGTCCAAGCAGCCAACCTTTTAGGTTAGTAGTAAAGAGTCACCTGTTTGTATCCCTCAGGTATCTCATAACTAGTAAGTGGCTTTTCAGTCTTGCTCGGACGGGCAAGGTGAGAGAAGCCTTTGAAGTCTTCTGAAGGGCCAGTGTGTGGTCCCTCCAGTCTCCCTCTGAAAGGAAGCATTGTCCTTCACTGTTTCTTTGATGCTCTGGGAAGTTTCAGAACCAAGCGGTCATTTTGCTCTGAGGGCTTCCTGGTCATGTGAAGAGGGCGGGGTGAATGTCCGATGTGCTGGGCTGGGTGGACTGGGGCTTTGGCTTGGCTCCTTTGGGCTGGCTGGTCCTTGCTTTTGCTTTACACGAGGGTTTATTTTGAAGCATATACTTAAGTGTCTTGCTTGGGTGTGGTTGAACCCGTTTTGCATCCAGCTGGATGCAGGGTTGACTGGCCCCAGGGGACCCACCTTCAGAAGACCACTGTGTGGTTGGGCAGGTTCACAGCTGCTTCTGAGGTCAAGGCTAATGGGCGGGGAGGGCCAAAGAGGAACAGAGTTAGGAGCGTGCAAGGACCAGGCTGGGGCTGGGATGGTTACATGTGATTTGCAGTGTGGTTCTAAGGGACCTCAGAAGGGGACAGAGAATGACCGAATTTACCTAATGTCTTACAAGGAGTGGATTGCTGCTCTTGGCTGCTGGGCGTGGCCTCATGATTAGCTCATGTATTTGCCAAGGAGGAAACACTATCTCTGCATTATAGATAAGGAGGCACTCTGGTCATTCAGTGATGTGTGGGGCTGTTAACCAAAAGGTCCAGAGTTTGAATCCACTAGTTGCTTTACGGACAGAAGATGAGACCATGTTCTGCCTTAAAGATTGATGTTACTGTTGTCCGGGGTGCTTGAGACAAGTCCAACTCATAGCGCCCCTGTGAACAACAGATCTGAACCCTGTCCTATCCTGTGCCATCTTCACCCCCTCTGACTCACTCAAGCCCGTTGCTGCAGTCAGTGTATCAATCCATGGCACTGGGATCCTTCCTCGCTTGCTCCTGTCCCACCTTTCCAAGCATAAACATCACAGCATGGGGAACAGTGATGGGACAGTCCTGCTCTGTCCTGTTTTGGTCAGGTGCCGGCAAGCAAGAGTACGACCCACAGCAGATCTTACGGACAGCAGATCTGAGCCAGATTTATCCTGTGCCATTTTCACACTTTCTAACACATGAGAGTCAGCTTGTCCTGTAGGATTGCTGTAAGTTGGAATCGACTCATTAGCAAGGAGTTTTTGAGTTTTGTAAAGAAATGGAGACTTAGAGCTCTTTGCCCAAAGAGATTCTCATTTTGTTTATTCAGTCAATGGATGGTTATTGTTTACTGCATGCTATTCCCCTACCTAACGTGGCCTCTGTGGACAAGGCCTTGTTCTAATAGAGCTGGTGGTCTGAGGGCGAGATGTGTCTGTGGTGTGGAGGGCACAGTGAGCAGGGAGGAGGAAGGCTCGGAGACAGGATTTTAACCAATATTACCTAACTGCGGCCTTGCGCCATGTTAACAGCCAGCTTCCTCTTTGCATCCTCACTTCCCTGTCAAGTAAGGGTTATTCACCCAGCTTATAAATATGCACAGTTAGGCCCAGAGAGGCTGAGCAGCTTGTGTGAAGTTGCACAGTGGAGGAGCTGGAATTTGAATGGACACTAGGTTGAATTCTAATGCAGCAGGCTGCGTACCTTAGAATAGTGCGGTTTTACGAAATTGAAAGCAGAAATAAAAGCGAAGCGAAATGAGGACATAGTCTGTAAAAGTAGTCTGGTAAACTCTGAGACATACTTAAAAAAAAAAAATCAGAGTTGCTGTCCAGTGAAGGAGCAGCCCTGAGTCTGATTTGTGATGGAGACGCTGAGGTATGTTACCTGTGGTCTTGAGACCAAGAGGGATGGGTCTTGGCCCTTGTCTGATGGTCATTTATTATGGTTAAGGTGAAATGAAAACCTCTTAGCATAAATCCTCAAAAACCCCATCTTTGTTGATTCTGGCCCGCAGAATCCAGAGTGGAACTTCCTCATAGGGTCTCCTAGGCTGTGGTCTTTATAGGCATGGACCACCACAGCTTTCTCTTGTGGACTGTTTAGAAGTTGTACACTTTAGCCTCCATGTCACTGCCACTCAAATTCAACGCTAACATTAACTGATAGTAACCTTTAAACCCCACTCAAGCTTTTAGAAAGCAGAAGTCTGGAAATTCCAAGCTGAGCTCCTGGTGACCCTCCCACACGTGAGCTTGAGTGTGACTTGGGATGAGGCGAATGACGTGGCCGCCCTCTGGCCAGACGCCTTGGAAGTTCCAACACCCCCCTCCCTCCCCCCTACCCCCAGGCCTCTGTGGGGCTTTTGTGAAATTGCTTGTTACCAATTGATTTTGCTCTTTGGGGTTTCTGTCATTGAATAGGCATTTTCCTGGGACCTGTTTGAGGTCTCACACCCCATCTTCTCAGTAGTTATTCTTCATTCATTGTATAAACATTGAAACCTGTGAGAGTCAGAACTGCCTTCTTTTCCTTAGGTCTTACTTCTGCATTTGATAGGGTACCTTCTTACAACCTTTCAGTTGCTTGTTTTAGTGGAAAATTTTTGAATTCTTTCCTCATCCTCATAGGTTTCCATCTTACACATGTTCTGGTTTTCATGAGTTTTACTGTAAAAAAGGGAAAATGGAAAGACATTGGTATTTTATCCACTACTCATTCTTTTGTGAGCTGAAGAGGGACCCTAAGTAACCTTTTTTCTTGATGGTATTTGCCCTCCTGCCTACAAATGCTGACCTGGGAGACAGAGGCCTGCTCCCCAGGCCCCATCCTCTCCACCTTTGCTAGATAAGTAATTTGCTTGGTAAGCCTCTGGGAGTGCAGAGGGCCCCAGGAACTCTACCGCATTGCTGGTGTTTCTTCTGAGAGAGCCTCTGCTTACCACAGATGGCACAGTCCCCTCGGTGTGTCTCCCCATAATGGGGAGACTCCCCTCTCTCAGCCAGATGTTGCCTCAGGCAGATGCCTCCATGGTTTATGACCATGGCGGCCGTTACAGTCCGGGAGAAATTTCAGCTTTGCTGGTCTCTAGTGTATTTAGTATTTGCGATGAGGTGGGCACGGGGGCACTTTAAACCTTTTATGTATATACTCTCACATCCTTTTCACAAACAAATCTTGGGCGGTGAGTATTTTTATTGTCCCCTTTTGATAGCTGAAGCTATAAAATGGGGCTTGGATGGAGCGTGCCCCCTCTCCCCCCCCAGGTCATGCAGCTCTGATGGTGGAGGGCCTGACCTCCCCAGGAAAACATGTTTCCAGCTTGAAATCAGTTTTGACTTACAGTCCTGAGGCAGGACTTTTACTTTAAGGTTCCCTCTGCATTCTGCAGGGATACTCAGGGTGGTGCAGTAGTTAAGCACTTGGCTGTTAGGTAAAATGTCAGTGAATGTAAATCTACCCACTGCTCGAAGGAAGATGTGGCAGTTGGCTTCCATAAAGATCATAGCTTTGGAAACCCTAAGGGGCAGCTCTGCTGTGTACTATAGGGTCACTTTGAGTTGAAATAGACCTGACCACATTGATTTTGTAGCTTCCTACCCTTCTTTGTCAAGTAATGGTTAAGATTTCCTAACTTTGGCACTATTTACATAAAGGAAGACCCAAACCAAACCCGTGACATTTGGGATTGATGAATTCTTTGCTGTGAAGGGCCGTTCTGTATATTTTAAGGGGTTTTGCAGCATCCCTGGCCTTCTCCAACCAGTTATGACCACCCAGAATGTCTCCAGATACTGCCAGGTGACCCTTGCGGGACAAACTTGCAGCCAATTAAGAACCTTTAAGTGCTAGTGACCATTTCAAACCCCAAACTGGAAGGCACAGTGTAAGAGAAAATTTGAAATTGAGACACATAAACGTGACACAAAACTTTCTGTGCGGGAAGAAAGATTGGAAATGAGCTTTGTGTGGAAATAACCTTTCATAATAAAGATAAAATGATGCCACATACTTCTTGGCAAACTAACATGTGAAGTCTTTTTAAAATGTTTAATCCTCATGTACTGAAAATACGTGAAGCAAAAGTCAACTTTACTTTCATTCAAGTTTTGTGGTGAGAAGTACTTTCTGTTGAAAAGAACGAGGTGAAAATAGAGGCCTTCCTTGAAATCTTTTACACATGGAGAAGAATATTCGATGAGTGGAACATTTCTGTGCATTTGTTTCTGGCCCCAGGAACTCGCTTTTCCAGTTTCTTACCTGCCCCAGTCAGATGTTTGGTAAGCTCATGTTTTGTGATGCGTGTACACAGGGTCACGTGAGCTTGTTTTTGTACATGTGACTGGCAAACTGGTCTCTTTTTCTCAGATATTATTCCCTCCCTTCCCCAATTAAATTCTTACTTTCTGTTCATTCCTGAGGATGTACCCATGCCAACTATATATCAGGTGTATATGAAGCCTCTCAACATTTATTTGAAGAATGAATTAAATCATGTTGTGAGGTGCTGTCAAAATGAGATCCAACTCGTAGTGACCCTGTCTACAACAGAGTAAAACTCTTCTCAGCCCTTTGATGTCCTCACGACTTGTTGTCATCCTTGAGCCCATTGCTGCAGTTATGCTGTCAATCCATTTCACTAAGAGTTGTCCTCGTTTTGCTAATCTTCTATTTTACCAGGCATGATGTCTTTCTCCAAGGACATGTCACTTCTAACCCATGTCCAAAGTGTGTGAGATGAACTTCTCATTTCTAAGGAGCTTTGTGGCTGTACTTTTTCCAAGACAGTTCTGTTGATCTTTTAACATTTCTTAATACAAACAGTATTCTTCACCAATACAACGCAGAATTTAAAAGCATCAAGTGTTCTTTGAGTTTCTTAGTCACTGTCCGGTTTTAACATGCAGTTGAGACAATTGAAATACCAAGGCACACCTTAGTCCTCGAGGTGACTTCCTTGCTCCTTTGCAATACATTGGGTTTTTTTTTTAAAACTACTGCTTATATAGGTGTTATGGGTCCAAGTAAAAGAAAATCCATGTCAGCTTTGTGTCCCCCCCCCCTTCTTTTATCATGTTATTGTTTATGGTCCAGTTGTGAGGATTTTTGTTTTCTTTATGTTAAGGTGCAATCCATTACGCCTAGTTTTTAGTCTCCCTCAGGAAGGATTGTATATCATCTTTGCTTTCAGCATCAAGGTTGTGTCATCTACGTATTAAGGTTGTTCATGAATCCTTCTCTAAATTTGATGCTGTGCTTTTCTTCACATAGTCCAGTTTTTCAGATTAGTTGTTTATTATACAGATTGAATACATTTTGTGAAAGCATGTGACTCTGATACACATCTTTTCTGATTTTAAACCACAAAGTATCTCCTTGTTCTGTTCAGATGACTACATCTTAGTATATTCAGGTTCTGTGAGTGTGTTTTAGAATACCCATTCCTTGCAGTGTTTTCTATAATTTGTTGTGATTCATACAGTTAGATGCTTTTGGATAGCTAATAAAACACAGATAGATGTCTTTCTGGTATTTTCTATTTTCTGCCAAGATCTTTCTGACATCAGCTGTTACACCATTCCATGTCCTCATCTTGGATTTCTGGAAGTTCTCTGTCATTATACTGCTGGGATCAGTTACATTTAAGGGCATATAATCTGTTAAGATTTCTTGTATTTTTAAAAAACCCTCATTTATAAAAATTTCAAGTAGAACAGTAAAACTAGGAAATTATTTCAGATGATTAAAATCAGCTCGTAAATCCATTTCTTAGATTTGTGAAATAGCTCCCTCCTGTTATGAAATACTTTTGCCATTTTATCGCGGTAACCTCCTAGGTGTCAAGTATAACTGTATGCCATAGACTTTTTCTTTTTAAAATGTATTTTATTTTGTATTGAGAATATATGCAGGATGTGTACTAATCTGACAATTTCTTTATGTACAGTTTAGGAACATGGATTACATTCTGTGAGTTGTATAACCATTCAGACTTGTTTTATTCCCCATCACCTCACCAAACATTTACTGCCCCCTAAGTTTTCTATTTTGAGTTACTGTTGTGAATGTAATACTTTACAGATAGATTTTAAAAGGTCACAATACTTAAGGCAGACATTCTTCACTAGTTACATTAAACAATTGTCAGGTTTTCTGAAGGCTTCAGGAGGCATTTTGGTTTTACTCTAGCTTACGTGAAAATGTGAGATTTTGTTCTAACTTTTTGACTAAGATTGTCTAGTTGTTGTTGATTGCCTTCAAGTCGAGCACAACTCATAGTGACCCTATGAACAAAAGGTCTGAAGCCTACAACTATCGACATTTATCAAAGTTCAAAGAGTTTCCAGAGGCATGTTGTTTAGGAAGTGGATGCCATGCCTACTTCCAAGATTGTCTAGAATCTTATAAAATCTTTGATCGAAGTTTTTATTGATGGAAGCTGGATGTGTATATGTTTTCAAGTGGATTTTTTTTGGAGATAGGTCTCTAGGCCCTTTTTCTGAGGAATTCTGCCTTTAGCCTTACGGTTAATGGCTCTCCCACTATCCCAGGATTTCCTGTTATGTTTTAAATAGAGTTAAATATGTAGCATCCCTTTATGCTTTTCAGCAGCACATATGTAAACTAAGGCACATACGTTAAACTAAGTGAGTGTCCTTTCGCATAGCAGATAGTCTTCCTGATATATACTAATGGTTTGCTGGTAAGAAGTTATACTACCAACCAAAAAGCATGTGTTTGAAATCCACCAGCTGCCCTGTGGGAGAAAGATGTGCAGTCTCCTCCTGTGTGATTTACAGCCTTTGGAAAGCTGCTGGAGGGTCAGCTGATAAGAAAGAGAAGTATTTACAGGGTGCCTTCACAATGTTGTTAGAGGTTGGATTGGGATCCCAACCCACACGGCTCTTCTGCCGTGGTGGCATGCTGGGTAAATGAAGAAATAACAAACTTCCTTTAGTCTACTCCCTGGAGGTCAGCATGGTTACCATTTTGCTTCATTTTCTATGAGTTTATCCTTAATACCTCTCTTACAACACTGCTCATATTGTGTGCTAATTTTTTGGGCAATGTCTTGTGTTTTCTTATGTTGTTAATTGTTTTTTTAGGCACTGTATTTAAGAAAGCAAAACTTACTGCTGTTGAGTCAGAATCATATTTAATAGCTGCATAATATTCCAGCATCCATGGTAATATGTTTTCTTTTGTTCTTCTCTTTTTGGACACTTTGTTGTCTCTGATGTTCCACTTTCATGAAGAGCTGTGACTGCAGTACAGCTCAGGTCTTGGGACGTATGTGTACATGTGTATCTTTACCTGGATGTGGACACATGCATGGTGTATGGATGTGCGTGTGTGCTGTGTGTGTATTGCATGTGTGTGAGTATGCGTGCGTATATTGCATATGTGTGAAGGTGTATGCACACTGATTCAATAGGAGCTTACTGGAGTGGGAGAATCTTTAATTTGTCTTTTTAAAAATTTTTCCCTCCTTCTTAGAAGTCACTTGATGATATTGCCCATATGGTATAAAGAAAATGGCTTTCTTGATGGGTGTCCTTACCTGTAAATGTGGAAACCTTTTTCTGGTTGCCATACATGTTTTCTGCGTCTCTCTTTGATATGGATCTCCACTGAAGGGAATTCTTGGATGATCAGAGTAATTCTAGCAGTAATAGCTCCAGGTAGCAGAGCACTCCTGGCACTGACCTAAGTGCTGTTTGATCTGGTTTCTTTATTCTCTCCGTCGGTCTAGGGAGGGAGACATGGTGATTACTGTAATATCACAGAGAAGGTGACTAAGGTACGTGCAGGTGAGCTTCTTAGTCAAGGGATCTCATTGCTGTCTCTGTTTAGAACTGACTCAAATCGGATCCTCTGATGGATTTTCAGAAGTTGTAAATTTCACAGGATAAGCCCATTTTTCTCCAAAAGAAGCAGTTGGTGGAGTTGAACTTCCCACCTTCATGTTGGCAGTGCCATTTTGTACAGATAGACAGCTGAGCTCCCTGTGCCAAGGGGTGGGGCTGGGGTTTACATCCAGGCACTTACCCAGCATGCCTCTCTGTAGGTTTGCCCTCTTCTGTTGTGTGTACCCTGGATATGATCTTGGACCCCCCATTTTTAAAAAAAAATTCCATTTGTGTGTGTGTGTTTGTGTGTGTGTGCGCGCGCGTGCACATACCATTAAATCGGATCTGACTGGTACAGGAGGAGATTGTCCTTCCTTCTCCAGCAGAGCATCTGTTGGATCCGAACTGCATACCTCTGGGATTGCAGTGCAGCTTCTTGCCACTAGGCCACCAGAGCTCCCTTATCTTGGACCCCTCTTGTGGTGGTCACTGGGGATGATCCTCTCCCCCTCCTCATGCTGGGGACATTTGGCAGAGTCTGTTAATAGTATTTTTATTTGGTTTTGTGACAAATAAATTCCATGACAATTCATATAGAATATAGAATACACATTTTGTTTTTAAAAAAGATACCTGTTAGACCACTTGAGTCAGAACTGACCCTCCAGTGGGTTTTCAGAGACGTTAATCGCATGGGAGAAGATTACCTATCCTTCTCCCAGCAGAGAAGCTGGTAGCCTTGAACTGCGTATCTTTGGGATTGCAGCACAGCTTCTTGCTTCTAGGCCGCTAGTGCTCTCTATAAGACCACTTGAAAATAGACACACAAATACTTACAAAAAGCTAGATAACTAAGTTAAAAATCCCAAATGCAGGCCTGGGTGGGGAACAACAAAAGAACATAGTGTGAAGAGGCATGTGAACTTGTGAATAAATAAAAATTATACAGCCATTCCCAAGGAAAGGGCAGCGGGAAGGGGGCACCTTGGGTGGAGGATAGGAATGGACCTGGGGTTTCTGGTCAGCTTGGGGATGACTGGTGGTGGCTGAGCTCACTCCTCCTGTCTGGAGACATTTTCCAGTGTCCTGATGGGGATATGAGGAAGGTTTGCTCATGGCCTCTTCTGGGTAAAGGTCAAGGATGCTGCTGAGCATCCTTCATTGCACAGGACAAGGGATGTCCAGCCCCATATGTCAGTAGTGCCAAGATCAAGAACCACTGCTGGGAGGAGAGATGTTGAAGGAAAAACACAGGCTTCTCAGGAGATAGCTGGAAGAATGAGGGGTTGGGGTTGAGACTTTGGAATCTTGACCTGAGCAGTTCATAAGCATTATCATCTTGGACAAATGACATAAAATTTTCGAGTCTCGTTTTCCTCATCTGAAAAGAGATAAATGACACTTCATTTGAACATGCATCCTGGCATCAAATTTCCTGAGTGTGAATCTACTCTGAAATGATGAGAGGGCTACTTTGCCTTGAGGCACCTCGGTTTTCTCATCCATTAAATAGGCAGAAAGGAATCACACTTAAGTGCAATAATGGGAATTTCCTTCCAAATTTAGACTCAGTGGTGGGCCTGGGTGAGGATGAGGGTGGTGCTTCACTTAATATGGCGATGAAGGGCCAGACATTCCCTGAGGGCGGGGCTGCCTTGTCCTGAATCTGGAAGGTCATGTTCGCTGGGGTGACCACTGCTCGGTCCTATTCAGTCTTTCTTGTCATATGGGAGTGTGACTCAGTGTTGGCAGATCTGTCAAGTTAGAACCAATCCACAGCTGACCTTCCAGAGGGTTTTCAGAGACTGTACGTTGGAGAGGAAGAGATTGCTCATCTTTATCCCCTGAAGTGGCTGGTGGATTCCAACCATATATCTTTGGTTTGATAGCTCCGTATATGGGTTTGTGTGGGGTGCTGTTGTAGTTATTATGTGGCGTAGAATAGCCTGTGACTCCGTGCAACAGCTCTGATCTCTACTCTATCCTGAGCCAGTCTCACTATCTCCAACATACCTACCCTCACTTCCCCAATTACTTTATCAATCTGTATCACTTGGGGTCTTCCTCTCTAGTGATGTCCCTTTACCCTTCAAAGCATGATGAGGTCATGCTCAGTCCAGGGACTAGTCCCTCTTGGCCACATTCTCAAATTATGTGAGATGGAGTTTCAAAATCCTTGCCTCCAAAGAGCAGCTTGGTTTCACTTTCTCCAGGACAAACTTGGTGTTTCACCAGGCAGTCCATGGTATATTCAGTATTCTTCTCCAGCACCACAACTCAAAGACATCAGTTTTTCTGACATTCTTAGTCACTGTCCAGCTCTCTGATGCATAGCAAGTAATTGCCAAGAACATGGCCTGAATCGCGTGCACCTTATTCTCTAGATTGACATCATTCATTGCTCTAGCACTTTGGAGAGGTTCCTGACTGCAGCTTTTCTCAGAGCAATTAATCTTTTGATTTCCTGACTGCTGGTGCCAAGAGTGTGGAGCCTAGCAAGCTGTAATTGTTGACAACCTCAATCTCTTCTCCATCTATCATGGTGCTGCCAGTTGGACAAGTAGTGAGACTCTTTATTTTCTTGATGTTGAGCTTCAAATCCATATCAAAGAATATAGTACTTTACCTTCTGTAGCAAACACTTAAGGCCCTCCTTAGTTTTAGCAAGCAAGGTTGTTTCATCTGCATAATACAGATTGTTGTTGAGTCTTCCTCCAATCCCGATGCCACGCTCCTCCTCATAAAGTCCAGCCTCCCAAATAATCTGTTCTTTGGGATCCACACAGTCAAATGCTTTTGCATAGTCAAGCACAGATAGACATTGGATCAACCTTAGGTTTTTATTGATAGCCTTAGTGCTATGGCCTCTTCTAAACCCAGCTTGTGTGTATTTCAATAGTTCCCTGTCGATGTGCTGTTCTAGGCATTTTTGGATACTCTCTAGCAAGGTTTTGCTTGCATGTAATATTAGTAATATTGTCTGATAATTTACACACTCTGTCATATCACCTTTTTATTTTTTTTGGAATGGGTGTAAATATGGATCTCTTCAGTCCATTGGCCAGATAGTTGGCCTCCAGATTTCTTGGCACAACCTGGTGAGCAACAACAGGGCAGTATCTGTTTGCTGAAATATGTCAATTAGTATTCCATCAATTCCTGAGGCATTGTTTTCTTGCCAGTTCCTTCGGAGGAGCTTAAACTTCCTCTTTCATCACCATTGCCTCTTGATCATAAGTTGTTTCATGAAATTATTTTTGGTACAGTTACTCTGTACTCCTTCCATCTGCTTTTGCTTCTTCCTGGGCCATTCAATATTTTACCCTTAGTATTGCAACTCGAGACTTGAATTTGTTTCTCAGTTCCTTTAGGTGAAGAAATGCCAAGCAAGCTTGGCCCTTTTGATTTTCCAACTCCACTATTGTGTGTATATGTACAGGTGTGTGGTTGGAGGGGCTAAAATGTTCATCTGCTAACTGAAAGGTTGAGAGTTCGAACCTACCACGTGCCCTGTAGGAGTGAGAGGTGTCAAACAGCCCCTGTATAGATTTTTATAGCCTCAGTAACCCGAAGAGGCAATTCTGCTAAGTATGAATTCAGTGGATCTTAGATACATATTTTTTCACATAACAAGTGTGGGGTCGGAACTGCCCAGGGAGCATCATTGTGTAGCCTCTTGTTGTTGTTGTTAGGTGTTGTGGAGTTGACTCATTCAGCAAGTTAAAGTTGCTGCCTGCTCTTAGCTCTGCACTCCCCTCAACCTCACAGAAGCCCCGGAGGTAGGGTGGTCAGTTTACTAAGACAATTTTAGCCCTGTGGTCCCCCCACCCCCCAACCTCACAACAGCTCAGAAGGGGGGGGTCATTGGTTTACTGAGAAATTTATGTTCCGAGAAATGACATTGCAGCTATTTTTATATTTATCATCTTATATATTTTTAAATTACTTTTTCCATTTGAGTGAAGGTTTACAAATCTTACTGACTTTTCATACAGGCGTTCATCCATCTTTTGTACCATCGTTTAATGTGATTAACTTATTGCAATGTCTAATCAATCCTGTATTGTCTGCTGGTTGCCTTTCCTGTCACACGACTTTACAAATTCCCCTCTCCTCTACCTTTCTTTCTTTCTTTTTTTAGTTTTAATGGTTTATTTAGCACAAATAAAATGTCCAGACAAGCTTTCTATTCGTTTTCTTTGCCATGCAGTCCGGCACTGAGGTTGGGGACTCTAACAGCCAGCCTGGCTGCTCTTTCCATAGAGGCTCTGCAGTTGTTGGAGGAAGCATTGTACGCAATCTCAGTACAGGAAGATTGGCCGCACCTTGACATTGTGGACTAGGAATTCGCAGAAGCCACTGGGCAACTTGTGCTTTGTCTTCTTGTTGCTCAAGTAAACAGTGGTGGGCATCAAGATCTGGCCCTTAAATCTTCTCTGAACCCTGTTGTTGATGCCTCTGGGCTTGAGCCAGTTACTCTTAATTTTGACCTAACGGTCTGACTGGTGGCGGCTGAACTTCTTGGTCTCTTTTTGACAATCTTTGACTTCACCAGGGGTCTGAGAGCAGTCATTATGCCTTCAAGAAAGAAGCCAGATGTGTGTTAGAAGCCTCTTAGAAGTTGGCTTGGCTGACCGGGTCCCAAATACTGTTGCAGAGTATCTTCCAATCACCAGGTACTGAACCAGGTGGGAGTGGAATGCTTTCCCTCCAGCATCCGAAGCTGGGAGAAGACTAGCCATTCTCCAGATGCGATCCTGGCAGGGTTCCTCTGCCTTTCTTCACATCCTTATTAAACCTCCAGAATTGCTTCTATCTGTGTGTAAACCTTTCCTTAGCTTTTTTATCATTGTTGTTGGTTGTTACGTGCCATTGAGTTGCTTGCGACTCATAGTGACCCTGTGTACAAGAGCCCTAAACGCTGTTCTATCCTGTGCCAACCTCGCCATCTCAAATGCACTTATTCCCACCGCTCCAGTCACAGAATCGATCCATCTCATCTAGGGTCTTCCTCTCCTTCGCCGCCCCTCAGGTAATTTTTATCATAGTGGGCCTGTACCATAAATGCGCTTTTTGGAACTGACTTCTGTCACTTGGCATAATTTATTCTAGATTCGTCCATATTGTACAGTTTTTCATGAATTGCTGATCATTTTTTAGTGTGCATTGTCTTATTTTACAATTAGATTTATCTTTCAGGTGACAAGCCGGATGATGTGGTAAGTTAAGTGACTTGTCCAAGGCCACATGGCTGGCTTGCAGGCTATCTAATTTTTCTGACTCCGTTTTCTGATTCAGCAATACTCTTGAGTCTGCTCGGCTGTGGCCCCACCTGCTCTGCCACACCTGGTGCTCACCTGGTTTCTCGGGAGGTGGCCCTTCATGCTGCCCTTTTATGGAAAAATCAGAGCAGGAAAAATTAATCACAGTCCCTCACAGAATCTGCTTCTAGAATGAGTGACTGTATTCCTGGGTGAGATTGCTCGTTTGTGATAGGCCAGTCCCTGCTTTGTGGGGTGTTTATGAGATTAAGTGAAGTGAGGGGTAAAGGGTTTTGGTTGGCACCTGGCCATGGTGGATGTATAAATGAACCCACAGTTCTCATCATTCCTCTTCTTTAGACCAGAGTGCTCAGGGCTTCCTTCAGGTGTGTATGGAATATGGACTCGGTAATAATGGGGTCACATTTTTGCCTGAGCTTTCAGCAGAAAGGAACTTTGGATGTAACAGTGATTCTTGAGATTTGACAGGTCCCAAATCTCTCACCACATCCGCAGGGTTAACACACAGCAGATCTCCTGATGATCTGTCATGGCCCCCTTTACTCTCCCCTCCGCCCCTTGCCAGTGTGACGATCATCACATCCTCTCTAGAATGTTCTGAAGCATTGCTGACGGCTGGTCTCATGACTGACATGTGAGAGCAATGTCAGCCCTCACCCCAGGTCTTGGTTTGCCCCCCAGGCTCCCTGTTTTATAGCTGTTGTGCTCCCAAGCCATGTTTACAAATGTCCTTTCTGCCACGTGCCAGCTGGACGAAGCAGGCGGGGGGGACGGGGAAGAGAGTAAGAGAGAGTGTGTGTGTGTCTACCCTTCCACTAGAAAGCCTCAGGGTCAGGTGCTGCAGGTAAGGTCCCTGGAGTCATCCTTCCTTGTCGCTGGTCTGTGATGCTGACTGCAGGAAACAGCAGTGCCCTGGGCCTGCTCGGCTTAGTGACACATTTTCAGCCCAGGGTGCTCTGATCCCTGTCCAGGCGCTGGGCGAATGTTTTTCCAGCTCGATTACTTGCTGGCATGCATAGGTCAATATACAGGGTGTTCTCGGAGAAGCCGGAGCTCTGTGTTGACTTTTGCTCCCTGGGATGTGCGCTGGGAAGGAAGTGGCTTTTCAGGTTGTGGTGGGTATAGGATGTGGTCTGGGGTGATTAGCATCAAACACTGAGGATGAAGTTAACAAGAATTGGAGAGGGTTTTGTTTTTTTTTCATTTTCCTTTCTTTTGTACTTTTGGGCTAAAGTGCCTCAAAAGGAGGTTTGTGTCTCAGGGAGGGGCCCTTTATTCTGTACATTTTTTCTGATTTTGAAAGAGAAAGTCAGAAGCTCCGATACTGCTTTATTTCATGATTAGATGTCTTTCTGTCAAACTGCTTCTTAAAACTGGAGTTCAGTGGACTTGGGGGGGGAGGGATTGTATAACAATGAAAGAATTTTACTTTTACTTTTCAAAGAGAAGAGTGAATTGGAGGGGAGGGGATGGACTGGGAGAAAAGTGCAACAGTGAATGGAAACCCTCAGTCTCTGTAAACTTTCATTAAAATTAATTTAAAAAGAAAAGAAAAGAAAAAAACCCCACCGAAGTTCAGATGCTAACTTTGCTGTAGACTCGCATGGCAGGTAAAGGAGCCTTGGTGGCACCATGGTTAAGCGCTTGCTGCTAACAGAAAGATTGGCAGCTTGAACCCAGCCAGTGACTGTGGCTCAGACTCGGTGATCTGCTCCCCGGAAGATTACAGTCCTGAAAACCCTGAGGGGCAGGCTCTGCCCGGTCACATGGGGTTGCTGTGAGTGGAAGTAGAAGTGATGACATCTATCATCATGCTTGGGACTGTGGAGGGGTGAAGAAGGAGAGGAAGACTCTCAACCAGGTGGGCTTGACACACTGACTGCAGCAATAGACTTGAGTGTGTTAGCGATGATGAGGACGGCACAGGATAGCACAGGATACAGACGGGTTGTTTGTAGGGTTGCTATGAGTCATACCCGCCTTGAGGGCACCTAACAACAGTGGCAGCGACAAAGCCAACAATAACCAAACAATAATCAAAACAATAAGAACTTTAAGTAGACTCCTGAAGCTCTGGTGGCCTAGCGGGGTAGATCCGAGTCTGTCTTCTAATCCACCTGTTCCTCATTGGGAGAAGGATGGACAATCTCCTCCCTTGAGATTTACAGCCTCTGAAAACCTGCTGGACAGTCATCTTTGAGTCGTTTCCAGCTTGATGACATATAGCAACAAGAACATAAGTGTGTCCCTGTCAGTGTGCCTACAGCCTGCTCTCTGAGCTGTAGAATCCCGCATGTATGGAGGGGACACCCCTCAGTGGCTGCCCCAGGTTCAGGGTGCTACTACACGCAGAGCACTTGTATACATTTCCTGGCCCCAGGCAGTACCGAGTGATGGGAGCTATTGCCCTACTCATTAGAGGGGCAGTTCGCTATGGTTAAAGCCGTGATAATGGCAGTGGCTGCAGTTACCGAGTGCTTTCTGTGGGCCACACGGACTATTCCAAGTACTTGAGATCCATTAACTCCTGTCATGCTCACAATAACTCGGTGAGGCTGAGCTGTCATAATTTCCATTTGGCCCATGAAAAACACACAGGCAGGGGAGCTCTGGTGGCCTAGTGGCAAGAAGCTGCACTGCAATCCAAGAGGTATGTGGTTCAAATCCACCAGATGCTCTGCTGGAGAAGGAGGGACAGTCTCCTCCTGTACCAGTCAGATCCGATTTGACGGTACACACACACACACACAAGGATAATAAAATAAAATTAAAACAACAACAACAACAAAACCCCAACAAAACACACACAGGAAGAGAGGCTGAGTAACTTGCCCAAGCCAGCCACCCCGCTCATGAGTAGAGCAAGGGCTTGAGAAGTAGAATCAGAAGACTTGAGGGCATACTGATGCCATCCATCTCCAGGTGGGGTGACCAAAGTGCTCAACTCTCAGTTCCTTTCTCAACTGCAAGACGGTGTGAATAAAACAAGCCCCCAGGCCCCTTCTTGCCTTCACTGTCTTACTCTAAGCGCCACTGAATCAGAACCAACTCATAGTTGAGCCTCCAGTGCGTTTTTGCAGGCTGTAGTTCGAAGGGAATGTGCCCAGCTTTTTTCTTGTAGAGTCACTGGTGGATGTGAGTCACTAGAGAGGTGTCACCTTTGCGTCAGGTGCTCGGTTCTCTGTGGATTACGCCACCAGAGTCCCCGCTGCACTTCCCAGAATGGTGCTGAATTAGGAATGCCGAATCTTAGGTGCCGAGGAATCGTTTGCTGATTAACTGTGCTAGGAGGCTGTTAGGAGACTCAAAGGAGTTGTAAAACTCTGTATAAAAGTTGGTGGTTGTTTTAAAGGCCCCAGTGTGCTTGTTGTGCGAGTTTGAATGGCATGCCTGTTTTTCAGACTTCTAAACCGCTTAAGAGAGAGGCATAAATTGAGGCAAATATGACCTTTGTTACCAATAAGCGTGGTTGGAGGATGTGGCTTAGGTGTGGGGCAACAAGAGCTTCCTGATGAGTACCCAGGACTGCAGAGGGGCACCCAGCCTGCCTCAGGCACCCAGATGCCTTCCACAGAGGGTGGTGGTGGAGAGTGTGAGACCAGCAGCCTCAGTGTATCTTCAGATGGAGAAACAGGCCACATCAGCAGAGAAAGAAATCATTCCTCCCTGGGGAAGAACGGAGCAAACCAGCTGCCTTATCTTTCTCCCCTAGAGCAGCTGATGGATTTGAACTGCAGATCTATTGGTTATCAGCCCAACCTCTAATGCACAACGCTGCCAGGGCTCCTAGGGTTGGTAGGAGAGGACATCACGCTTGGAAAGGTGGAGCATTGGTCAAAGGGAGGGAGACCCTCAACCAGGAGGCTCAACACAGTGACTGCTGCAGTGGGCTCAAGCGTGTCAGAGATTGTGAGGATGGCACAGGATAGGACAGGGTTCAGATCTGTTCATATGGTTTCTGTGGGTCATGCTTGATTCGATGGCACCCACCAACAATAACAACCACGCGGGCTCCTAGGTAATGAGGGTAGTGTTCACTTGTTGTTATGTGCCGTTGAGTCGCTTGCGACTAATAGCGACCCTATGTACAACAGCCCTAAACTCTGTCCTGTGCCAGTTTCACTGTCTCTGACACCCCCACCCTGATTACCCCAGTCACTGAATCAATCTACCACATAGAGGGTCCTTCCCCTCCTGCGCTGTCCCTCCACTCTACGAAGCATGATGTCCCTCTCCAAGGACTGGTCCTTCCTTACAACATGTCCAAACTTAGGAAGCACTTATTCTGTTGCAGGCGCTGGTCCAGGTCCTTCCTCACAACAGTCCAGCCAGGTGTTATCATTGTCCCCTCCAGTTTGCAGATAGAAGGTCAGGGGATTGACCCAGGGTCACACATGAGCATGTGGTGAAGCTGAACATACTAGCTTATTTTGTGTGGCAGTGCCACTGAGTTGACTATGACTCATACATAGCATGTACATAGGGTTTTCAGAGGCCTGCTATTTCAGAAGTGGATGGCCAATCCTTCTTCCTAGTCTGTCTTAATGTGAATGTTCAGATTTAGAGAAGTATCAGACAGACCAGCATGTTAAAGGTATATCCCTTAGTGCGGCGTTAACTTTAGTGTCAGTGTTGTCCCTGCCTTTCTCACACGCGTCTTTACCCACTTATTTCCCTGCTCCACCATCCACCAGGATACCCATCCACTTCTACCCCCTCCCTTCACATCTATCTCCCTTTGACCAGCCCTCCATCTAATAACATATATGAGGCTTCCATGGCTTCTGTGATTCCAAACACATCAGCTGATGGTAGTTCCTTATGTTGGGATCAATGGATGGTGAAGAGATTGAGATTGTACACAGCTTTAGTTTGCTTGGCTCTGTAGTCAACAGTCTTGGCATCAGCTGCCAGGAAATTAAAAGGCGCATTGCCTTGGGAAAGTCTGCTGTTAGGGCCCTCTCCAAAGTATTGAAGAGCAATGGTGTCTCTCTGGAGACTAAGGTGCGTCTGATACAGGCTATGGTCTTCGCAATCACTTGTTATGCGTCAGAGAGTTGGACAATGACCAGGGAGGATAGAAGGAGAATTGATGCCTTTGAGCTGTGGTGCTGGAGAAGAGTATTGAGAATACTGTGGACTGCTAGGAAAACAAACAGATTTATCCTGGAAAGGGTTAAACCGGGTGGCTCCTTGGAGGCAAGGTTTGGATATGTTGTGAGGAGAGACTGGTTCTTGGAGAAGGACATCATGCTTGGGAGGGTGGAGGGACAGCACAGGAGGGGAAGGCCCTCTATGAGGTAGATTGATTCAGTGACTGGGGTAATTGGGATGGGAGTGTCAGAGACGGTACGATTGGCACAGGACAGAGCGGAGTTTAGGCCTGTTGTACATAGGGTCGCTATGAGTCACAAGCGACTCGACGGCACATAACAACAACAACAACAACAACATACATAGCATTCTCTTGGCTCCAGAGCCGAGCTGCCTCATGGGGTTTTTGAGACTGTGTGACCTTTGAGAAGCTGATCACCAGGCCTTCCTTCCGACATGCTTCTGCATGCCTTCAAACCCCAGCTTCCCTGCTGATTGTGTAATTGATTGTCCCCTAACTTTAATACAATCTACCATGGCTTCAGATGTGGGGCTGTACCCATTATTTTATTGTGGTTTTGTTCCCCCCAGTAGGTCTTTGAAGTGAAATTTTTGCTATTAATGAAATTTAGAACGATGGTACCACATGGCTCTTGAGCACTGAAGAGATAGGTTAGTAAGACAGCATTTGAATGTCATTTCATCTGTTGGAAAACACTTGGGGAAGCCCTAGTGTTTATGACAAGGAAGTGGGTCCTGTGAAAACTCCTTTCTACTGAAGTGTATACGCCTTGCACAGGGACAGCTCTGGCAAGCCACTCCCTCCTTATACCTTAGAGAAGCTGGTTTTCCCTTCCCTCCCCAAAGGATCTCAATTCATGTTGCCACACAAAATAAGCTAGTATGTTCCAAGAACAAACATTTGCTCTTCCCACCCACAAACTTGGAAAGACGTTGGACTGCAGAAGTCGGAAGCCAGAGCGAGTGGCTGTGCCAGAGTCTTGTAGGAACTCCTGGTAATTTTAGTAAGTCTGGAAGAAGCTCTTAGAATGGAAGTGTTTTTATTAGAACCAACACCTCAGTGAATTTGATGAAATAAGTATCATCGTGGAGGTTCACGGGGTCCGCATCCTGGGAGCCGCAGGGATCAGAGTTCCGTCTCCCTCACATCCACCCCCAGAGGAATGTGTCGTTCTCTTTGACAGGTGACGGCTGTGGCTTCTCCTTCTTCCATTGTACGTTGGTAAAAGTTTACCCACCATCTAGGTCTCCATTCAGCAGTTTATATGCATTTTGTTACATGCTTTTGCTTATGGTCTTCTCCGGGTAACAGCCTTCTTCTAATTTCCTGCCTGGGTTCCCCATTTCCATTCTTCCTTTCTTACCCCTTGCCTTCAGAGCTTTGTTGTTGGGCAAATCCTGTCCCTTATAGTTCATTGTTTTGAGGGGTATGCTCCTTCCAACAGTTATTCCGTTTAGAGGCCTCTCTATTGCTTGGCCAATCATGGGTTCAGTGCCAGGCGAGAAGCTTGTCTAAGTATCATAGGGACAATTTAGGGGGTGTCTCAGAAAGGTCAGAGACTGCTCGCTTCTCG
This sequence comes from Elephantulus edwardii, assembly GCF_000299155.1. NCBI lineage: Eukaryota > Metazoa > Chordata > Mammalia > Macroscelidea > Macroscelididae > Elephantulus > Elephantulus edwardii. The sequence continues at coordinate 246,555 of NW_006399939.1, read as the reverse complement.
GTCCTGTGTCTGCAAACCCCACCTTTGGGGTGTCTGGGTAAGTGAGTGGGTAGAGTTGGGCCTGGAGTTGACTAGCAGGGTTAAAGCCCCAGCTTGAGTCTCCTGGTTTTCTCCTCACTTCCCTCTCTCTCTGTCGCCTTCCTCATTAATGTAAGGTGCTATGATGTTGAACATGATTTATGGTACATCATGGAATCTGTTATTTTTAACTGAAAGGGCTTTATTGGCCCATCTTTTGGAAGTAGATCACTAGGACTTTCTTCCTAATCCTTCTTCATCTGGAAGCTTCACTGAAACATGTTTAGCCTCATAGCCAAACCTCTAGCCACCGTTGGCAGACGGGTGATGGCCGTGCAGGGATTGGACCTGGGTCTCTGAGTGGAAGGTCAGAATGCTTCCCGGCGCTGGCCCTGGGCCTTCCTAATAGAAGCCTACAGCTCTAAGTCTCATTTGCATATTGATGTGGCCATGTGCCTCTCTGTGCCCTGGCAGATGAGGCGCAAGGTGGGGTTACTGAATGGAGCTCATGAAACGGGACTGGGCACAGATTCTGGCTTGGCCTCAGCCCAGATCCGTCCACAGCAACACTGCTGCCGCCCCTAGTGAGGATATAATAAGTACTAACCAGCACCGAGGAAGACCCTCAACCAGGTGCATTGACACAGTGACCGCCACAGTGGGCTCGAGTGTGTCAGAGCTTGTGAGGATGGCACAGGACAGAGGCAGGTTCAGACTGGTTGTTCATAGAGTCACTATGATGTATGTACTTGACTCCATGGCTCCTAACAACAACAGCAATACCACCACCACCACCACCACCACCACCACAGACAATACACTTGTGTGCCAGGCACTTTCATGAATTCATTTAAGGAGTCCTGGTGACAGGGTGTGTTGTGTAAGCTGTTAGCCTAAAGGTTGGCAGTTCAAATCTACTGGCTGCTCTGCTAGTGAGAAAATGAGAGAAAAATGAGCCGTCTCCTCTCCTAAAGATTTAGCAGGAATTGTAGGCATTGCGAAGGCAATGGGTTTTTGAGTGTTGATTTTTGTCATTTCACTAAGTCCTCAGAATAGCCCTGCAAGATAGTAAGCCCTCCATTGCACAGACAGGGAAACTGAGACTCGGGAAACCTCTGAACTGTCCGGCCCCACACATGGAGTGTGTGCCAGAGCTGAGATCCTGGCTCCAGCATTATCAGCGAGTTGTCACACTGAGGTAGTTGTCCTGCCTTGGGGCTCTTCTGAAGGCTGTGAGAGCTGCGCCCACCTGCTGGGCTACCCGATTCAGGGCTGCAAGTTATTTGAGAAAAAGGAAGCACTTGTTAACCTAGGACCGAATGCTTTGCAGAGCTATTAGAAAACCCTGTCTTGTGTGACTTTGGAGCTGTTACTAAACCTTTCTTTATTTAAGTCCTCTGCTCTGTAAGTTAGGGATGTTACACGTTGAATTCCTAAGCAAAAAATCAGTGGTTCAGATCCATTTACTGTTTCACAGGAGGAAGACGAGGTTGTCTGTTCCTTTGAAGATTGACAACCTGGGCAGTCTGAAGGCAGGCTGCCATAAATTGGAAACCTTGTGGGTTTCGGAGAAAGATACCTTGTGCACAGTTGATGTTCTTGTCAGAGCTCCCTGCTGGACTGGTATTACTCCCTGCAGCAATACTGGCCGTTAATGCAACATTATTGATGTTTCTGTTCTACACCAAGCCTAGTAAGTGTGTAGACAGAATTAGCCCGCAGGAAGTGGATGAGGTGCTAGAGGAACACGGAGGACGAGGGATAGCAAAGTAGTAGTGGTACTCTTTTTGCCATTTAACGGCTTTGGTCTTTTATGAAGAACTTTCTCGTATGTTCTTCCACTTAATCACCCCTTTTCCGCCACCTTCCCTAACAGGCGGACCCTTAGGTGGATGACCAATCTGGACCTGGGATTTTGTTCTTGAGGAAGTTGTCTGTGCCTACATCTGAGTGGAGGCAGGAGCAGTGGGGCTGGCATGACTTCCGGGTACCAGCTATGCATAAAGAAGCACTTGGCTGCTACCTCAGAGGTCAGCAGTTCTAACGCACCACTTTCCTCCAAGAGGGAAAAGACCAGAAAATTTTCTCCTATAAAAATTTCGCCACAATCCTGTAAATTGCGGCTTTTGATGACCCTCAGTCTGCTGTCCCAGGCTGTAAACCGTACCTTGCATGACCACATTTTTCTCCCTTAGAATGGCTAGTGAATTTGAACCATAAACTCTTGGGTTAGCAGCCCTGCACCTGATGTATTTTGTCACCAAAGATTACAGTGTGGAAAACCCAAGGGGCAGTTGTATTTTGTCACATTGAGTCACATGAGTTGAAGCTGCCTTGTGGTCACCAAGCAACAACAGACTGTAACAAAATAGGAGCCTGGTTTGTGGACATGAAGACATGGGGGAATGTAGGTGCCATTTTTGTTAAACAAAAAACCCCTGAAAATTGGTGCCTTTCTTTTCTTTTTTTTTTTTTTTTTTTAGGGCATTTTTAAAATTATTATTAATTTCAATGAAAATTTACAGAGACCTTGGATTTCCTTTCATTCATTGTTGCAATCTTCTACCTGACCCCTCTACTTCCCAGTACACTCTTCTCTTTGAAAAGTAAAAGAAAAATTCTTTCATTATTTTACAGTCTCTCCCCCCAAGTCCACTTCACTATGTAGCCTTCGTTCTGGACTCCTGTCGTGACAAAAAGCCCTAATCACATAGCTGCCTTTATTTCTTTTAAAGCCACACTTTGGAGAAGACCCTTTAAGGAGGGGGATTTTTGTCTTTTTCACTCATCACTCTAAAATTGAACACCTGGCATACAGTAGGTGCTCAGTAAATATTTGCTGAGTGATTAAGCGAAAGGACATCCACCCTCCTTGCTCTGACATTGTCCCTGAAAATCCTGGTTTTCCCATCGAGAGCAGGGCCCAAGAGGCTGCCAGAGGGCGCCTGGTGTGTGAAGGCCTCGCCAGGCCTTCCCAAAGTGCACATTTTTAAGCTACTTTTGCTCTGACTGCTACACTTGGCTGCCTAACAAAAAGCCAGAGAAGGAACTAAGACGTTTTAGCGTCATCCAGAATGCTTGCCATTCTTCTTGCTTTGCGAAATGGTGAGCTAGTTCTTGGGAGTTCATGGAGAGGTCAGAGCTTGATCTCCAGGAAGGAGGTTCCCCTTGGTTTACTCTAGGAGAGCTTCCCCCCTTCTGTTTATTTTACCCAAAGGCTTCTGTTTTTCTGTTTTTCTCCCAAGCGAAAAATCTGGCATTTGTTTCTTTTTCAGAGAGCTCATATTTTGGCTTAGTTTTACTTCTTGGTCTTTGTCTTTCTGCTGCTTAAGAGTTAATTTTTTGCTCCTTGAAAGGCCGGCTCTTAAATGGGTGTCTATGCTTCAGTTTTGGTTTTAAAGGGAGACTTAGAACACTTATTCATAAGCCTTCAAAGCGTTGCTTTCAGTTTCTTTCTAGTTTTAGTTTATATGTTGGAGGAGATCTCAAGGTATTCATTGCCCCCAGCATCCACCCTCCCTGCTCCTGCCCTGGCCCTCATTTACTGTTAATGATTAAAAAGAATGGGTCCATTTTATCTGTCATGAATTTTTTAAATTATTATTATTATTTTTGGCATGGGGTGCCACAGAAGGTGGAAAAGCCTCTGACTCATCTCTGTTGTGAACTGCGTGGTTACCCCTGGAGGACTGGTTTAGCTCAGAGACTGGAAAGAGCTTGGAATGTTGGTGGGACGGGATTTGGGGTGGGCCACGGTATGTGATGTGGCTAACACTGGGTAGTGGTTCAACACCAGGATGACTTCAGGGTCATCCCACATCTGCTCATGCATTAGTTGGTCAGATGAGGCTGTCTGAGGACCATCTCTTTCTCCAAAATCTTCAGAATGGGTTCCTACTGAGCAAGGAGTGGGGAGTAAACCTACTAGTCAGCTCTGTCTAGTGGGAAAAATGCTCTGACCCGGGAAAGGCAAGCGGGTCAGGGAAAGAGAGCAAGGCTGTCAACTAGGTGAACTGGCAGTGACGGCAGCTATGAGCTGGGCCATGATGCAGAATCTGAGGCTGGTGCGGAATAGGACAAGGCTCTTATCTGTTGTTCGTAGGGTTGGCATGAGCTGGCGTTGACTTGATAGCCCCTAGCAACAACTACAACAAGCAACAACTACAACAAGACATTTCTGGGAGACCCCTGGGTGGAGCAAATGCTTCAAGTAACTGGCCGTTGCACGATTGTGGTTGAAACGTCCACCAAGAGATGCCACAAAAAGGAAGACCCGATAATATGCTGAAAAGTGAATTCTCTAGGGCCCAGTTTACTCTGAAGCACATGGTGTGGTCACTGTGAAGAGACTTAGAGCAAATAGTTTGACGGAGGCTGCTAACTCGAAAGGTGAACTCTGAGCGGGGTTCCCTCCAGCCCCAGGGAGCTTCCACCTTCTTCAGTCCTCAGTCCTTCCCGTGCTTCTAGCCCTCCCGGGGATCCCATTCCTCATTCTCCCCACTTCTTATCTTTACCCTTTGTGGTTCCTATCAGTTCCCCACAGATTTTACTCTTGCTTCTATTGGCAACACCTGGGAGTCTTTTTCCTGGGTTATTTTTATTTTATTATTTTGTACCGACAAGTTGGATCTGACTGGTACAAGAGGAGATTGCCCCTCTTTCTCCAGCAGAGCATCTGGTGGATTCGAACTGCGCACCTCTGGCATTGCAGTGCAGCTTTTTGCCACTAGGCCACCAGAGCTCCCTCTCTTTTTCCTATTTGTAAATCATCTCTCTTATGCTAGATTTTAAAACTCTCTTATTTTAGAAATGTTGTCTGTGATGCTGTGATTTCTGTGTAGTGTGTTTACAGATTGCAGGCACCTTTGTGTGTGATCTTACAATGGCAGTGGCATAACGCTTGCTGGAGTCAGGTTGTTTTTCTAGTACTCTGCTCAAGTTAACAGTGAGGCCCTGTTCTGTTACTACCACCCCCACTGAGGGAGGGACTGGGGCACAGCACACAGGATAAGATGTCAGTCCTGAGGTCTCATGTGTAGAGGACTGGAACACAGAATTTAATGTGACTGAGTGGAATCAGAGATTAGCAGTCATTTATTTTTTTAAAAAGGAAAAGTCCTTCGTCTGCTGTTAGGGACCTCTCCAAAGTACTGAAGAGCAATGTTTCTTCTCTGGAGACTAAGATGCGTCTGATACAGGCCATGGTCTTTGCAATCACTTGTTATGCATTAGAGAGTTGGACAGTGACCAAGGAGGATAGAAGGAGAATTGATGCCTTTGAGCTGTGGTGCTGGAGAAGAGTATTGAGAATACCATGGACTGCTAGGAAGACAAACA